>NC_134548.1:827500-1180000 GCF_050624435.1 Tenrec ecaudatus | reverse complement strand
GGACGCGCTGACCTGGGAGCTGGACGCCACCGTGCGCCTGGACCTGGGGTGCCCGGTGGACAGGTCCAGCTACGAGCGGCTGTGGAAGCTCATCGCCTACTACAGCGAGGCCCCCCTCAAGCTGCGCGCGGCGCGCAGCCCCCCGCAGGCCACCCCGTGCGCCTACGCGCAGGACTCGGACGACGGGGGCGCCCCGTACTACACGGGGGTGCGCGCCGAGCTGCGCGCGCAGCCCGCGTGGGTGGCGCAGCCGGCGGTGCAGCTGCAGCTGGACCGGCGCCGCAGCAGCGCCAGGAGGGTGCTGCTGACCTACTACGCGCGCTTCTCGCAGACCGTGCCCGACGTCGCGCAGGACGCGCCCGGGCGCACAGGCTGGGTGATGCTGCTGCAGCCCGACGCGGGGGACCCCCGGGCCCTCACCGTGCTGGAGGGGGGCTCCTTCCAGCTCAGCTGCGAATGCAAGGCGTCCGCTCGCCCCGCCATCTTCTGGGCGCTGCCCGACGGCTCCGTGCTGCACCGCGACCCCCAGGAGGGGGACAGAGCCGCCGCGGGGAGCAGGGTCTCCATCCTGCCCGGCGGGCAGCTGAGCGTCCAGGAGGCGCGCTCCTCCGACGCGGGGCTGTACCAGTGCGTGGCCAGGGTGCAGGGGGACACGGACCGCGGGGTGTACAGGGTGGCGGTGCAGGCGCCCGTCCCCCGGGTCTCCGGAGCGCGCGCGGGGACCGTGGAGAGGCGCGTCGGGGAGCCGCTGGCCTTGCCCTGCCGCGCGCCCTCCATCCCCGAGGCGCGCATCAGCTGGGTCCTTCCCGGCGGCGCCCTGGCGACGCAAGGTGCCAACGCGTCGCGCGCGCACGTGCTGCGCAACGGCACCCTGCACATCCCCAGGGTGCGCGCGGGCGACGCGGGCGCCTACACGTGCGTGGCCGTCAACCTGCGCGGCGCCGACCGCCTCACCGTGCAGGTCGCGGTCAGGAAGAGGCCGCCCGGCCGCGCACCCAAGGGAGCCCGGCGCCCCGGCGGCGGCGGCGGCGGCACCAGGAGGAAGCCGGCGCCCAGGACGCGAGGGGACGTCGTGGAGGATCAGGGCGGCTCCGGGGAGGGCGGCGGCGAGGACCCCGCTCCCCAGGGTGCCCTGCACGTGCCGGACGCGGGTGCATTCACCGGGGTGCAGGAGGAGCGCGCCCCGGCCCAGAAAGGCGCGCGGAGGCCGAACGTCTCCATGGGGCCGCGGAGGGAGCCCGAGGCCAGCGCGGCGGAGGGGCGCCGGGCGTTCGAGTCCAGGCGGCGCGTCCACGTGGCCAACAAGCAGATCCACCCGCAGCGCTGGGCCGATATCTTGGCCCGAGTCCGAGGGAGGAACGCGCCCAAGGGCACCCAAGGGCCGCGCGCCCCGGAGACGTCCACGCCGGCCTCCCTGGGGGCGGAGGAGGCCCCGCCGCCCGCCGCCGCCGCCCCGCCCTGGACAGCGCCCGCAGGGGCGCCCACCGCCCTGGAGGAGGCCTCTGCAGACACGTCCCTGCTCGGGGAGGACGAGCTGACCGACGCCCCCACCGGGGCCACCCTTGGGCGCCAAGCGCACGGCGCCGAAGCCTCCGGGAGCCGCGCGCCCAGCCTGGAAAGCGCCCCGGAGCGCGCGCCCCCGGCGGAGACGCACGACCCCGGGGTCTCCAGGCCGCTGCCTCCGCCCTTTGCACCGCAGCCCCTGGACGCAGAGCCTGCCCCGCCGCTGCCCACGCCCCTTGGGGGGCACCCAGCGCCGGGCACCAGCTCCTGGGTGCAGCCGGGGACCCCAGTCTACCTTTCCGCAGACCCCACGCTGGAGACGGAGACGGCGATGCCTGCGCGCAGCCCTCCCAGTCCCGCCTGGCAGGCGCCCCTGCACCCGGGGAGGTCCAGCTGGCTGCAAGAACTTGGGGTCCCTTCCGTCCCCGTGCCCCCGCCGGACAGTGACGCGCCCATCCAAGGGGACATGAGCATTGGGGGAGCCTCCACCATGCACGGGATGCCTGGGGTGCCCGGGACGGGGACCCCGCTGGGGAGCCGCCCTGCAGAGTCCAGCCCCCCCCAGGGTGGAAAGTTAGGAAGAACGGACCCCGTTGTCCAGTGGGAGCCAACCACACCCGACTGGCCTCTTGGCAGGACCGCCCTGACCTTGGCCACGCCGCCCACCCCCCCTTCCCGGAGGAGACCCAGCGGGAGGCGGCGGGGGCGTCCCCAGAAGTGGCACCCCCGGGAGAAGCCCAAAGCTGACGCCTCCGGACAGTGGGGAGTGGGCACCCCACCGCCTGCAGGCCCGGCCACCCCAGGGACCCCCCGCAAGAAGCAGAGGCAGCATCGACCTGACCCCCTGACCCCCCAAAACCCAGAGGGGGACCCCTCACCCAGGGCTGGCTCCCCCCCGGAAAGCGGACCCCCAAATGCGACCACTCCAGGTCCCACCGAAGCCCTGCTGTCCCCCACGACGGCTCCTGGGAAGATGGGGGGCCCTCCCGAGCCAGCAAGGGGGGCTGATGACCAGTCGGTGAACCCCAACGTGCATCGTGCTCCGAGCCAGGTGCTGGAGACCAGTGCAAGCCCTGCGCCCCCGGGGACGGCCAGGGAGGGGGCTCACGGGGTCACCCACGTCCACGTGGTCAGCGCCCCACGCCCCACGGAACCAGCCCCGGGCACCCCCTCTTCCTCTGGCCCTGCGGGTTCCACTGCGGCCGCGCTGGAGGAAGCAGGGACCCCAACCCCGTCCGGGGTCTCAGAACCCCCAAGCTGGACCTCCCCGCGCACAGCCCGGCCGCGGAGCCTGGACACGGGCAGCCCCGTCGGTGTCCCTCCGGTGCCCAGTGCATCGGAAGCCACGCATCCTGCTCCCAAGTTGGGGACGGGGCGCCCCGAGGGAGGGGCGCCTGCTTCCACCGTCCACCCTGAGGAAGGACTCGGGTCGCCTTCTGGCCACGCAGAGGCCACCGCCCGCGGCCAGGGCCAGCAGAGCCCCACGCTGACCACCGTCCACGTCGAAATCAGTCCCCCGCCCGCCCTGCCGGGAGGGCCCGAGTCTCCATCCCCAGCACTGTGGCCACTGCCGGAAATGACCACTAAGTCCGTCCCTCGTCTTCCATGGACACGTCCAGCAGCCAGTGACCGGGTCCTCTTTAACTCTGCGCGGGCCCAGGGCACCTGGGGTCCCCTGCTGAGCAGTGAGGTCACCGTCCAGCCCCACGGAGGACCTGCTGTCCACTGGTCCAGCCAGGACGCGCCGGACAGTCCTCCACCGCCTGGGAAGACGGAGGACGAGCTGAGCAGCTGGACGGCAAGCACTGGACCTTGGGGTCCGGCTGTCCAGCCCCGCGATGGGGCCGGGGCGACCCACAGTCCCCGCCGGCCGGACGTCACCCCGACACACACTGCAGCACCCCGAGGGACAGCGTGGCCGCCCCCTGTGTCCACTCAGAGTCCCCCGAAACGGGAGGGGACCTCGAAGCCCCCCCAGCGCCCAACCAACCAGCCGGACATGACGGAGCGCCCTTGGCGGGTTTGGGCCAAGAGCCGGCCCTTCCTGAGCCCCCACCCGCCCCCCAGCACCCCCAGCGAAGTCGGGGGGCACGGCACCCCCAAAGTGTCCCCGAGCAATGACATCTTGGGGGTGCCCGTTGGAAAGCCGCCGGCGTCCAGGCCGCCGCCTGCACCTCCCCGCTCGGGGGGCCCCTTCCTCTCCTTCGCCCTCGACAGGACCTTGGGGTCCCCACACTGGGCAGCCCCCCCAAAGCCCCCCGCGCCCAGCACAGCTCTCCCTGCAGCGCCGAGCAGGAGGGCCAGCCCGGGCTCCGTCCACAGGGTCTTCTCCCACAGCTCCTACCACGTGGACTTGGGGCCCCCGGCGCCCCCGCGGGTGCACCTGCCCAGGGCCACCCCGCCGCCCTTGGGGGGCCCCCACAAGGCGCCCCCGGCCCCCGCCACCCGGAGCCCGGCCGCCTGGTTCACGGCCTCCGCCGGCCCTCCTTCCAGGAACGCGCGCCTGGGGGGGTCCAGGGACTTCTCGGAGGGGGGGCCCCCCGCGTCCACCTTCTGGACTTTGGGGGCGAAGCCCGAGATAATCACCAAGTCGGCCCCCACCGCCGACGTCGCCGCGGAGACGGACGCCGTGTTTCCCTGCGAGGCCACCGGGAAGCCCACGCCGATTATCACCTGGACCAAGGTGTCCACAGGTAAGGCCTGCGCTCTCGGGGGGCGGGCAGGAGGTGGCTCCCCTGAGACAGCTGCTGCTTCCCAGGGAAATGCAAACAGGGGGGCGCTGGAGGGGCAGCTCAGGGCGTCCTGGGGTCGGTGCCACGGCCCGTGCAGAACAGATGGACAGACTGCCCGGTCCTGCAGTGTCCCCACGGTCATTCCTGAGCTGACGGCTGCAGCCACTGTGTCCGTCCATCCTGCCCAGGCCAAGGGCCTTCCTCTCTGTCGCTGCCCCTCCACCCGACAGAGCAGGACGTCCTGCTCCAGGGACTGGTCTCTCCTGACCACACGTCCACTGTCCAGGAGACCGAGTCTTCCCGCCCCGCCTCTAGGGGGCGCTCTGACACAGACCCTCCCCGTCCCCGCCTCTAGGGGGCGCTCTGACACAGAACCTCCCCGTCCCCGCCTCTAGGGGGCGCTCTGACACAGAACCTCCCCGTCCCCGCCTCTAGGGGGCGCTCTGACACAGAGCCTCCCCGTCCCCGCCTCTAGGGGGCGCTCTGGCACAGAACCTCCCTGTCCCCGCCTCTAGGGGGCGCTCTGACACAGAACCTCCCGTCCCTGCCTCTAGGGGGCGCTCTGACACAGAACCTCCCCGTCCCCGCCTCTAGGGGGCGCTCTGACACAGACCCTCCCCGTCCCCGCCTCTAGGGGGCGCTCTGACACAGAACCTCCCCGTCCCCGCCTCTAGGGGGCGCTCTGACCGTGCTTCCTGCAGGACAGATGTCTGTCCGTTGGTCAGTCCGCTGCACTGTAACTATTCTGCCCCGTGCACCATTGAGATGCATCCATTTCTCTGCGGGCTTCCTTGTCCAGGGCCCAGCTTTGGACCAGGGTGCAGCCTGGCACCGGTCAGTGGCCTCAGTGCCCTGACCAGGTTGGGGCGCTGCAGCAGGAGGCTGGGTTTGCACAGAGCGCTAAGCCCCCTGTGCAGTTGGGGGGCCTGCAGCCCCCCGCTTTCCTGTTGTCGGCTGAGCGCTGACTCCTTGCGTCACCTGGTGGCTGGTCTCACCTGGCCAGGTGGGCATATGCAGATGCGCATGGATGCTGCTGGCGCGGGGGGCCCCCATTTACATGTCGCTGCCCTCCTCGTTTATGCACCCCGTTCCCCACCTGCCGCAGGGGTTCTGCTGACGCCCAGCGCGCGGCTGCAGCGCTTCGAGGTGCAGAAGAACGGCAGCCTGGTCATCCACCAGGTGCAGGTGCAGGACCAGGGCCGCTACGTGTGCACGGCCAGGAACGTGCACGGGGTGGACACCATGCCGGTGCTGCTGACCGTGAGCGCGCAGCGGCCGCGCGTCCCCGCCCCCCACTACCAGGACGTCACCGTCTACCTGGGCGCCTCCATCGCCATGGAATGCCTGGCCAGGGGCACCCCCGCGCCCCAGATTTCCTGGATCTCCCCGGACCGCAGGGTGTGGCACGCGGGCTCCCCGGGCGACGGCCGCGTCACGCTGCACCCCAACCGCACGCTGTCCATCCGCGAGGCCGCGCTGTCCGACCGGGGCGTGTACCAGTGCGTGGCCAGCAACGCGGCGGGCGCGGACAGCCTGGCCATCCGCCTGCACGTGGCGGCGCTGCCCCCCGCCATCCAGGAGGAGCCCCAGGAGCTGCTGGCGCTGCCCGCGGGGCTCAGCGTGTCCATCCCGTGCACGGCGCGCGCCGCGCCGCCCGCCCGCGTGCGCTGGGTGCTGGGCGACGGCAGCCTCGTGCGCCCCTCGCAGTTCGTGCGCGGGAACCTCTTCGTCTTCCCCAACGGCACGCTCTACATCCGGCACCTGGCGCCCGGCGACAGCGGCCGCTACGACTGCGTGGCCACCAACGCGCTGGGCGCGGCGCGCAGGTCGGTGCAGCTGCGCGTCGGGAGCCGCCCCGCGCAGGTGCGCATCACGGGCACGTCTCCGCGCAGCACCCACGTGCGCTACGGGGCCGCCCTGCGCCTGCACTGCAGCGCCGCCGGGGACCCGCGCCCGCGCACCCAGTGGAGGCTGCCCTCGCAGCGCGTGGTGCACGAGCAGTTCAGGTACCGGGGGGCCGGGGGGGCCGGGGGCAGGCTCGGGGGTGCGCTCCCGGTGGCGCTGCGGGGAAGGGGGTGGACACCCTGCAGGGTGGTCAGGTCTCCAACCCCCGGGGGGACAGAAGGAGCGTGCACAGCGCGCCCCCAAGCACCTCGTGCAGGTCACTAGAGCCCCTGCCGGACTGCTGGCCAGCGGAGGGGAGTGGGGGGCGCATTGTGAGGTCCCCTAGATGCAAACCGAAATACTATCGGAGCTTGCAGGACACCACCCTCCCCGCGCGCAGCAGCGCTCAGACGCAAGCAAACAATCTCACTGCCCTGAGTGGACGCCGGCTCCCGGGGACCCTGCAGGACAGGGCGGAGCTGCCCCTGGGGGTCTCCCAGGCGGTCAGTCTGCACGGGAGCAGACGGTCTGGTCTCTCTCCCCAGGAGCTAATGGACAGAGAGATATGCAGATAGATAGATAGATAGATAGATAGATAGATAGATAGATAGACAGACTGGGTAGATAGATAGATAGATAGATAGATAGATAGATAGATAGATAGATAGATAGTTAGATAGATAGTTAGATACATAGATACATAGATAGATAGATAGATAGATAGATAGATAGATAGATAGATAGATAGATAGATAGATAGATAGATAGACAGACTGGATAGATAGATAGATAGATAGATAGATAGATAGATAGATAGATAGATAGATAGATAGATAGATAGATAGATAGATAGACAGACTGGATAGATAGATAGATAGATAGATAGATAGATAGATAGATAGATAGATAGATAGATAGATAGATAGATAGATAGATAGATAGGCAGATAGATAGATGGATAGACAGATAGACAGACACTGCCCTTGAGTCGACGCCGGCTCACGGGGACCCTGCAGGACAGGGCGGAGCTGCCCCTGGGGGTCCCCCAGGCGGTCAGTCTGCACGGAGCAGACGGTCTGGTCATTTGCACCCCCCGCTCCCCGTCCGTCCGAGGGGCTGGGGGGTGAGAGCTGCTGACCTGGTCATCAGCATCCCGGGCATCACCCGGCGCCCACACGGCGCTCAGAAGTTTAACCAGGAACCTGGTGGCCGAGTGGTCACAGGCTGGGCTGGGCACCTCCAGGTCCGCAGGTCCCACCCCGAGCCCCTCCGGGGGGCAAAGGCAGGCTGTCCTTCTGGTTCCCGTAAAGAGTCGCCCTGTGGGTGACCCACGGGGCCAGCGCTTCCCCGCCTGTGATTCCGAACACGTCGGCGGACAGCTTGGCCTTGGCCTCTCGGAGGCTTCCTTAGCCCGGGGGGTACCGTGTCCAGCTGCCCGGGGAGGAGAAATTCTGGTCCTCTGCTTGCAGAAAGCCCTGGACACCCTGTCCGGGGGCCGGTGTCCTGTGTCCAGTGCATTTGAGGGACTGGTGAGCACTTGACCGCTGGGAACCAGCCCACGTCCATCCCCTGGCTCTGAGCTGGTCCGGGGCGGCCCCCAAGGACAAAGTTTGGGGGTCTCCACGTTCAGAAGAAAGCTCGCTGCCCTCAGGCTGATGCTGACCGGTCCCCACGCGGTGGGACACAGGGTGCAATGTTTGGCCACGTCTGCAGCCTGGCCTCCCGCATGGGGGCTCCGGGGATGGGGCGTCCCTGGCTTGGCTCATGTCCACCCTCAGCGCACGGGAGCCCGATGTCCCTCCGCCTCTGATACCCCCCTGTCCCTTAGCCCTGACCCGCGCGTGCAAGTGTTCGCCAACGGGACGCTGCTGGTGCAGTCGGTGACCGACAAGGACGGCGGCGAGTACGTGTGCATCGCGCGCAACAGGATGGGCGACGACTCCGTGGCGCTGCAGGTGCACGTGGTGATGCAGCCAGCCAAGATCGCGCGCAGGGAGGACGCGCACCACCGAGTGGCCTACGGAGACGACCTCAAGGTGGACTGCGTGGCCACGGGGCTGCCCAACCCGGAGGTGACCTGGAGCCTGCCGGACGGCAGCGTGGTGCACCCGCTCTTGCAGGCGGACGACGGCGGGGCGGGCGCGCGCGCCCAGCGCTACCTGGTCTTCAACAACGGCACGCTGCTCCTCAACGAGGTGGGCACGCGCGAGCAGGGCGACTACACCTGCCTGGCGCAGAACCAGGTGGGCAGGGACCGCATGACGGTGCGCGTGCACGTGCTGGCCCAGCCCGCGCCCGTGCGCCTCCAGCGGGACCGCTCCGCCGTGCAGGTGCGCTACGGGGAGGTGGTCAGCGTGCCGTGCCCGGCGCGCGGGGAGCCCGCGCCGCAGGTGACCTGGCTGTCGCCCCGGCTCCGGCCGATCCCCGCCGCCTCCGACAAGTACCACGTGTCCCCCGACGGCACCCTCCTCCTGCGCAGGGCGCAGCGCTCCGACGACGGGAACTACACCTGCGTGGTGCGCAGCGGCGCCGGCGAGGCCCGCCAGGTGGTCTGGATCCAGGTGCTCGTGCAGCCGCCGCGCATCAACGGGCACCCGGGCGCGCTGGCCACGGCGCGGGAGGCGGCGCCCGCCGGCAGCCGCAAGCTGCTGCCCTGCAGCGCCCAAGGGATCCCCGCGCCCCGGGCCTTCTGGGCCTTCCCGGGGGGCGTGGTGCTGCCCGCGCCCTACCGCGGGAGCCGGGTGGCCGTGCACGACAACGGCACGCTGGACATCCGGCGCGTGCGCCCCAGCGACGCGGCGCGGCTGCAGTGCATCGCGCGCAACGAGGGCGGCGAGGCCAGGCTGGTGGTGCAGCTGACCGTGCAGGACCCGCTGGAGAAGCCGGCTTTCCAGGACCCCGCGAGCGAGCGCATCACCGCGTGGGCCGGCCACACCATCAACCTCAACTGCTCCGCGTCGGGCACGCCCGCGCCCTGGCTGCTCTGGGTGCTGCCCAACGGGACCGAGGTGCCCCCGGGCGCGCGCCGGCTGCAGCGCTTCCTGCACCGCGAGGACGGGCGGCTGCACATCAGCGCGCTGGAGGCCGGCGACGCGGGCGGGTACCGGTGCCAGGCGCGCAACGCGGCGGGCCGCGCGGAGAGGCTGGTGTCGCTGCGCGTGGCGCACGGGGCCCCCGGCGCGGTCAGCGTCCTGCACGGGGAGACCCTGCAGCTGCCGTGCGCGCTGCTCGCCGCCCGCAGGCCCGCGCGCGTCTCCTGGACGCTGCCCAGCGGCCTCGTCCTGCACGCGCCCGGGTCGGCGGGGCGCTTCTCCGCCTGGGAGAACGGCACGCTGGCGGTGCGCGCCGTGTCCCTCGCCGACCGCGGCGCCTACGCCTGCAGGGTGGACACGGAGCGCGGCCCGGCCGTGCTGACCACGCCGGTGGTGGTGCTCGCCGCCCCGCCGCGCGTCACCGGCCAGGACGCGCCCGTCGTCTACGCGCGCGCGGGGAGCAGCGTGCGCCTGAGCTGCGCGGCCACCGGGCTCCCCAGGGCGCACGTGGCCTGGCAGCTGCCCGACCGGTCGCTGCTGCCCGCGGGCCCCGAGGAGCGCGCGCTGGGGAACAAGCTCGTGCAGCCGCAGGGCGCGCTCACCATCCAGCGCGTGTCCGCCCGCGACGCCGGCTTCTACCGCTGCCTCGCGCACAACGAGCTGGGCAAGGACGCCAGGAGCACGTATGTGCACGTGCTGTGAGCGGCCGCGCGCCCCGGGGTGCGGTGGGGCCGGCCAAGCACAGGGAGAGGTCAGGCAGGCTTTGGAACGAGGCGCCCCCCCGTCCCAGCTGACCCTGATGGAGCAAAGCGGCTCTCCAGGGGGGACCCCGCGTGCGCACCAGCTGCAGGGTGATGCGCTGCACACGGGGCACCCCCGGACCGGGACTTGGCTGCACGTGCAGCGCGGGGTCCCCGAGGGCGCCCTGCTCCGTCCTTCCTCGGCTCCCTCTCCAGCGCCTTCTGCACCGGCCCCCCCACCCTTCCCTGTGGATGCGCGGCTGCTGGGAGCCCATCCGAGTGCGCTCAGGGCCGGACAGAAGACGCGCGCCCCGATGCGTCCCCAACGCGCCCGCGGGGCCACGATGAACCCTAATAAGAATAATCCCAACCCCCCCGCGCAGGAGTCGGCGCACTGGAGGGGGTGTCTGCTGCGCGAGGGGACAGGCCAGTCCTTCGAGCTGCCCCGGGGATTCGAACTGCCCGCCGGGTGGACAGTCTGACGCTGTGCAGGCTGCCCAACGGCCGGGGCGCATCCTGCCTCTGACGCTGACCGCAGTGGGCAGCCCCTTCTGCGTTCCGGGGGCGCCTGTGGGTTCCAGCCGCTCGCGCTCCGTCGGCAGCGCAGGGCGCATAGCCCCCCCCCAGCCAAGCGGACATCGGCTCCGAGTCAGTGGTTCGGTTCCAGCAGGGGAGGCGGGAGGTCAGTGGCTGGTCAGCGCCCTCTGCGGTGGACAGAACGATTGGCAGCACGAGACGAGGCCACTGTGTGAAAAATCGGTATATAGATCCATCTATCCATCCATCTATCCATCTATCTATCGATCTATCCATCCATCCATCTATCTATCTGTCTATCTGTCTGTCTATCTATCTATCTATCTATCTATCTATCTATCTATCTATCTATCTATCTATCTATGTATCTATCTATCTATCATCTATCCATCTATCTATCTATCTATCTATGTATCTATCTACCTATCTATCTATCTACATATCTAGGCAGATAGATATGTAGATAGATATGCAGATAGAGAGATAGATATGCAGATAGATAGATATGCAGATAGATGGATACATATGCAGATAGAGAGAGATAGATAGATAGATAGATTGATAGATAAATAGATAGATAGATAGATAGATAGATAGATAGATAGATAGATAGATATGCAGATAGATGGATACATATGCAGATAGAGATATGCAGATATAGATAGATGGATGGATAGATAGATAGATACATGGATAGATAGATAGATAGATAGATATGTAGATAGATAGATAGATAGATAGATAGATAGATAGATAGATAGATAGACAGATGGATAGATAGATAGATAGATAGATACATAGATAGATAGATACATAGATAGATAGATAGATAGATAGATAGATAGATAGATAGATAGATAGATAGATAGATAGATAGACAGATATGCAGATACATAGATAGATAGATGGATGGATAGATAGATACATAGATATGCAGACAGACAGACTGACTGCCCTCGAGGGGACGCCGGCTCACAGCGACAGGGCAGAGCTGCCCCGTGGGTCCCTGAAGGGGCCCGTCTTTCGGGGAGCAGAGGCCTCCGTCTGTCTTGCTGGGGGCGGCTGATGTGTTTGAACCCCGCGGGGCAGGGACGGGGCGAGAACCCAACAGCAAAAGTAAACTGAGACCCCAGTGCGAAGCGTCCTCGCCAAACAGAGTCGGGGGGCCCCAGTCTCTTTACATTCCTACCTTGCTCCCCGGGAAGCTGTGGGTGCCCCTTGGCGGCCCCCACCCCGGGGGGAGCTCGCTTTTAATGTCGTGTTTTATAGATGGGTGGCTTTGTTTTCCGTCTTTCTGTCCCCCCCCTGCGCCCCCCGTTTCTCAGCCGTCTCGATACAACCTCATAAATTATTGGTCTTTAGAAGACTCGGTGGTTAATCACATCCTGGGGTCCCCTCCCCCTAAGTCCGGTTGCTGACTGGTGGAGGGGGCAGGAGAGAGGCTTGGGGTGTCCAGTTTGCTTGCGCGTGGAGAAGAGTGCCTTGTTGGGGTGCGGGTGGCCGGGGGGCAGGTGGGAAGAGGGGGTCCACAGCTAAGTGTTCCCTCTACGGGACAGAGGAACAGGTGCGCGTGTGTTGGGGGGTGCACGCCATCCCCCCCAAGGGCTGTGGAAGTCGGTTCTGTGCACAATGCACCCTGTGCAGCTCCGCCCCCCTGCACCCCGTCATCCCGGGTCCCAGTGAGGCCCCAGGTGCAGGGGGGACCTGCTGTCCCCCTCCCTGCTTGACTGTCTTTTTCAGGCCCCGACTGTACATTTTATAATAAAATCGCATTTTCCTCACCGCTCGGCCGTCCACGTGCCCCATCGTTTTCAGGGCTCTTCCTCCTTGGGGCCCGGGCACCCGTCCTTAGCCGACCCCCGTCTCCCTGTCACCCACTTTTCTTCCCTTGTTCGTCCCCGGGGAGGAGGAATTTTTGTTCAGCTTTAACGACTCTGGGTTGTTTTCTGAGCAGCGACGCCCACGGGGAGGGCGGGAATTCAGAGTTTGGGGGCCCCCCTTCTCCCCAGGCGGCCCCCCCAAAAGTTGAAGCCTGCGTTCTCTACTTGTGCGCTCTGCATGAGAGTCATGGCCTGGGGAACAGGAAACCCCTCCCCGGGGGGGCAGCAGGGACCCCCAGCATGGGCCCCGTCCTTGGGGACAGCCCCCCCAAAGGTGCTGAGGAGCGGGGCGCCTGGCCAGGGGCCCCAGAGGCAGCGGAGAGGAAGCATTTGGGGGGAGGGGGCCCCAGGTTTGCCCCCCGCCCCGACCCCAGCTTGCTGAGGGCCCAGCACTGTGTGCTCAGGGGGACCCTAGACCCTGTGATTGACTGGGGGGGCACAGACCAGGAGGTGGGGCGGCAGCTGGGTGCCTGCCAGGTGGGGGTACGGGGTCTTGCCCATCCTAGATGCCCAGTGCGCACAGGCCTGGCCCGTGAGGGGGGTGCAGGGCCAGCTCTGCTCTGCAGGGTGTCGGGGGGCGGGGGGTGTCGGGGGGGGGTGACCCCCTTTCTGCAGCGCCCTGGTTCCTACCGGCTCGGTGCCCGCGCACCCGCCTCCCTCGAGGGACAACCCGACGTGTCTTCAGACGTGGACCAGCCCTCCCTGGAGGACAAGTCGCTGCCCCCCCTTTCCACCGTCACCCCTGGACTCCCGCCCCCGCCCCCCCCCAGGTGGACACGGGGTCCTCACAGACCGGCGGGCGGAGAACGACGGACACGTCCCTGCAGGGACCTGCCGGACAACAGGCAGGTGGACGCGGAGCGTGTCCGTGATGGGTGATGGACGGGTGAGAGGTGACCATGAGCACAAGGGGGACAGACGGACAAGCAAGTACGCCGACGTGCACATGATGCGTGGACGGACGGATGCATGGACAGGCAGGCCGATATGCGGATGGCGGATAGATGGATGGACGGATGGATGGACGGATGATGGATGGATGGACAGGCAGGCCGATATGCGGATGGCGGATGGACGGATGGATGGAAGGATGGACGGATGGATGGACGGATGGATGGACAGGCAGGCAGGTCGATATGCAGATGGATGGATGGACAGGTAGGTAAGTCGATATGCAGATGGATGGATGGATGGATGGACAGGTAGGTGGGTCGATGTGCAGATAAATGGATGGACAGGTAGGTGGGTCGATGAGCAGATGGATGGATGGATGGACAGGTAGGTGGGTCGATGAGCAGATGATGGATGGACAGGTAGGTGGGTCGATGAGCAGATGATGGATGGACAGGTAGGTGGGTGGATGTGCAGATGGATGCATGGATGGACAGGTAGGTGGGTCGATGAGCAGATGGATGGATGGACAGGTAGGTGGGTCGATGAGCAGATGGATGCATGGATGGACAGGTAGGTGGGTCGATGAGCAGATGGATGCATGGATGGACAGGTAGGTGGGTGGATGTGCAGATGGATGCATGGATGGACAGGTAGGTGGGTCGATGAGCAGATGGATGGATGGACAGGTAGGTGGGTCGATGAGCAGATGGATGCATGGATGGACAGGTAGGTGGGTCGATGAGCAGATGATGGATGGACAGGTAGGTGGGTCGATGTGCAGATGGATGGATGGACAGGTAGGTGGGTGGATGTGCAGATGGTGGATGGACAGGTAGGTGGGTGGATGTGCAGATGATGGATGGACAGGTGGGTGGGTGGATGTGCAGATGATGGATGGACAGGTAGGTGGGTGGATGTGCAGATGATGGATGGACAGGTAGGTGGGTGGATGTGCAGATGATGGATGGACAGGTGGGTGGGTGGATGTGCAGATGATGGATGGACAGGTAGGTGGGTGGATGTGCAGATGATGGATGGACAGGTAGGTGGGTGGATGTGCAGATGATGGATGGACAGGTGGGTGGGTGGATGTGCAGATGGTGGATGGACAGGTAGGTGGGTGGATGTGCAGATGATGGATGGACAGGTAGGTGGGTGGATGTGCAGATGATGGATGGACAGGTAGGTGGGTCGATGAGCAGATGATGGATGGACAGGTAGGTGGGTCGATGAGCAGATGATGGATGGACAGGTAGGTGGGTGGATGTGCAGATGATGGATGGACAGGTAGGTGGGTCGATGAGCAGATGATGGATGGACAGGTAGGTGGGTCGATGAGCAGATGATGGATGGACAGGTAGGTGGGTGGATGTGCAGATGATGGATGGACAGGTGGGTGGGTGGATGTGCAGATGATGGATGGACAGGTAGGTGGGTGGATGTGCAGATGATGGATGGATGGACAGGTAGGTGGGTGGATGTGCAGATGATGGATGGACAGGTGGGTGGGTGGATGTGCAGATGATGGATGGACAGGTGGGTGGGTGGATGTGCAGATGATGGATGGACAGGTAGGTGGGTGGATGTGCAGATGATGGATGGACAGGTGGGTGGGTGGATGTGCAGATGATGGATGGACAGGTGGGTGGGTGGATGTGCAGATGATGGATGGACAGGTGGGTGGGTGGATGAGCAGATGATGGATGGACAGGTAGGTGGGTCGATGTGCAGATGATGGATGGATGGACAGGTAGGTGGGTGGATGTGCAGATGGTGGATGGACAGGTAGGTGGGTGGATGTGCAGATGGTGGATGGACAGGTAGGTGGGTGGATGTGCAGATGATGGATGGACAGGTAGGTGGGTCGATGAGCAGATGATGGATGGACAGGTAGGTGGGTCGATGAGCAGATGATGGATGGACAGGTAGGTGGGTGGATGTGCAGATGATGGATGGACAGGTGGGTGGGTGGATGTGCAGATGATGGATGGACAGGTAGGTGGGTGGATGTGCAGATGATGGATGGATGGACAGGTAGGTGGGTGGATGTGCAGATGGATGGATGGACAGGTAGGTGGGTCGATGAGCAGATGATGGATGGACAGGTAGGTGGGTGGATGTGCAGATGGATGGATGGACAGGTAGGTGGGTGGATGTGCAGATGGATGGATGGACAGGTAGGTGGGTGGATGTGCAGATGGATGGATGGACAGGTAGGTGGGTGGATGTGCAGATGGATGGATGGACAGGTAGGTGGGTGGATGTGCAGATGATGGATGGACAGGTAGGTGGGTGGATGTGCAGATGATGGATGGACAGGTAGGTGGGTCGATGTGCAGATGATGGATGGACAGGTAGGTGGGTGGATGTGCAGATGATGGATGGACAGGTGGGTGGGTGGATGTGCAGATGATGGATGGACAGGTGGGCACAAGGGCAGGCAGACGGGTAGGTGGGTGGCGGGTGGAGAGGCGGGTGGATCTGCAGGTGCCGGGTGGCCGGGTGGTGACCGGGAAGGGGGGCAGGTAGATGTACACACAGGTGAGAGACACATAATTTACATCAACAAGCGGGTGGCTGGCAGCACTTCGGGTCTCTCACGTCAATAGCTGATCCCTGAGCCTCCGCAGTGTGGACATTCAGGGCTGGGTCGTGCTCAGCGCTGGGGGGTCCTGAGCACCGTGGGGGGGGCGGCCTCCCTGGTCCCCCCTCCAGGCCCCAATCTCCCCTCCTTTCCCTGGTTTGGAGACTGCTCGTGCTTCCCAGGAAGGCGCCTCTTCTCAGGCGAGCGGAGCCGCCTCGCCGTCCGCGGGCCCTGCCCCCCAGGCCCGAGTGTGGGGCTGAGTGTCCGTCGGGCCCTGAGGAGCAGGCGGCCTCGTCTTCGTGCAGCGAGCCTGCTGGTGGGGATGAACCAGGCACGCGCTGGTCATCCGCCCCACACACCTCACCCGAACCCCGGCCACGGAGCCGTGTGCATCCTGCTGTCTCTCTCTAAGGGAGCAGGCAGCCTCTTCTTTCTCTCCCGGGGCGGCTGGTGGCTTCAAACTGCTGACCTCGAGGCCCGCAGCCCAGCCAGCGAGCACTAGAGTCCCCAGGGGTCCTCTCCCAAGAGGGCTCTGCGCCGGATCACCCTCACAAGGAGCCAGATACCCGGAGCGTGTTCTGAAATCCACACCAAGGGCACGCTGGCTTTCCTGCAAGGGGGGGGCTGGGGTCAGAGGGCGCGAAGGGCCAGGTCTCAGACAAGAAGAGACGGATGGACGGAAAGGTCAGGACAAGGGGACCAGGCCAGAGAAGAGCCTGCTGCGTGCATGCAAACAGCCGACATGCAGGGAGGGAGGGACGGGGAAAGGGGGGGCTGGTCCCTCCAGCTGCTGGCCGCTGTCCTCGGGAGCTTGTCCCCATTGTTTGTGCACACAGGCAAAATCCAATTGCCACCTTCTGCCTGCTGCTGCTTGCTTCCAAAAAGCCACGCCCAAGCCCGCCCCTCCCCTGTCAGTCCCTGCTCGCAAGGCAGGGTGCTGGACGCCGGCCTGGCCTGGCGGAGGAGCCTGACAGCAGGGGGGGGGCAGCCCTCTCTGCACCCTCAGTGGGAGCAAAGGGGAGGAGGGGCGAGCAGGAGGGGGGGATCAGAGCAAACTCACTGCCCTCGAGGGGACGCCGACTCTCGGGGACCCTGCAGGACAGGGAGCTGCCCCCGGGGGTCTCCCAGGCGGTCAGTCTGCACGGGAGCAGACGGTCTGGTCTTTCTTGGAGCGGCTGGTGGGTTTGAACCGCTGACCGCGGCCGGCAAGCATGCTTGGAACAAGGCGAGATGCAGTCTCAGGGGGGAAAGTAAAGAGGCAGAAAACCGGTTGTTTTTGTTTGTTTGTCATCGTATCGAATGCTTGCAATTCCAGAGTCTGTTTCCCATCCCGCCCTCGGCTTTTCCAGAATCTCTCTCTTCTGCCGCTTTGGCAGCTGGACAAGGACACAGGAGGCTGAGGACCGAAGCCCCCCGCTTCCCCAAGCGGGTCCCCGGGACCTCCAAAGGGGTCAAATGACCCTCCCCGGGGGTCCCCTAAGACCCTCCCGAAACCCTTATTTCTCAGGAGACACGGCTCCTCCGTCCGTCTGCAGGGGGTCCACCCACAGGCGCCTGCACCCACCTACGGGCGTCCCCGCCTCCTCCCCTGGCCTCATGAACCCCTGCGTCCGGCCAGGACAGCAGTCGGCGAGGGGAGAGGGGCAGGTCCACCCCGGGGGGCAGTTTGACGGACAGGGAGGGGCTGACCAGAGGATGAAGTCCATCAGTCCGATATGAGCCCATCTGTCCAATACCAATCTGCAAAATCCTCTGCAGACGCACGCAGCTCATGCAATGACACGAATGCAGGAGGGTCACAGGCCGGCGGGTGCAGAGTCTTGTGGATCCAGTGGCCGTGGACGCAGCTCAGCGCCGGCGTGGCCTCCACGTGGCTCCTCCTGCTCCAGGGCTCGGGCTCCGTCAGCGCAGCTCCACGCTGGGGTCTGATGGGATCATGCTCTGCTGTCGGATGTGATGTCCCGGCCCTCTCAGGGGGCCTTGAGGCTGGACCGGCTGGACGCCGAGCTCTCTGGAATCTCCAAGTGGACATGAAAGCGTCTCTCTTGCAAGGAGGCTGCTGGGCACGTTGGCAGCTGTGTTTGCATCTGTTTCTCTGTCCCCCTGCCTCCACGGTCCCCCCGGAGTCACGCAGGCAAACTCCCCTCTGCACAGGGTGCAGGGGTGCAGGGGGCCCGGGTGCTCAGGACGGTCAGTTCTCCTTGATGTCCGCCCACGGGTCTTTGGAGCGGGAAAGCGTGGTCAGTCGCGTGTGGACGGTGTGATAAACCAGACCCATCAGCCCGTTCGGACTCACAGCGACCGGTGGGACAGACGGAGCCGCCCCCGTGGGCTTTCCAGGCTGTCGGCCTCATCTCGCGCCGGAAGATTGACAGGCGGGGTTTGGGCTGCTTACCATCCAGACAGGGCTCCCGGGCACCTAGATTCGTCTGTGTGCCGGCACGCGTGCACGTGTGTGCATGCCGGGGCCTGTACGTGCAGGTGCGTGTCCGCAGTGAAATCTCTATGGGAACCGGGAAGACTATGGAAACTGCATGGACTTACAAAGCCACAAACAGATCTGTCCTGCAGGAAGCCCGGCCAGAGCGCCCCCTAGAGGTGGGGACGGGGAGGTTCTGTCTCAGAGCGCCCCCTAGAGGCGGGGACGGGGAGGTTCTGTGTCAGAGCGCCCCCTAGAGGCGGGGACGGGGAGGTTCTGTGTCAGAGCGCCCCCTAGAGGCGGGGACGGGGAGGTTCTGTGTCAGAGCGCCCCCTAGAGGCGGGGACGGGGAGGTTCTGTGTCAGAGCGCCCCCTAGAGGCGGGGACGGGGAGGTTCTGTGTCAGAGCGCCCCCTAGAGGCGGGGACGGGGAGGTTCTGTGTCAGAGCGCCCCCTAGAGGCAGGGACGGGGAGGTTCTGTGCCAGAGCGCCCCCTAGAGGCGGGGAGGTTCTGTGCCAGAGCGCCCCCTAGAGGCGGGGACGGGGAGGTTCTGTGTCAGAGCGCCCCCTAGAGGCGGGGATGGGGAGGTTCTGTGTAAGAGCGCCCCCTAGAGGCGGGGACGGGGAGGGTCTGTGTCAGAGCGCCCCCTAGAGGCGGGGACGGGGAGGGTCTGTGTCAGAGCGCCCCCTAGAGGCGGGGACAGGGAGGTTCTGTGTCAGAGCGCCCCCTAGAGGCGGAGACGGGGAGGTTCTGTGTCAGAGCGCCCCCTGGAGGCGGGGACAGGGAGGTTCTGTGTCAGAGCGCCCCCTAGAGGCGGGGACGGGGAGGTTTGCTCGAGAGGCAGGGATGGAGAAGACATCAGGCCATGACTTCAATCATGATGTCAATCGGGTCGCAGCTTGATGACCTCATTGGGAACCACTAAGGAGATATATAGCTCAGCGGAGGAGGGAGACTCATTCACTTCTTGCTGACGAGCCACATGGAGCTACACTGATGGAGCCCGAGCCCTGGAGCAGGAGGAGCCACGTGGAGGCCACGCCAGCGCTGAGCTGCTTCCACGGCCACTGGATCCACAGATTCTGCACCCGCCGGCCTGTGACCCTCCTGCATCCGTGTCATTGCATGAGGTGCATGCGTCTGGAGAGGAATTCATGGACTGGTATTGGACTGATGGGCTTGATCAGGACCGGGCTGGGCTGGTTTCTCAATGTCCAATTACTCTTTAGACGAAGCTCTTTCTTACACACGTACGAGTGACCATGATTCTGTTTCTCCGATGTCCCCGGACGGACACACACTCCCTATGGATCACCGTGGCCATCTCCCAACCTAACCTGGTCCCACTGACACAAGACCGGGCAGCCGATGAGAGCTTCCCGTCCAGGGCGTCCCCGGGAGCCCTAAGAGGCCACACAAGCCCAGGGTGTCTAGCTGCCACATACCAGGTCACAACGGGACTCCTGGACGCCTTAAGGGAAAAAGATGGACAGACAGACTGGAAGCAGACACATTAGGGGCTGAGGGTGGGGGCGGGAATGACTTGGACCCTGCTTAGATTTCCGTGTGCTCTTGGCTGTGTGGGGCCGGGGGCTCCCCCGTGGTGGACGGGCTCCAGCTGAGCTTGCTGAGACAGTCAGACCAGGAAGAAAGGCCTGGTGCTCTCCTTCGGGAAAAATCAGCCCGTGGAACCTCACAGATCGCGGCCTCATCCCGGGCATGTTTGCCTCCGTGGCCCGCGAGGACTCAGCTAAGGCAGAGGGACGGTGGTGGGGCCGGCGCGGGGCCGGCTGTGTGTCCTTCTGTTCCGGCTGTGAGCCGGAACCCACCGCAGGTGCCACCTGACAGCAAGTCCCTCCTGCCCGTTCAGAACACCAGCCGTTCATGTCTCCCTCGGGCATGTGGGGGTGGAGGGGGGCGTCAATGGGAGCTGGGCTCAGGGGGATGTGCTGAGGCCCCTGGCAGGCCGCTGTTGGGGACGTCACTAGCAGGATGCACATCTGTCAATCCTCAGGCCTGCCTGCCCCTCGCCGGGAGGGACCAGGGCTGGTCCCAGAGGTGCTGGCCTGGGGATGCCTGCTGGGGAGTAGGGGGCAGGGTGCGCAGGGTGGGGTGGGGGCAGCGCTGATCCCTGGAAGCAAAGATGGATGAAGAAAAGGGGCCCAGGCGCCGGGGAGTGGAAGAAGGTAGAGGGACTGCTCCGGGCAGGAGGAGTCTGTCCCGGGGCCAGGGGGCTTGGAAGGAGGGTGCGAGTGGGCCCCTCCGCCTCCCTGCTGGCCAGACCCGGGCGGGAGGGATTCCGGGAAGCAGGATGTGCAGGGTTTCCATGGACTCAGCCTGACGGGAAGAAGACTCTGGCTGCCAGCTGCCTCCCTGTTTCCCGCCAGGAGGAGGGGGGGACGAGGATGAAGAGGAGGAGGAGGAAGGTGTAGGAGAAGGGGGAGAGGGGAGGGGGATGAGCGGGGAGGGAGAGGGGGACAGGGGCAGGAGGGAGGGGAAGGGGAGGAGGAGGGGGAAGAGGAGGAGGGGGTGTAGGAGGGGGAGTGGGAGGGGCAGGAGGGAGGGGAGGGGAGGAGAAGGGGGAGAGGAGGAGGGGATGAGCTGGGAGGGGGAGGGGGAAGGGGAGGCCGGGGTGGGCGCTCCTGCGGAGAGAGGGGGTTCAGAAGTGTCCTTGCAGTCGCGGCTGCTCCTCCTGAACCCCGAGTCATGTCAGAAAGCAGCACGCCCCCCCTCTGCGCCTGCTTCCGGGGTGCACGGCTGTGACCCGAGAGGGCCCCCTGGTTTGATGCTCCGCCGTGGGGGCCCCCAGGCCTTGGCTCCGGTCTCTCCCAGGCACGGCTCCCAGCTCTCCAGGAGGCCGCACTCCGCGGGGACCCACGGGGTTCGCATGGGCTTGGTTTCCAGAACCGGATCTCCAGGCCTTTCTTCAGCGGCACCCTGCGAAGGCGGAGCCTCCCGGACGGACTCCTGGGGGCTCCTAACGGCTCGTCCAATCATCAGAGACGCCTCAGGCGGATGTGCGCGTGCTGCGCATGCGTACACAAGCGTGCGAGGTTGCGCCGGCGTGCTTACCCCTGCGTGCGTCAGTGCGCATGCGTGCGTGCCCCTCAGGGAGTGCCCGTGTTCCCGTGTGCGTGGATGCGCCTGCGTGCGTGAGGACGCCTGCGTGCGTGCCCCTGCGTGCGTGCGTGCGTGGGGGTGCCTGCGTGCGTGCTTGAGGGTGCCTGCGTGCGTGGGGGCGCCTGCGTGCGTACCGTGCGTACCGTGCGTACCGTGCGTGCGCGTGCGTGTGCGTGCATCTAGCAGACGCGGCCCTCGAGTCCCTTCCAGCCCCCGCGGGTCCCCTCCCAGCCGCGTCCACGCGATGCTCGGCGGGGACCCCGAGGGTCCAGGGCTGGTTCTCGGTCGCGGGTCTCCAGGCCTTTCCTCCTCGTCTCTCTGCGTCCAGAAGCCCCGCTGAAGGCCGTCCACCTCGGGGGACCCTGCTGGCCCAGCCCTGCGCTGTCCCCGTCACCTGCCGGGCAGCGGGACGTCTCGTGTTGGGGGGCGGGGGGCGGTGCAGCCCCTCCAGGACGCGGACTCAGAGGGCCCTTGGCCGGACGCAGGAGAGCGATCTTGGCTTGTGTGTCCTCGACGGCGTGGATCCTGACAAAGTGTCCATGGCGTGGACCAGACTGAATCCACAACAACGTGGCCCTCGCGCTGCCCCTGCAGGCGGATAAGAGGCAGCCGGGCGGAGGGAACAAGGGCGCGCTGCCTGCATTGAAAGCAGGAAACGCGTGCGTCCCGCATGTCTCCTCCCGCCGCCCTCGTTCATTCTGCGCTCAGAGAAGCTGGATTGTATGGAGAAGAATTCACAGGGGGTGGGAGGCACGTGGGAGACACGGCCTTGCTTGCAGACAGGAGGGCTTGAAGCTCTTGCAGATGGGGCTCCAGCTGCCACCTGTCATACGGATCACGACTCGATGTACGTAAAACGGAAACCCTCGCACCTGACCGGTGGGCGGCGTTAAGGTGGATGGAGAAAAGGCAGATGATATCAAGGACTTGGCCGTGCTTGGCCAACAGGGGGCGCCGTGAGTCAGCACTGACTCCATGGAGGGAGGAGACCCACAGGGGGCGCCGTGAGTCAGGACTGACTCCATGGAGGGAGGAGACCCACAGGGGGCGCCGTGAGTCAGCACTGACTCCATGGAGGGAGGAGACCCACAGGGGGCGCCGTGAGTCAGCACTGACTCCATGGAGGGAGGAGACCCACAGGGGGCGCCGTGAGTCAGCACTGACTCCATGGAGGGAGGAGACCCACAGGGGGCGCCGTGAGTCAGCACTGACTGATGGAGGGAGGAGACCCACAGGGGGCGCCGTGAGTCAGCAGTGACTCCATGGAGGGAGGAGACCCCCAGGGGGCGCCGTGAGTCAGCACTGACTCCATGGAGGGAGGAGACCCACAGGGCGCCGTGAGTCAGCACTGACTGATGGAGGGAGGAGACCCACAGGGGGCGCCGTGAGTCAGCACTGACTGATGGAGGGAGGAGACCCACAGGGGGCGCCGTGAGTCAGCACTGACTGATGGAGGGAGGAGACCCACAGGGGGCGCCGTGAGTCAGCACTGACTGATGGAGGGAGGAGACCCACAGGGGGCGCCGTGAGTCAGCACTGACTGCATGGAGGGAGGAGACCCACAGGGGGCGCCGTGAGTCAGCACTGACTGATGGAGGGAGGAGACCCACAGGGGGCGCCGTGAGTCAGCACTGACTGATGGAGGGAGGAGACCCACAGGGGGCGCCGTGAGTCAGCACTGACTCCATGGAGGGAGGAGACCCACAGGGGGCGCCGTGAGTCAGCACTGACTCCATGGAGGGAGGAGACCCACAGGGGGCGCCGTGAGTCAGCACTGACTGATGGAGGGAGGAGACCCACAGGGGGCGCCGTGAGTCAGCACTGACTCCATGGAGGGAGGAGACCCACAGGGGGCGCCGTGAGTCAGCACTGACTCCATGGAGGGAGGAGACCCACAGGGGGCGCCGTGAGTCAGCACTGACTCCATGGAGGGAGGAGACCCACAGGGGGCGCCGTGAGTCAGCACTGACTCCATGGAGGGAGGAGACCCACAGGGGGCGCCGTGAGTCAGCACTGACTGATGGAGGGAGGAGACCCACAGGGGGCGCCGTGAGTCAGCACTGACTGCATGGAGGGAGGAGACCCACAGGGGGCGCCGTGAGTCAGCACTGACTGCATGGAGGGAGGAGACCCACAGGGGGCGCCGTGAGTCAGCACTGACTCCATGGAGGGAGGAGACCCACAGGGGGCGCCGTGAGTCAGCACTGACTGATGGAGGGAGGAGACCCACAGGGGGCGCCATGAGTCAGCACTGACTCCATGGAGGGAGGAGACCCACAGGGGGCGCTGTGAGTCAGCACTGACTCCATGGAGGGAGGAGACCCACAGGGGGCGCCGTGAGTCAGCACTGACTCCATGGAGGGAGGAGACCCACAGGGGGCGCCGTGAGTCAGCACTGAGTGATGGAGGGAGGAGACCCACAGGGGGCGCCGTGAGTCAGCACTGACTCCATGGAGGGAGGAGACCCACAGGGGGCGCCGTGAGTCAGCACTGACTGATGGAGGGAGGAGACCCACAGGGGGCGCCGTGAGTCAGCACTGACTGATGGAGGGAGGAGACCCACAGGGGGCGCCGTGAGTCAGCACTGACTGCATGGAGGGAGGAGACCCACAGGGGGCGCCGTGAGTCAGCACTGACTGATGGAGGGAGGAGACCCACAGGGGGCGCCGTGAGTCAGCACTGACTGATGGAGGGAGGAGACCCACAGGGGGCGCCGTGAGTCAGCACTGACTCCATGGAGGGAGGAGACCCACAGGGGGCGCCGTGAGTCAGCACTGACTCCATGGAGGGAGGAGACCCACAGGGGGCGCCGTGAGTCAGCACTGACTGATGGAGGGAGGAGACCCACAGGGGGCGCCGTGAGTCAGCACTGACTCCATGGAGGGAGGAGACCCACAGGGGGCGCCGTGAGTCAGCACTGACTCCATGGAGGGAGGAGACCCACAGGGGGCGCCGTGAGTCAGCACTGACTCCATGGAGGGAGGAGACCCACAGGGGGCGCCGTGAGTCAGCACTGACTCCATGGAGGGAGGAGACCCACAGGGGGCGCCGTGAGTCAGCACTGACTGATGGAGGGAGGAGACCCACAGGGGGCGCCGTGAGTCAGCACTGACTGCATGGAGGGAGGAGACCCACAGGGGGCGCCGTGAGTCAGCACTGACTGCATGGAGGGAGGAGACCCACAGGGGGCGCCGTGAGTCAGCACTGACTCCATGGAGGGAGGAGACCCACAGGGGGCGCCGTGAGTCAGCACTGACTGATGGAGGGAGGAGACCCACAGGGGGCGCCATGAGTCAGCACTGACTCCATGGAGGGAGGAGACCCACAGGGGGCGCTGTGAGTCAGCACTGACTCCATGGAGGGAGGAGACCCACAGGGGGCGCCGTGAGTCAGCACTGACTCCATGGAGGGAGGAGACCCACAGGGGGCGCCGTGAGTCAGCACTGAGTGATGGAGGGAGGAGACCCACAGGGGGCGCCGTGAGTCAGCACTGACTCCATGGAGGGAGGAGACCCACAGGGGGCGCCGTGAGTCAGCACTGACTCCATGGAGGGTGGAGACCCACAGGGGGCGCCGTGAGTCAGCACTGAGTGATGGAGGGAGGAGACCCACAGGGGGCGCCGTGAGTCAGCACTGACTGCATGGAGGGAGGAGACCCACAGGGGGCGCCGTGAGTCAGCACTGACTGATGGAGGGAGGAGACCCACAGGGGGCGCCGTGAGTCAGCACTGACTCCATGGAGGGAGGAGACCCACAGGGGGCGCCGTGAGTCAGCACTGACTGATGGAGGGAGGAGACCCACAGGGGGCGCCATGAGTCAGCACTGACTCCATGGAGGGAGGAGACCCACAGGGGGCGCCGTGAGTCAGCACTGACTGATGCAGGTGAGTCTTCAGGATGGAGCAGGTGCAGGTGGTGCAGGTGGTGCTCGTAGGGTCCTGCAGGAGCGAAGCATGAGGCCGGGCTGCGCAGGGTGAAGCCCGGTCACCTCAGAGGGGAAACCCAACCAGGAAGCAAGGTTTGAACTCTTCAGTCCGGCCGCCATGAGAACACGTCTGTGCAGCTCCGGAGGCGGGAAAGCAGGATAAGTGAGAGCCGTTCAGAAACCGAGTCAGGATGCCAACTCGGGAGGGAAAGCCAGGTCCCGATGTGTTGCCAGGAGGTCTGATTCTGGGAAGGAGCGACAAGAACTGACACGCGTCCACATTCCTTTCCGCTCCTGCTTCACCCCGGCCCCCTCCCCGGCTCTTTGCGGTTTCCAAGTCCTGTGCTGGAGCCTGAGACGGGAAGAATTCAATTTGACTTTTCCAGATGGCCCTCTCTGCTTCCAGGGGCAAAGCTTGGGCGTCGGACGCCGCTGGGATTGCAAGGAGACATTTTTCTCAACCCTCCCCGTCGCCTGCAAGTGCAAACGCGTTTTTCTCTGCATTCCCTGGTGCCCGGCAGACGGTGTTGGCTCAGCTCCTGCTTGCAACCCAGAGAAAACAGGGCCAGCTATTGCGCCCACCTCCTGGGATGTCTGCGCCCAGGGCTGCAGCCCCTGTGTCTGCCCATCTCTCTATAGCTGCCCCTCCACTTCTCCAAGCACGACTTCATTCCCCAGGGACTGGTCTCTCCCGAGGACACGTCCAGTCTGTGAGACTAGTCTCTAAGCACTCTGGATGCCCTTCCCAAGCCCCCAAGCCGAGACGTCCTGCTCCGGCATGGATGCATTCCGTAGGGAAAGCTGCAGAATTCAGGGGGGGGGGGGTAGACCAGGCTGCTCCCCGTCCCCTAAAGAGTTAGTCTCCAAAACCCACGGCGGCAGTGCGCGGTCAAGTCCGTGTTCCAAGTGCAAAGCGTAATTTCGTCCTTGCTTATTTGCATCGACCAGCGGCAGCTGGGCCAGCCAGCATGTCTCAGCAGTGAATCACCCTTTCTGGTGTTTGCGTGAGATTTCACCTTGAACGACCCCCCAACGAACGGCAGGGCCCTGCCGCCCAGTCTGTCACCCACCCCGCCCTGCCGGGTCCCGGTGGGTTTGCAAGACTGTCCCTCTTTGTTTGGTTGTTGTTGGGAACTGGTCTGTTATTGGTTGTTCTCAGAATCCGTACTGAGAAATTACCAACAATTTGTACGTAGCGTCTTTGTTGGCTGTGTTTGGGGTCTCCGTGGCTGCATTGCTGATGACTGGGGCGGAAAGGGGTGCAAGGGCAGGCAGGTTATCCGTCTGCTCTGCTCCCATCAGCTGGGGATGTCCTTGGAAACTGGCTTAGCTCGGTGTCCACGATATTCCCAGAAGTTTGGAGAGCATGCATACGTCATTGTGGGAGCAAAAAGCCCCGTCTTTCTCCTGCAAAGCAGGGGCTGGGTTTGAACCGCTGACACTGCAGTTAGCGATCCCCCACACGCCACCCCCAGTACCAGCAATCCCCCTACCCTGCCCCCCAAATAAAACCTAACTCATTGCCCTCGAGTGGTCGCGGACTCACAGCGACCCTGCCGGACAGGGCAGAGCTGCCCCTGTGGGTTTCTGAGACTGTCACTGGCAGCCTCTTCCTCCTGTGGAGCGGCTGGTGGTTTCAAACTGCCGACCTTGCGGTGAGCAGCCCGACCTGAAACCCACGGCACCAGCAGGGCTCTTGAGAAAGGCTTTCTGATCCATCGACAATTCATAACAAGCAGCTAACCACCAACAGATCCCAGAATAGCCCGTTTCCTGGCCCAGGATCAGGAACACTGAATGCCTTCGGACTGAGACTTGCTGGCAGAGGGGCAGCTCTTATTCCAGGTACCCTTGCCCAGGCCAGGCAGAGGCCCAAGGTACCACGAGTCTGACAGGCTCTGGCTTAAAAGAGGTTTGCCCAGGCAGCCCAGGCGTGCCTGCCTGCAGGGCAGGGAAGAGACTGTGGAGAATGAAGAACTGTCTCCTGGGCTTTCCTGAACCTGCATTGTAGTAAAGTAACGCCCCTATTAAATCTCAGGAGCAGCTCTGGGGACATTCTTGGATAAGCCATGGACTCAGAGTCCGCAGTTCAAACCCACCGACGGCTCAGAGGGAGAAATAGGAGGCTGTTTGATAGCCTTCAGCCTGGGAGACCCCCGGGGGCAGCTCCGCCCTGTCCTGCAGGGTCCCTCTGAGTCCACCTGATGGCAGTGTGTCTATCTATCATCCATCTATCTATCCATCTATCTATCAGCATATCTCTCTATCCATGAGCTCCTGGGGAGAAAGACCAGACTGTCTGCAGAATGACAGCCTGGGAGACCCCCAGGGGCAGCTCCGCCCTGTCCTTGTGAGTCGGCGTCCACTCGATGGTGGTGACTTTTTGTGGTTTGGTTTTGTTTCTTATAAAGTCAGAGGTGGGCAGACACCCTCCCCCACACACCACTTTTGTGAGCAGCCTGCAGCGGTGCCTGCAATGCATGCATTTCCGGGCTAACGGCCCCCACGGGGCAGGGGAGCTTCCTGGGGTCGTGATGCACCGTGACTTCGCTGCGTGCCTGCAAACCAAGCTCCCACGCGCAGGGGCCTTTGGAAAGGAAGCCCGGATCCCGCGTCCGCACACCGGTTTCCGCCGCCCCGGGGCGTCCTGCGGCTCGTCTGCAGGCGCAGGCGCCGTCGGTGAAGGCAGCGGTGAGTCCGTCTGCCCACCGGCGACCCGGCTGCAGAAAAACCCTCTGCAGGGAGTCCCCACCCGCCACCGCAGCCCACGGCCGACGCAGACTCGGAGCGAGCCCCGAGCGATCGATCGGAGGCCGTGCTCGGGGAGCGCCCTCTCGCCCTGCGGTTGGCGCACGGCACCGCCCGCCCGCAAGTCTCGCGAGGGTTTGCGCTCCGCGAGCTTGGCCGCGATCCGTTGCCGGGGACGTGAGTCCGAGTCGCCGCCGTCCCGGCCGGGAGGTCGCGTTTGTGGGGTTGGTTTGGGGTCCCGTGTTTGTTCTTTTAGTTTTTAAAGGTTTCAATCGTCTATCAGACTCGGCGTCCGTCCCGCGGGGGGGGGGTGCCCCGCGGACACACCCCAAGGGGGATGGATCGGCGTCCGTCAGGGCGGGGTGGGGGAGGGGCGCGTGGGGGAGGGGCGGGGCCCCGAGGGAGGCCGGGTGAGAAACCGGGGACCCCCCCTCCGTGCACCAGCGGGAATCGTATCTATCAAGCCCCACAGGGGGGATGGCTCGGCGTCCGTCAGCGGGCGGGGGGTGGGGTGGGGGAGGGGCGCGGTGGGGGCGGGGCCGTGGGAGGCCCCAGAAATAAACGGGGGACCCTCCTCAGTGCACGGGGGCTGGTGGGGCGGGAGGGCCCGTGGCCCCCAGGCCGGTGCAGACGTGGCGGGCGCGCCCCGGGAGTCAGCGAGGGGGCTGGGGGGGGGACCGGGAGCCCAGGCTCAGAGAGGAAGCCTCGCCCTCGCATCCGGGTCTTGTTCCCAAAGCCCCGCCCCCGGCGCGGTAGGCGGGGCATCCCGCTGCCACGTGATTGACAGTTGGTCCCGCCCCCGGCGCGGTGGGCGGGGCATCCCGCTGCCACGTGATTGACAGTCGGCCCCACCCCCGGCGCGGTGGGCGGGTCATCCCGCTGCCACGTGATTGACAGTCGGTCCCGCCCCTGGCGCAGTGGGCGGGGCATCCTGCTGCCGCGTGATTGACAGTCGGCCCCGCCCCCGGCGCGGTGGGCGGGGCATCCCGATGCCACGTGATTGGCAGTCGGCCCCGCCCCTCGCCTGCAGGGCCTAGTGGTCACTGCCCCTGGCCCGTCCCTTGTTACCCCTGTGAGCTGCCCGGGGGTGGGGAGCGGGGGGGGGGGGTCTCCCAGGCGGTCGGCCCCCATGGGGACAGAAGCCCCCCCTTGTCCATCTCACAGCCAGGAGCCCAGCGCCCCCGCAGCCAAACCCCAGGTGCACCCACAGGTGCACAGCGCACCCCCCCGCAGGATGCCCGTGGTTCTCCTGGGGGGGAGCCATGGGGGAGGGCCAGCCTGTTTCAACACAGCCCCCTCCCACCCCCGCTGCTCTGGGAAACCAAGCCCCCTCCCTTTTCTCCTGGCCTGAGGTCGGGGCGTCGTGTCCATTTTGCTCTGATTTGAGGGGGGCCGGGTGAGCTGCCTGGTTTTGCAGCAGATGCTCTGGGCTGGGCAGTGGGCGCCATGGGGAGGGGGGTTCCCCTCAGGCACCGCTGTGAGCCCCCCGCTCCCCCCCTCTGCTGCCAGAGCGCGTCCATCGCGCGGCGCTCGGGGTTCACGTACCCCCCCCCCCCCCCCCCGTGAGCCCTTAATCAGGAGCGTTATCTGCACATCGCCCTTCACCCAGCTTTCAGTTGTTTGGCTCCGGGGGGGGGGGGGGAGTTGTACATCCATCGTGGTTATTGGGTCCCCTTTGCCCCCCTGCCCCCCTGGGACCACTGTTCACATTATTGCTCCTGGGGGGCTGGTCTGTCCCGGATTCCATGTGCGGAGCGCTGGTCTGCCCCTGTGCACACGCCCTGGCCAGCCAGGTGTGCAGCCAGGTGTGTGCAGCCAGAGGTGTGCAGCCAGGTGTGTGCAGCCAGGTGTGTGCAGCCAGGTGTGCAGCCAGGTGTGCAGCCAGGTGTGTGCAGCCAGGTGTGCAGCCAGGTGTGCAGCCAGGTGTGTGCGGGGGACTGGGGCCGTGGTAGTGGGGGAAGGGGGTGCATTAAAGATCTAGAGGAACGGCGTGTGTCCCGGTGGGGGGGCTGGGCTGCTCCCGGGCTGGCTCGTCCCTTCCCGTGACCCTCCTGCCAGGGGATGTCCAGCTGTCTGCAGTGGCCCTTGGGTCTCCACGCCGCCCCTCATTCACAAGGGTCAGATTTTTGGTTCTTGGATGCCTGGTCCCATCGACGCCCCGTGGTCGCACAGGCGGGGGCGCTTCTTCCAGGGGGGCTTGTTGCTTCCCTGCTAGGTGACCTCTGATCCGCGAGGTGGGCTCGCGTCTGCAGCCCCCCCAGAGGACGGCCTTGCGCGTGTCCGAGACCGCACCTCGGTGCAGGAGCGGAAACCTCGCCCATCTCCCACACAGCAGCCGGGGGCTTCCAACTGCCTGCGCCCCCCCCCCCCCCGTTAGGATTCTGAGCGCCTCCCACATTCCAGCAGAGCCTACTCATCTGCTGGCCAGCGTCACCCGAGAGGACCCCGAGGAGCCCCGCCCCCACCTCGCGCGGCCAGCAAGAACCTGGGAGCAAGAGGGGCCCCTGCCCGCAGTCACCCCACACCCTGCGGTGACCAAGCCCTTTGTCCCGCCGCCGCCGCCGCAGGGGCTCAGGTCCACGTCCTGCAAGGACTGTGTTGCTTCCCGGCCCCGCGGCCCCTGAGCTGTGCTCCCTGCAAGGTCAGCCCTTCCAGCCCAGCAGCCGCTCCCGCAGACTGACCGCCTGGGAGCCCCGGGGCGGCTCCCCGTGTCCTGCAGGGTCCCCGAGAGCCGGCGTCCACGCAGGGCAGGGGTTTGGGTTTGGGTGGGATCCTATGTGTATATTCGGCTCCCAGGGCCCATTCCTTCACCGGGGGGGGGGCGCGCCTGGACGGGGACTCGCATGGCTCTGGGAGGGGGGTTCATCCGCGAGGAACGGAAAACCAGACTGGTTTCCTAAAGTGCATGTGGGCGGGCGCGTGGACGGCAGGCAGGTGGGTGGACGGCAGGCGGGCGCGTGGACGGCGGTCCGCGCGCTGCAAGGAGGGCGTGCACGTGTGTCGGGGCCCCGAGGTGAAAGCAGATGCGTCTTTGTCGGGAGCACGCAGTGGGGGCCCAGCGCCCCTCTGTAGACAAACGGACACCCGCTCACAGAAGGGTCACGAGGAGGAGGAGCCGGTCGGGGGTCAGGTAGCCCCCATGAGACACCCAGCTTCCCGGTCCTTCCTGGTGCCCCCCTCCCCCGAGATGGTGACCCCAGTTCTGCGTGCACGTGTGCAGGGGCGCAGCTCAGAGCCGGACAGACGGAATGCAGGACAGATAAGCCCCAGGGCCAACCGCGAGACCAGGAGGGAAAGGGGGGACCCGGCCCAGCGGCCTCCCTGTGACCCCCTCCCTGGGGACGGGCAGCAGGAACGTGGGTGAAGGTTGATGGAAGATGAAGGAGAAATCAAGGGCGCGAGCAGACGACATGTTCGGGAATGGTGAGAGCAACACCGCACAGGGCTGGACACGGGACGGACGGACGGATGGACGGGCCATGCATGAGAACAGGGGAGGGGGTGGAGGTGACTTCTTTCGCCCCCCGGCCCCCGGCTACTCCCACACGTTTCCAGAAAGGCCCGGGCCAGTCCCCCTGCGTCCAAGTCTCTGCTGGAACGAGCCCGGTGCAGACGCCCCGCCGGGTGGGGGGCCCCGGGGCCTGTCGGAACCGGCAGGCGTGTGTATGTGTGTGTGTGTGTGTGTGTGCACACACGTGCACGCATGCATGCACGGCTGCGGGGTCCCGGTGGCCGGTTTTCCCGGCAGCAGGCAGGTAGGTCGCCAGGCCTTTCTTCCGAGGCGCCTGTGGGCAGGACTCAAACCTCCAGCCTTTCGGGTCGCAGCTAAGGGCGGGCACTGCACCCGCCAGCCTGCAGCTGCCCCCAGGAAACCTTGCAGACAGTGTCACTCCTTGGACACGAAGACGCGGGCCCTCGTCCGCCTCCATGTTCCTCTGCCTTTGTTTACCTGCTTGAACCACGCAGTCTGGGCGGGTTTCCTTTTAAAGAAGCGCGGTGTCTCCTTAAACCCCCCGACGTGTGAGCCCCCCTCGCTCCCCCGTGGGTGGAGGGAGGACGGCTTTCCTTCCCTGCTCCGTGTGATTCTGCTAAGAGCTCCAGGCCTTTCTTCCTGGTCTCTCTCGGTCTGGAAGCTCCGCTAGAACCCGCTGGTGTCTGCTTCCAGCTCCAGCGGCCTGCAGGTCGTCCCACCACGACCCTGACAGAAGGGGGGGGCTGCTTATAAAAAAGGCCACGGAATTGCGCCCCACGATCGGTGTTCGCGCACGGGTGCGCCATTGTCTGGGCACCCCGGGTTCTGTTCCCCGGACGCCTGGCCTGGCTCTTCGGGCTCCGGCTGGACATTACGGAAGGGTCCCCACAATCTCCATTGCACCCCACGCCTTTCCCTAACTGCGCAGGCAGCCGGGACCCCACGGAGCGAGGCCAGACCAGGGGCTGGGTTTCTGCTTCGTGGCTGCACTTTTGCTCCGGAGCATCGATTTCTTAGTAATGCGACTTTCCAGGGAAGCACTTGGCTGCTGACTGGGAGGCAGGCGGTTCAAGCCCACCAGCCGCTCCTGGGGAGAAAGGCCAGACCGTCTGCTCCGTGCAGACTGACCGCCTGGGAGACCCCCAGGGGCAGCTCCGCCCTGTCCTGCAGGGTCCCCGTGAGCCGGCGTCCACTCAAGGGCAGTGTCTGTCTATCTATCTATCTATCTATCTATCTATCTATCTATCTATCTATCTATCTATCTATCTATCTATCTATCTGCATATCTCTCTATCCATTAGCTCCTGGGGAGAGAGACCACACCGTCTGCTCCCGTGCAGACTGACCGCCTGAGAGACCCCCAGGGGCAGCTCCGCCCTGTCCAGCAGGGTCCCCGAGAGCCGGCGTCCACTCGAGGGCAGTGGGATTGGCTTTGACGTCCGTCCTTTGTTGAAAGGACTCCTGGCGGTGGGATAAGCAGCAGCACTTCCACCCCCGCCCCGGCTCCTCGGGAGAGACGAGGCGGGTTGTTCTACAACGGGGCCATTGGGGGGACACCCTGGGCAGCCCCGCGACCCCGCAGGGACACCGGTGCTGCAGAGTCTGGTGAATCCACCCCCCCCCCTTAGCTTGTGAGCCAACCACGTCATGCCTCTGTCCCCCGACTTTGGGGATCCAGCTTATCGACGCCCCCTTAGCTCAGCCCTGCACTCTGAGGGGACAATCGTGTTTTCCGACATGAAGAGTCTCCGTTCCACTTGGAACCTTGTGAACTCAGCCTCCCCGGGGTGCCCGCTGGTCGCCTCGCCTTCAGACCATGAGCCTGAGACCGTCAGCTGCTCCCAGTGCGTCCTCTTTCCCCGCAAACCAGGTCCCGGGGTCAGTGGCCGGTCTCAGCACGTCGACCCAGCTGGTCACCCAGCAAGCGTCTCAGCAGCCTGCCCGCCGCCTCCCTGTAACAGCCAGTCCCAGACGGGGGCCTTCTCCATGGTTCCGGATTTTTTCCAGCTTCTGATAAAAGGCCGCTGGTTCCTGAGTGTCCAAAGCACCAGGGGGGGCATCTCTTTTCAAAGCCGTCTTTGCAGGCCTGGCCGCTGACTCGGTATTAAAATGGGAGGGGAGCTGCACCGAGTAAGACAGAAACGCGTCACTTCCACACGGAATGGGAGAGCCTGGCCCGACCAGCCGGCGTTCAGCTGAAGCCGGGAGCCACGAGCTGCCCTGGAACTTTGTCCCAGAGGGAAAGGGCCCTGACCTGAGACCATGCGCTGTCGCCCTGACTCGTGACTCGGCTCCACTTGTTCACGGGAGCCCGTCTCTCCCCACATGAAGTCCACGTGCCGTCCACCGTGGCGGATGCTCATTCGGAAGGTGCCTGAGGCTGGGCGTCAGCAGCTCCTGCCCGGACTGGGCGTCCCTGGCTCAGTCCACTCCGTGCACTGCACCACAGGGCGCTCAGGTCAGGGCAGACACGCACACTGTTTTGTGCATTGTGAACGCTTGCGGATATGCAGAATGCGCAGACATGCATTGTGCATTCGAAGGCTTCTCGGTGCATTCGTGAGTACATGGAATAAGAATAAATGAGCTTTGCATTTTTGTAGCTGGTCCAGAATTGTGCTGGAGTCAGAGGTTCGAGTCCCTGCAGGAAAGGCCCGGCCACCCGCTGCTGAGGAAAGCCAAGCAAACATCCTCTGCTGCCCCCGGAGCTGCTGCCGGTGTGGAGCAAACCAGGGTTGCCGGGGAGGGACAGGTCCTGGGTCTCCCGAGGGACGAGGCCGTTCCAGCTGCCCAGCTGGGCGCTCCCCCGCCTGACGGTCTGCTCTTTCTCTGCTGGTCTCAATGGGGGGTCTTTTGAAAACTGGTCCAACCCAGTGCGTTCCGATGGCATCTGCTGAGCCCGGGAAGCTGGAAGCAGACAGAGGTCAGCTCAGAAGGTCATGGTCACTGTCTGGGGTGGGCTCCAAGGAGGTCGTGCGGCTGCATTGTCTCAAGGGACACAGGACAAACGAGGGCTTGTTGTTAGTTCTGACACAGAGTCTGCTGCTGACAGCAGATGGACACACTGCCCGGTCCTGCCCCGTCCCCCCCATCGTGCCCGTGTCTGGGCCACGGCTGCAGCCCCGTGTCCGTGCATCTCGTCCAGGGCTGTCCTCTCTGGCGCTGCCCCTCCGCTTCCCCAAGCACGACGTCCTTCCCCAGGGACTGGCTTCTCCTGATGACACGTCCACTGTCCATGTGAGACAGTCTCCCCATCCCCGCCTCTAGGGGGCGCTCTGACACAGAACGTCCCCGCCTCTAGGGGGCGCTCTGACACAGAACCTCCCCGTCCCTGCCTCTAGGGGGCGCTCTGACACAGAACGTCCCCGCCTCTAGGGGGCGCTCTGGCTGCACTTCATCAAACACAGGTATGTCTGTCCTTAGGGCTGTTCCGTATTCTCCGTATATTTCCCCGGCACCACAATCCAAGCACCAGTCCTTCTCCGGCCTTCCTCATTCAATGTCCCGTGAACACGTGCATGGGAAGCTACTGAAGAGACCACGGCTTGGGTGGGGCGCACCTTGGTCCTCAAAGCAAGCTCCGTGCTTGTGAATACTTTACGCAGATCCTTCTATTTCGGGTGTGGGACTCTCTTTTGCCGAGAGGTGATGCATCGCGTGGCTCACAAGGTCATGCACTGGTTCCTCCGTGGGGGAGAGACGGGGCTCCCTGGCCCCACAAAGAGTCTCAGAAACCCACAGGGGCGGTTCCGCCCACTGGGATGAGCTTGTTGGCCGTGAACACCTTGGAAAAACTCTTGATGGGAGAAAGTCCGGGGGTGCAGGGCTGGGAGTGGGGACTCCAGTGGACTCTTGGGTCATCGAGTCGCTGCCGAGAGGCTTGGCTGCTTTGGGGGAAGGCGGTGGTCAGGACAGCCCAAGGGGGACTGTCCAGTACCCACGAGAGGCCGGCTCCACGGGGGCCCCTGAGCCACGCAGGCCTGGAGGAAGCAGCAGGGGCCGAAGTGACGGGGCAGTGGTCCGGGAGACTCCATCGTCACCCAGTTGGTCACCTGGATCAGGTTCTTCCCATGAGCCTCTTCCCCAGGTGCACGCTGGCCATCCTGTCTCCATCTTTCCCGCCATGGCAGTGATTTGCTGGCCCGGGTGGACCAGTCAGCAGCTGTGGCCAGGTGAGCCACGTCCCAGATGCTGGGACGTCCCCCCGGGGGTGGGTTGGTCTCCTTGGGAACCTCACGGGTTTGGCCTTGGCTGCTCCCAGGTGACATCCCATGGGAGCAGACGGGTGGGCCTCCTGGCCCAGGACCCCCGAGAGGATGGAGCTGGGAGGGCCGGGGACTGCTCTTGTCCTGTAGGAGCTCCCGGGAAATGGTGGATTTTTAAAAGTGAGAGATAAATATATATGCATATCTCAAAAGAGAGATTGTCTCAAAATAATACATAAATAAGTGTATATATATATATATCAAGAGATTAACTCAAAATAAATAGGCACATCTCAAAAGAGAAAGGTATTAACTCAAAATAAATCTATATATCAAGAGACTAAGATAAATATTATCTCAAGAGAAATTAACGCAAGACAAATAAACGCATGCGTACATCAACAGAGACGAAGCCACGCACGCAGATCACCGCCCGCGCACGTCCGTACGTCTTACGTCATCGGAGGACGCTCGCCGCACATGCGCAGAGGACGCGCTCGGCCCGACTCCGCCAGAGACTGAAGCGGGAAACCGCGTGGGTGTTTCCACTCCGGAGCCACCAAACCTACAGCTCCGGGAGCGGGAGAACTGGCGCTGCCCAAGAATCGGGAATCCGCGAGGAGAAGAGCAGGAAGGGCCCCCCCCATCCCCGAGGTTCCTAGGGAGACGGAACGGGACCCAGTGGGGCTTTTTCCAAGATGGTAGCCTCCTGCACTGACTCGGCTCAGTCCTCTCCTCCCATAGGGGGCGCCATTCGGCTGCTGGTGCGGCGTGCAGGGCGGGGCACTTCTAGGATGCAGCATCTATGCTACTTCCCCACTGCCAGAGCGTCCCAGGGTCCAGTGGGCTCCCACCGTCCCACCCTCACCACGCACACATGCGCACTATTTTGCTTTTTGTGTTTTTTGAGGGGCGTTGGACGACTCAGGTTAACCAAGCCAGGTGGTCCTGCGGCCCCCCACGCTGCTCCTCGGACCGTGGAATGCCAGCCTTCCCACTGCATCCCGTTGTGCAGTAGCTGGTGTCCACTGATCAGGAATTCCAAGGGCAACCGCGTGGCAGATGGGGGGGGCGGGGGGTCGTCGTGGAAGCTGCAGACAAGGAGCCGCAGCGTGGGAACGAGGACCCGGGAGAGGCTGTGGGCTCCAATGCTCCGTGCTCCCAGCGAAGGAGCCTGGAGGCCAGCACGGGTGGAGGGAGGCCGCCCAGCCACATTCTCCGCACTGAAATTCACCCCCACGTCCTCCCCCCGAGAGACTGCCCCTTTTCCTGGGAGTAGGGACACCGTGCGGGAGGGGGGAGGGATCGATAAGGGGAACCGATTGCAAGATGGACTTATAACCCCCCACCCCATCCCACCCCAGGGAGACGGGCCACAGAAACGCGGGCGAGCAGGCGGTGCAAGATGCGACAATGACAACCATTTACCAAGGGGGGGCGAGGATGGGGGAGGGTGGAAGGAGGAGCTGATACCAAGGGCTCAAAGTAGATCCGAAATGCTCCATAATCATGACTAGATAAATGTATATGATTTTTTAAATGAGCTGATACGGAGGGCCCACGGAGAAAGAAACTTTTGAAAACGATGGTGGCAACTTAGGTACAAATGGATGGAGTGGGATTAGCGCAGCCTGAGCCCCCGGGGACATGACTTTTTCAAAAAGGCAATGGTAAAGGCAACCCAGACACACGTGCGCTGGACACATTCACCTATGCATTGCAATGGAAAGGTTGCAGGCGGAGGCGCAGAGCAGACAGGGAATTGAGCCAGGAGTGCGGAGTCCAGAAAGAGTTTATCGAGGCGGCCGTGGGGTCGGGTGGGTGGAAACTCCCGGGAGGGAAGGGAGAGCAGAGAAAGGGACGGGGGCATCTTGAGCCCCTGGGCAGGTTCCAGGACCCAGCGCGTTAGGTCAGGGGAGTTGCACCTGGTGCGAGGGTGGCAGGACATATATAGGGTATGAGGTTAAAGGGGAAGGGAGGCTCCTTGTGCTGCGGTTGCAAGTCTCCAGTCAGTAAATCCTTTTGTTGGCAGCAAGCTTGCTTCCTGGAACCCAGGGAGCGGAGGGGTGGGCGGGGAGGGGGAGGCTGTGTCCTGCCCCGGGGAAGTACAGGGGAGTGCGCTTGTGAAACTGCTCCGAAGTTCAGCCAGATCATTTATCTTCCCGAGAAGCTAGCGACGCGGCCCAACCAGTAATAAAAGCTGCAAGAACCCCCAATAAATTGATTTAATTTTTTAAAGGGCTGTTTTAAAGATGCTTCCTCCAAGCCCAGGGCTGCGGACTCGACCTGTGTCGTGCAGCGCAGCCAGGCCCTCGTGCTTGCCCCTCTCGACGCACTGGCTTCTGAGACTGAGCAGAGGGCTCGCGGACATGCACGGTCAAGCCAGCGCAGGGATGCCCAGGGCTAGTTCAGCGGGCATTTTAACTCTGGCCCCTGCCCCTGTGCTACATATTTGCACACCGGGGCTTGCAAGCCCCGGGTCTCAGCCTGTTGGAGAAGGCGTGCGTGCAAGGCACACTCTCTCACGTGTCTGTCTCTCACTTTTCTTTCAATCACAGCCTCCCGCTTGGTTGCAAGGCCGCTCCTTGCCTGGAAGGACGCGTCCCACTGGGCAGCCCTGCAGCTGGACACCTTTTCAGCGCGTCGGCGAGCAAACACTGAGGACCTCTGGTGCAAGACACGTCCTTGTCAGTCACCTCCCACGTGTGCAGAGGTCAGATGGGGGATGGGAGGTGGGAGAAAGAGCCGTGCATGTGAGTTGTGCTCCTGACCCTGCCTTGGACGGCCTGCGGGCACACCCGGGTCTCGTCCGTGGTTACGCGTTCGGCTTGCAACCAAGTGCAAGGTCAGCAGTTGGAAGCCAGCAGCCGCCCAAAGAAGCAACAAGGGGCTCTGGTCTCCAGTCTCAGAACCACACGGGGGTAGTTGCGTCTACACTGCCCCGCGAGTCGGCCTTCCCTCGACAGAGGCAAGTTTTGAAAGTTTGGACAACCAGAACCCCAAGACAAACCTGTGTGGGAGGAAGTACACTCAGAGCGCCCCCTAGAGGCAGGACGGGTAAGGTCTGTGTCAGAGCGCCCCCTAGAGGCAGGACGGGGAAGGTCTGTGTCAGAGCGCCCCCTAGAGGCGGGGGTGGAGAGGGTCTGTGTCAGAGCGCCCCCTAGAGGCGGGGACGGGGAGGTTCTGTGTCAGAGCGCCCCCTAGAGGCGGGGACGGGGAGGTTCTGTGTCAGAGCGCCCCCTAGAGGCGGGGGTGGAGAGGGTCTGTGTCAGAGCGCCCCCTAGAGGCGGGGACGGGGAGGTTCTGTGCCAGAGCGCCCCCTAGAGGCGGGGGTGGAGAGGTTCTGTGTCAGAGCGCCCCCTAGAGGCGGGGACGGGGAGGTTCTGTGTCAGAGCGCCCCCTAGAGGCGGGGACGGGGAGGTTCTGTGTCAGAGCGCCCCCTAGAGGCGGGGGTGGAGAGGGTCTGTGTCAGAGCGCCCCCTAGAGGCGGGGACGGGGAGGTTCTGTGTCAGAGCGCCCCCTAGAGGCGGGGGTGGAGAGGGTCTGTGTCAGAGCGTCCCCTAGAGGCGGGGACGGGGAGGTTCTGTGTCAGAGCGCCCCCTAGAGGCGGGGGTGGAGAGGGTCTGTGTCAGAGCGCCCCCTAGAGGCGGGGGTGGAGAGGGTCTGTGTCAGAGCGCCCCCTAGAGGCGGGGACGGGGAGGTTCTGTGTCAGAGCGCCCCCTAGAGGCGGGGACGGGGAGGTTCTGTGTCAGAGCGCCCCCTAGAGGTGGGGACGGGGAGCGCCCATCTGTCCAATACCAATCTATAAATCCCCCTTCAGACGCACGCAGCTCATGCAATGACACAGATGCAGGAGGGTCACAGGCCGGCGGGTGCAGAGTCTTGTGGATCCAGTGGCCGTGGACGCAGCTCAGCGCCGGCGTGGCCTCCACGTGGCTCCTCCAGCTCCAGGGCTCGGGCTGCATCGTCAGTGGGTCTCCATGTGGCTCGTCAGCAGGCGTGTCTCGCAGGGAGCATCCGTGTTCCGCCCCCAGGGAGCTGTTTCTGCTTTCCAGTGAGGTCATCGAGCTGCGGCCTGACTCACAGGCTGGACGCCCCCCACCCTGGCGGGTTCAAGGTGACCCCGGGCGACGTCAGGAGCACAGGAGCGAGGGAGTCGGGTTGGTTTCTCTGGTCCCCCGGCCTCGCACGGTGGGGAAGCCAAGGGGGCTGGGGAGGGAGGGGCCGCCAGGGGGTGATCCGTCTCCTCTTTGTCCCCTTTGCTTCCATGTCCTCCTCCGACCGCCCCGTCCCCGGCCCCCTCCGCCCCGGGTCCTCTCAGCCAGCGCCAGCCCCCCTGTGCAGCTCAGGTTGGAAACGCGCCCCCCCCTCCTGCCATGACCGTGCGGTGCACACCGGCCAGGAGCCCCGGCTGAAGCCCCCGGGAAGTCCTCAGGGAGGAGCAGGTCTATTCTGTTCTTGTGCAGATGGCACCCAGGAACCCTGGGGGGCTGTGCCCCTCCCGCGAGTCACTGACTCCCCAGCCACGGCCGGCGGCGGAGCTCAGCCCATGGCGAGGCCTGGGGGCCCTGGGGAGAGGGCAGCGCAGGCTGACTGGGGGGGCGGCACCGGCAAGAGCGGGAAACACGGAATCCGGGTCGGATAAGCCCTCGGGACCGTCGTGAGAGCAGGGATCCAGGAGGGAGAGGAGCGTGGGGGACAAAGGGGCCCGATCCACCTGGAACCCCTCTCAGGGGACGGACAACAGGAAAGAGGGAGACGGGAGACGGCGGTCGGTGTCCGACGTGAATTCAGAAGAATTTATAAATCATCAGGGTTCATGGGGGGGGCGGGGGGAGGAACACGAGGGGCTGATCCCGAGGGGCTGAACGAGACGCTGTTTTGAGGACGAGGATGGACAGGTGTGCTCGACACCTCGCAGGGGTACGTATGTGGATGGTGAACGAGTCAGAAGAACGCAGGGTGCTGGGGGGTTGGGGGGCAGGAGGGCGCCCCCCACCTTGACACGTAGCATTGCCTGCGGGTCAGAACGGGCAGCTCTACACCCTGTCCTGGGGACCACGCGATGGAGGCAAGATGGAATCGCTCTATTGGGAACTCAACCCACGGAGGCACCTGAGCCCCTCAGGTGAGCAAGCAGGCAGTGAACCAGGTGAGGAACCAGGTGAGGAAGCAGGTGAGGAAGCAGGCCGTGAACCAGGCTGTGAAGCGCAAGGGAGCACCCGGGCCGCGTCGGTGGGCGCAGGGCTCGGAGCTCGGTCTCCGTGTGCACCTGTCTCCAGCAGGGAGCCCTGAAGGGGGAGGGGGCAGGTGGCGGCATCTTGTGCTTAGTGATGGTTGGAACAGGGTGCAGCTGCCTTAGCCAGTTCCCCGCTTCAGCTGGCAAGGCTCACTTCCTGCACAGCACCCCAAGGAGAAAGGCTCCCTTCCTGCACAGCACCCCAAGGAGAAAGGCTCCCTTCCTGCACAGCACCCCAAGGAGAAGGCTCCCTTCCTGCACAGCACCCCGAGGAGAAAGGCTCCCTTCCTGCACAGCACCCCAAGGAGAAAGGCTCCCTTCCTGCACAGCACCCCGAGGAGAAAGGCTCCCTTCCTGCACAGCACCCCAAGGAGAAGGCTCCCTTCCTGCACAGCACCCCGAGGAGAAAGGCTCCCTTCCTGCACAGCACCCCAAGGAGAAAGGCTCCCTTCCTGCACAGCACCCCAAGGAGAAAGGCTCCCTTCCTGCACAGCACCCCGAGGAGAAAGGCTCCCTTCCTGCACAGCACCCCAAGGAGAAAGGCTCCCTTCCTGCACAGCACCCCGAGGAGAAAGGCTCCCTTCCTGCACAGCACCCCGAGGAGAAAGGCTCCCTTCCTGCACAGCACCCCAAGGAGAAAGGCTCCCTTCCTGCACAGCACCCCAAGGAGAAAGGCTCCCTTCCTGCACAGCACCCCGAGGAGAAAGGCTCCCTTCCTGCACAGCACCCCAAGGAGAAAGGCTCCCTTCCTGCACAGCACCCCGAGGAGAAGGCTCCCTTCCTGCACAGCACCCCAAGGAGAAAGGCTCCCTTCCTGCACAGCACCCCAAGGAGAAAGGCTCCCTTCCTGCACAGCACCCCGAGGAGAAGGCTCCCTTCCTGCACAGCACCCCGAGGAGAAGGCTCCCTTCCTGCACAGCACCCCAAGGAGAAAGGCTCCCTTCCTGCACAGCACCCCTAGGAGAAAGGCTCACTTCCTGCACAGCACCCCGAGGAGAAAGGCTCCCTTCCTGCACAGCACCCCAAGGAGAAAGGCTCCCTTCCTGCACAGCACCCCGAGGAGAAAGGCTCCCTTCCTGCACAGCACCCCAAGGAGAAAGGCTCCCTTCCTGCACAGCACCCTGAGGAGCAGCCGCATGGAGCTGCCCGATGCAGCCTGGGAGCTGGAGCCCCGTGGGGAGACCTCGCTGCGTGTGTCTGTGATTCGGGGGGACCGTGGGCACGGGGGGCGGGACACGGGGCGGGGCGCGGGGGCCTGGCTACGGCGTGATCTCGGGGAGCCCGCGCTCGCGGTCGCAGAGGCAGAAGGGGAAGACCCCGCAGCAGGGCCGCAGCCACACGTGGTCCTGGTTGAGGGCCAGCTGCTGGGGGACGGGGCGCAGGGAGCGCAGGTGCTCGGCCAGCGCCGCGTCCACCGTGCGCAGCACCGCGTCGTAGCGCGGCTCCGAGTCCCTGGACAGCGGCGTGGCCTCCCCGGGGTCGCGGGCCAGGTCGAAGAGCAGCGGGGGGCTGTGGTGGGTCACGTTGTCCCCCGCGCAGGCGCAGAAGCCCGTCTCGTAGCAGGCCCCGGCCCCCTCGGGGCTGAACACGGGGGTCACGAAGTGGACCTTCCAGACGGCGTCATCTGCGGGGACAGACGGGCCCACTAGCCGGGGGACGAGGCCGTCCGTGTTCTGTCCGCCTGTCCCGCCCTGGCCACGGACACGGCCGCTCCCAGGCTGCAGGGCTGCAGGGCTGCAGGTCCGCGTCTGGCCCGTCCACTCCGAGACCCGCCTTCTCCCACTGACCGCAGCCCTGCAGGGGACGGCACTCACCGTCTCTGGGGACCCAGCGGGCGGCGTGCAGGTAGACCCCGCAGTAGTGGAACAGGACCTCGTGCTGCGAGTGTGCGGCCTCGCCGGTCAGCAGGGGCAGCAGGTCCCGGCCGTCGATGACCCTGGGGTGGACGCAGGCGGGAGCGGGTTCAGCTGCAGCACGGGCTCTGGGCGCGGAGCCAGCGGGCAGCTCACGCCGACACACGCCCCACGGCGGCCGGGAGGCCGGGGCCTTGACCCTTTTGGGGCGATTGTCCAGCTGCTGGAACGTCCAGCCGGAAACAAGACCCACGGGACACTCGGGGTCCCGCGTGAACGGACGGTTCGGGGCTCACGGCGGACACATTGTCTGTGGCCAGTTTGAGGGGAAGCGGGCAGGGGGTGGCGTCCGGCTGTCGGTCAGGGCACAGCTGGACCTGTGCATGCTCAGGGTCCTCACGGATGGACGGATGGATGGACGGATGGCGGCAAGAGCCGTGCGAGCCCCAATAACGCGAGGCAGCAATTACAGATCACCAACGTACCTGTCCTGGGGCAGAGGTGCTCCCGCCAGGGCGGCCACGGTGGGCAGCACGTCCATCAGACTCGTGGGCGCCTCAATCACTCTTCCGGCTTCCAGCACCCCCGGCCACCGGACGAGCCCGGGCACGCGGATGCCGCCTTCCCACCCGGACATCCCTTTGCCGCCTGGAGGACAAGGGGCAGGAGCTTCGTCTGCAAACAGCTGAGCCCCCCAGGGACCCCCAGCCCCCCCAAATCCATTCCGAGCCCCAGCGCCCCGTCGGGCGACCGCTGGCGCTTAGCTACCGTGCCGCACGGGGTCCTCCACGCCGATGACCCCCAGCCCATCTGACGCCCCCCCCCCCTGTCCCGGGAAAACGGAGCGGAGCTGCCCCCGCGGGTGTCCAAGGCCATCAGCCTTTACAGCCTGGACTCCCCCACGGAGCAGCCGGCGGCCGGCACCCGACTGTGGAACTTACAGCCCATCGCTGTCCTGCGTGTGGCTCACGTCTCCACGTCTCCCTGCTTTCTCTGTGCACAGCACACTCTCATGGTCAACCCCAGCCACGTGTCTCTGCACCCACCATTCCACCAATCCATCATCCATCCATCATCCATCCATCATCCATCATCCATCATCCATCATCATCCATCATCCATCATCATCCATCATCATCCATCATCCATCATCATCCATCCATCATCCATCATCATCCATCATCCATCATCCATCCATCATCATCCATCATCCATCATCCATCATCCATCATCATCCATCATCATCCATCATCCATCCATCCATCATCCATCATCATCCATCATCATCCATCATCATCCATCATCCATCCATCATCCATCCATCATCCATCCATCATCCATCATCCATCATCCATCCATCATCCATCATCATCCATCATCCATCATCCATCATCATCCATCATCATCCATCATCCATCCATCATCCATCATCCATCATCATCCATCATCATCCATCATCATCCATCATCCATCCATCATCCATCCATCATCCATCCATCATCCATCATCCATCATCCATCCATCATCCATCATCCATCCATCATCCATCATCCATCCATCATCATCCATCATCCATCATCCATCATCATCCATCATCCATCATCATCCATCCATCATCCATCCATCATCCATCCATCATCCATCATCCATCATCCATCCATCATCCATCATCCATCATCCATCCATCATCCATCATCATCCATCATCCATCATCCATCATCCATCATCCATCATCATCCATCATCCATCATCCATCATCCATCATCCATCATCCATCATCATCCATCATCCATCCATCATCCATCATCCATCATCATCCATCATCATCCATCATCATCCATCATCCATCCATCATCCATCCATCATCCATCCATCATCCATCATCCATCATCCATCCATCATCCATCATCCATCCATCATCCATCATCCATCCATCATCATCCATCATCCATCATCCATCATCATCCATCATCCATCATCATCCATCCATCATCCATCCATCATCCATCCATCATCCATCATCCATCATCCATCCATCATCCATCATCCATCATCCATCCATCATCATCCATCATCCATCATCATCCATCATCATCCATCATCCATCCATCATCCATCCATCATCCATCCATCATCCATCATCCATCCATCATCATCCATCATCCATCATCATCCATCATCATCCATCATCATCCATCATCCATCATCCATCATCCATCATCCATCATCCATCCATCATCATCCATCATCCATCATCCATCCATCATCCATCATCATCCATCATCATCCATCCATCATCCATCATCCATCCATCATCCATCCATCATCATCCATCATCCATCATCCATCATCATCCATCATCCATCATCATCCATCATCATCCATCCATCATCCATCATCCATCCATCATCCATCATCCATCATCATCCATCCATCATCCATCCATCATCCATCATCATCCATCATCATCCATCATCCATCATCATCCATCATCATCCATCATCCATCCATTATTCATGTCTGCCCATGTCTTCTTCCATCAACTATTCATGCCTGCCTGTCTCCATCCGTCCATCATCCATCGATGGATCTTTTAAGCTAAAACTTATTACTTGTCTGTCATCTATCCAGCTCCATTTATCAGTCATTCCATCCGTCCAGCATCCCATCGAGTCCTTCCTCCCTCCCTCCATGCACCTGTGCTGTCACCTAACCCCTGTCCGCCTGTCCACGACCTGCCTGTTCATCACCTGTCCGTCCTCCCGTCCGACCGCGAATCCACCCGTCTGCCCCCTCGAGCCATGGACGCGTCCGTGTTTCTGTCGGCCGTCCGTCTACCTCTCTGGCTACAGGAGGCCCCCGAGGAAAGCAGCTCCCCCCTGGCTTTCCCGGCTCGGCGTCGAGCATCGCCCTCTCGGGGCGTCCCCGTTTGTTTGAAGACGTCGACACAGGTCTCACCTTTGTAGATCCCGTTCCATCCCCCGAGCTGGACATGTCCTCTCCTGGCCTCCAGGTGTCCCCCGTGGTCCGAGGAGAAGAAGACAACGGTGTTGTTTCGGAGGCCGTTGACGTCCAGCGCGTCCAGGAGCTGGCCTAGGGTGAGTGCCCTGCCTGAGTGTGGTTGCACTTTCCTGCCTGCGCGTCCTCGTCGCTGCTGCGAAGGCCCCGGTCACCTAGTGACCGCGAGGGGCACAGCCTGCGACGGCCGCCCGAGGCCCCTGGATCCCAGTCTGCACAGACACGGACCCCCGAGCCTCCCTGCCGAGGAGCGGCCGGTGGATCCGAAGCTGAATCACACCAGCCTGCGTGACCTCGAGGGGTCGAAGGGACCAGACGTCCGGCATCCAAGACCCAGAGCAAAATCATACGCAAGGTGAATGGGGGGCCAAGGCCCATCTGCGGACAACTGGACACCCCCTCCCAGGGGGATGGATAACGGAAACGCGGGTGAGGGCGATGGAGGATGATGGAAGATGGAAAATAATCTACAACTGAACAAGGGCTCCTGAGGGAGCGAGGACTTGGGGGGGGGGGACAGGGGAGAAACGGGGAGCTGAGATCCGGGGCTCAAGTGGGAAGAGAAGGCTGTGAAAATGATGACGGCGGCCTCTGTGCAAATGTGCCTGACACGCTGCATGGATGGACGGCTTGTGATCAGAGATGTACGCGCCCCAATATTTAATTAAAAAGTTAGAAGGAACGTACAGGGGGGGGGAGGTCTTCTTATGCACAGGAGCGTCCATGTGGCTCTTTCTCTCGTCTCTCCAGACTAGCACCCCCCCCCCACAAAGAGACGGCTCGACCCGGTCACTGCGCCCCCGGGGGCCCAGTACACAGGCCTGAGCGGGGTCCCGGCCCGGGCAGTGTCCCCCCACCATGCACACGGCCGCCACCAGACGGGACCGAGCCAGTGGCGCCCAACAAGGGGTCGGGCGGAGAAAAAGGGAAAACTTTTTTTTTTTTTCAAAAATGAGGGCGACGATGGCTATGGGGGAGCAGGGCACTGACCGCCCCCCCCGGGGGAGGGTATTGTCTGTGTCTCCCCTGAATCGGGTGTGTGCGTGCACATGGAGCGAGACATGGACAGCGAGGGCCGCGAGGCCGGCCCCAGTCAGAGCCCAACTGACCGGCCTCCCTGGAAGGATGTGGTGCAGGGACAACAGGGACCCCACAGGATGTGGGGAGAAGAGGGGGGCTGCCACGCCCGCAGAGAAGCAGGCCGGGAAGGAGCGAGAGACAGGGCGGGCACCAGCCCCTTCCTGGCACATCAAGCCCGGGGACGACGTCCCTGCCCGGAGCAGCCGAGGCAGAGAGAGGATTGACGCGCGCACGGCCCGGACAGAGGACAATACTGGGGACGCACGGCGGGGCGCGGCACTCACCCACCATGCTGTCCATCTCCTGCACGTTGTCCCCGTACAAGCCAAAGGCGCTGGTGCCCATGTGGTCCTCCCGGGTGGGCAGGGGGACGTGCACGTGCAGGAAGGAGAAAAACAGCAGGAAGGGCCCGCGGCGGTTCCTGAAACACACGAGGCTCCGTCGTGGGACCCAGCCTGGCCAGCGGGTGGCAGCCGAGGAGGCCTCTGAGTGGACGTGGCCTTTCTCCCGGGATCCTGAGAGCTCCTGTCCTCCTCCCCGGAGGCAGGACACACGCCCTGTCCCTGCTGGTCCTCCTGCGGACGAGCCCCCTGTCCCCCATGCCCACGAGTCTCCCGCAAGGACAGCCCGGCTCCCGAGGGCGGGCAGGACATGGAGCCGACCCCCCGGCGCCGCGCGCGGAAAAGGGGGTGCAAGACTGACCTCTGAATGAAGGAGACGGCCTCCCGCACCATGATGTCGCCGGCCCGCTGGGCGTCCATGGGCTGCTCGGTGACCTCGTGGCCCCGCATCAGCACGCACTCCCAGTAGCGGCTGGAGTCCACGCTGCAGAACCAGCCGTGGCTCAGGAGCAGGGTCCAGAGCGCCAGGAAGGCCAGGAGGCTCCAGGGCACCGAGACGAGGCCGCGCAGCTTGGCCAGGGCCAGCGTGACCACGGCCAGCGCCAGCAGCTGGACACACAGCCACAGCCGGGCGTGCACGGCCAGCTCCATGGCCCGGGAGGGGTCGGGCCAGCAGGGCCCCGTGAGCGAGTGCGGCATCCCGTAGAAGTGGTCGAACCCGTAGCGCGCCGGGTGGTGGCAGTGGTCCCCGCGCAGGCGGCAGTTCAGGCCCTGGTGCCACTTTCCTGCAGACGGACGGGGTGAGGGGCGACGCCACGCGGGGAAGGGGCGCGGGGGCAGAGACGGGGGGGGGGGGGGGGGGGGTAGAGACGGGGGGGGCAGAGACGGGGGGGGGCAGAGACGGGGGGGGCAGAGACGGGGGGGGGCAGAGACGGGGGGGGGCAGAGACGGGGGGGGCAGAGACGGGGGGGGGGCAGAGACGGGGGGGGGGGCAGGGACAGGGGGGGGGCAGGAACAGGGGGGGGGGCAGAGACGGGGGGGGGCAGGGACAGGGGGGGGGCAGAGACGGGGGGGGCAGAGACGGGGGGGGGGCAGAGACGGGGGGGAAGAGACGGGGGGGGCAGAGACGGGGGGGGGGCAGAGACGGGGGGGGGGTAGAGACGGGGGGGGGCAGAGACGGGGGGGGGGCAGAGACGGGGGGGGCAGAGACGGGGGGGGGGCAGAGACGGGGGGAGGGGGAAGAGACGGGGGGGCAGAGACGGAGGGGGGGGCAGAGACGGGGGGGGCAGAGACGGGAGGGGGGGGGCCTCCCGGCAGAGACAGAGCACGCGGGCAGTCAGAGAGAGAGAGACAGAGACACAGAGAGAGAAACAGAGAAAGAGACACAGACAGACACACAGAGAGATACAGAGGGAGACAGACAGAGAGAGACAGACAGACACAGAAAGAGACACAGAGACAGAGAGACAGGCAGAGACAGACAAACACAGAGAGACAGAGACAGAGAGACACAGAGACAGAGAGAGACAGTGAGAAAGACAGAGACAGACAGAGAGACACAGAGAGAGAGACAGAGAGAAACACAGAGAGAGAGAGACACAGACAGAGAGAGACAGAGACACAGAGACACAGAGACACAGACAGACACAGAGACACAGAGAGAGACATACACAAAGAGACACAAGACACAGAGAGACAGAGAGACACAGAGAGACACAGAGAGAGAAACACAGAAAGACATACAGAGAGACACTCAGAGACAGAGAGAGATACAGAGAGAGACACAGAGACACACAGAGAGACAGAGAGCGACACAGAGAGAGACACAGAGACAGAGACACAGAGACAGACAGAGACAGAGACAGAGAGACAGAGAAACACAGAGAGAGACAGAGACAGACAGAGACAGAGAGACACAGAGAGAGAGACAGAGAGACACAGAGAGATACAGAGAGAGAGAGACAGACAGAGATAGACAGACACAGAGACACAGAGAGAGACAGAGAGAGACATAGACAGAGAGACAGAGAGACACAAGACAGAGACAGAGAGACACAGAGAGAGACATAGACAGAGAGACACTCAGAGACAGAGAGAGACACAGAGAGAGACAGACAGAGAGACAGAGAGACACAGAGAGAGACAGACAGACAGAGACACAGAGACAGAGACAGAGAGAGACAGAGAGAGATACAGAGACAGAGAGAGACACAGAGAGAGACCGAGACAGAGAGACGCCGCTGGGGGAGCGGCCGGAGAGGGCGCAGGTGCAAACAGCGCTCACACATCAGTGGGGACACGAAGAGGCAGCGGGGAGACCGGAACCCACACCCGCGCCCCGCGGGGACAGACAGACCGACTCGGCCGGGGCGCCAGAAGCAGAAGGTTGTTTATTTCTGTTTAATTTCTATGACTAATGACGATCCTTCCGTGGGCCCGGCCGGAAGTGCGGACGTCCGCGGTTCTACCCGGGGGGCCACGCGGTTGCAGGCCGGGAATGGGGGGGCGCCCCGGTGCGGGGGGCGGGGGGCGTGCAAGGCTCTGAGGCCAAGGTCAATGAGTGGGGGCGGGGTCACCGAGCGGGGGCGGGGTCACCGAGAGGAGGGCGGGGTCACCGAGCGGGGGCGGGGTCACCGAGCGGGGGCGGGGTCACCGAGCGGGGCGGAGTCACCGACCAGGGGGAGGGGTCACCGAGCAGGGGGCGGGGTCACCGAGCAGGGGGCGGGGTCACCGAGAGGGGGCGGGGTCACCGACCAGGGGGTGGGGTCACCGAGCAGGGGGCGGGGTCGCCGAGCGGCGGACGGGGTCACCGAGAGGGGGCGGGGTCACCGAGAGGGGGCGGGGTCACCGAGAGGGGGCGGGGTCACCGAGAGGGGGGCGGGGCGCCGCCTGACAGGAGCAGCGGCTCCCGGCGCTCGCTGAGGAGAGTCGCTGCGCCGGCGGGTTCTTCCCGCCCACGGGGATGTTCCCGCGCGCGGAGCCGGGGCCCCTGAGGAGAAAGCGAGGGACGCGCGCCCGCCGTCCTTACCTATCAGCGCGGTGCGATACCCGACCTGCTTCACGATGGCCGCGAACGTGGTTTCATTTCGGGGGAGCCCCCCCGACACCCCGAGACTGTTAAAAACATCCAGAGAGTGGTCAACGTAATCTCCGACCATGCCTGCGGGGAAGGCGGGAACCACGTCACCTTGCGGCCAGCACGCATGCGCACATCGGGATCGGACACGCGGCCAGGGGCGGGGCCTCGCACGAAGGGGCGTGGCCTGTGCTTTGGGGCGTGGCCTGAGTTCCAGGGGCAGGGCCTGTGATTGGGGCGCATGAGACTCAGTGCTGTCTCACGGCGCCCCCTGTGGGTCTGCTCCCTCCATGGAGTCAGTGCTGACTCACGGCGCCCCCTGTGGGTCTCCTCCCTCCATCAGTCAGTGCTGACTCACGGCGCCCCCTGTGGGTCTCCTCCCTCCATGGAGTCAGTGCTGACTCACGGCGCCCCCTGTGGGTCTCCTCCCTCCATCACTCAGTGCTGACTCACGGCGCCCCCTGTGGGTCTCCTCCCTCCATGGAGTCAGTGCTGACTCACGGCGCCCCCTGTGGGTCTCCTCCCTCCATGGAGTCAGTGCTGACTCACGGCGCCCCCTGTGGGTCTCTTCCCTCCATCAGTCAGTGCTGACTCACGGCGCCCCCTGTGGGTCTCCTCCCTCCATGGAGTCAGTGCTGACTCACGGCGCCCCCTGTGGGTCTCCTCCCTCCATGGAGTCAGTGCTGACTCACGGCGCCCCCTGTGGGTCTCCTCCCTCCATCAGTCAGTGCTGACTCACGGCGCCCCCTGTGGGTCTCCTCCCTCCATCAGTCAGTGCTGACTCACGGCGCCCCCTGTGGGTCTCCTCCCTCCATGGAGTCAGTGCTGACTCACGGCGCCCCCTGTGGGTCTCCTCCCTCCATCAGTCAGTGCTGACTCACGGCGCCCCCTGTGGGTTTCTGAGACAGTAAGTGTTGGCAGGAGTAGAAATCCCAGCCTTCCTCCAGCAAAGCAGCTGGTGGCGTTTGAACTGCCCATCATGGGGCTCTCAGTCCCTCGCATCCCCACCACCAGGGCTCCTGAGTCACCTCCAAGCAACCGTTAATGCAGCCACTGTCTCATTTGACTTACCCATCCAGAGTATCATCTACAGGAAAAACATAGTCCCCAAAACCTAACACTCACCAATTAAAACATGAAAATCCCCATTTTTAAAAAGCAGATATTGCTAAACAGTAGAATGCATTTATAACAGGTCCAATGATGAGGTGTGACATATTAAGCAAGATGCATCTGCCACCGCCCACCCACCACCCACTGCCCACCGCCCACTGCCCACCCACCATCCAATGCCCACCGCCCACTGCCCACCCACCACCCACTGCCCACCGCCCACCCACCATCCAGTGCCCACCGCCCACTGCCCACCCACCACCCACTGCCCACTGCCCACCCACCATCCAGTGCCCACCGCGCTCTGCCCACCGCCCACCCACCACCCACCGCCCACTGCCCACCCACCACCCACCATCCAGTGCCCACCACCCACTGCCCACCCACCGCCCACTGCCCACCCACCATCCAATGCCCACCACCCACTGCCCACCCACCGCCCACCACCCACTGCACACCCACTATCCAATGCCCACCACCCACTGCCCACCCACCGCCCACCACCCACTGCACACCCACTATCCAATGCCCACCACCCACTATCCAATGCCCACCCACCGCCCAGCGCGCTCTGCAGGCCAGCAGGGCCGTGCTCGTCCCTGGGTTGCGCAGGGTGCCGTTTGGGGCGCATCTTTTCGAGGAAAACAAACCCACCGCCCTCGGTTCCTTCTCGGGTCCGGCGCGCTGGGCAGCGGAGAGCCGCCCCCCTGGAGGTCCAGTACCGTGGGAACTAAAACCGCATCATGTCCCGCCCCCTCACCCGAGGCCTCCGTTCGTCACGTGTTAAAATAAACCTTGCAAATGCTTGAGACTGGGACCCGCTCCGCACGTTTCCGGAGAAGCAGGCTCGCGAACCCCCATTCTCAGCGCCCCCCGTGCAGAGGGCGTGCGCAGGGCTGTCACCCACCGGGGCACTGGCGGATCTGAACCTCCGACCGTGTGGGTTGGAATTCCCGCTCACACCGCCCCGCGCGCCATCGGGTCAATTCCGAGTCCCAGCGCCCTTCGGAACCGGCCCTGGGGGTTTCTGGGGCCGCCACGCGTTAGGGGCCTCGTTTTCGTCCCGAGAAGCGGCCGGCGGATTTGAACCGCTGACCTTGCGGCTGGTTGGCAGCGCTCCGAGCAGCCGCGGCGCGGACGACAGCGCCCTCTGCCGGCAGGCGGCGCACGCACCTGATCGGACCGGGTACCGGCCGGTGAGCAGGGCCGACCGGCTCGGGGTGCACATGGACTCGGCGACGATGTTCTGTTCCAGCTTCACCCCGTCTCTCGCCAGGCTGTCGATGTGCGGGGTCCTGGAACAGAGGGCCGCAGTGGGGATGCACGCACGCACGCGCCACGGGACGCACACGCACGACGTGACGCACGCACGACGTGACGCACACACGCACCAATCACGTGACGCACGCACGACGTGACGCACGCACGCAGGACGTGACGCTCGCACGCACCAATCACGTGACGCACGCACGACGTGACGCACGCACGACCCACGTGATGTGCGCACGCAACGAGTGACTTAGGTGGTGGATGGATGGATGATGGATGGATAGACAGGCAGGTAGGTCGATATGCAGATGGATGGATAGACAGGCAGGTAGGTCGATATGCAGATGGATGGATGGATGGATGGTGGATGGATGGCTACATGGGTGGACAGGTAGACAAAAGATAGGTAGGCAGGTAGACACATGGTGGGTGGATAGACGGATCATAAATACATATAATACATTGAGTGATGAATGGATAAATAGACAGACAGACACACTGCCCTCGAGGGAGCAGCCCCTGGGGGTCTCCCAGGCGGTCAGTCTGCACGGGAGCAGACGGTCTGCTCTCTCTCCCCAGGAGCTAATGGATAGAGAGATATGCAGATAGATTGATAGATAGATAGATAGATAGATAGATAGATAGATAGATAGATAGATGGATGGATGGATGGATGGATGGATAGATAGATAGATAGATAGATAGATATGTAGATAGATAGATAGATAGACAGATATGTAGATAGATAGATGATAGATGGATGGATGGATAGACAGACAGACAGATAGATATGTAGATAGATACATAGATAGATGGATATATACATAGATAGATGTATACATAGATAGATAGATAGATAGATATGTAGATAGATAGATAGATAGATAGATATGTAGACAGATAGATGATAGATGGATGGATAGACAGACAGATAGATAGATAGATGATAGATATATAGATATGTAGATAGATAGATAGATGATAGATGGATGGATGGATAGACAAACAGACAGATAGATATGTAGATAGATACATAGATAGATGTATACATAGATAGACAGATAGATAGATATGTAGACAGATAGATGATAGATGGATGGATGGATGGATGGATAGATAGATAGATGATAGATATGTAGATAGATGATGGACAGAATCCAGCAGGACTGTCATGGAAGGGAGACACCAGGTGTGTTTTAAAGAACACATTTCAAGCAAATGTCTCCCACGCTGTATTTTAAAACCGTTCAGCGACGGTGCATGGGACCCCCTTCCAGAACCTCGTTCCAAGCCCGCTTGACTTCGCCGACCCACCTGCTCAGCGGGCGACGCCCCTTCATCACGGTGTCGGGGCCACGTGGGCAGAGGGGAGGAAGGAGACCCGCCCGTTGTCAGGACGCCCGTGTGACGTCGTTCCCTGATTGGACCTGCAGGTCCACGTACCTCATGGAGTGGTTGCCGTAGCAGCCAAGGTCACCGATCCCAAAGTCGTCCGCCAATATCAGTAAAATGTTTGGCCGGCTGTCCGTCGTCCCGGTTGGTTCACACGTGTCCCAAAGCAACATCAGTGTGAGCAGCGAGGCCAGGAAGGTCCTGGAAAGCGGGGAGAATGACCGAATGAGCAGGGCTGCACCCTGAAGAAGCCTCCCAGGTGTGTGGGGTGGCGATGGGGGGACAGACAGCGCCCCCCTTCAGCCTCCGAAGGTTGACAAGCCTGATGTCTAGCAAGAGTCTAGCAAGAAGCCGGAGACCCCCCGCCCCCAACCTCACTCCTCATCTCCTCCTCCTCCTCATGGCGGCTCCTTGTAAGAGGGGGGAGCAGCCCCAGGGTTGGGGGTCTATCGGCTGCGATCTTTAGAGGAAGCTGAAGCTTGGTCTGAAGGCGAGGCGACCCATGGGCACCCTGGGGAGGGCGAGTGAGGCAGCCACACGGAGCTGACCGGGGCCCGGCCAGCTGGACACTCCTGAGCCTGTGAAACCCTGCATGTTGTTGCCGACTTCATGGACGGCGTGTCCGGATCTGACTTTGCTCACGGATGGCGATTTCACAAGGTTCCAAGTGGAATGAAGAGTCTTCATATCAGAAAATAGGATCGTCTCCTCGGAGCACTGGGGTGATGTAAGGGGGCAGGAGATAAAGTGGATCCCCAAAACTGGGGGCGGGGGCAAGGCACGAAGTGGCAGGCTTACGAGCGTCATAGGTGTTGGAACATACGGAGGATTAGGGCGTGGGTGCTGCTTAACTGCAATTGTGGAGCTAACGAGCAAGGCACACGTGCCAGTTGGCAAGCTGTGGATCCAGGTAGTTCGTTTGTGGTGCCAACTTGGCCGATAAACACATGCGGGGTTAATTGAAGGGTGGAGTGCTAAGTGGCTCAGTGAGACTCGCCTGTCTGGTTCTCAGGTCTCTTGGTTTCTGATGGTCAGACCAGGGTGCAGCTGCCTTAGCCAGTTCCCTGCCTCAGCTGGCAAGGTTCACTTCCTGCAGGACATCTCCAAGGAGAAAGGCTCCCTTCCTGCACAGCACCCCAAGGAGAAAGGCTCCCTTCCTGCACAGCACCCCAAGGAGAAAGGCTCACTTTCTGCACAGCACCCCAAGGAGAAAGGCTCCCTTCCTGCACAGCACCCCGAGGAGAAAGGCTCCCTTCCTGCACAGCACCCCGAGGAGAAAGGCTCCCTTCCTGCACAGCACCCTGAGGGGAAAGGCTCCCTTCCTGCACAGCACCCCGAGGAGAAAGGCTCCCTTCCTGCACAGCACCCCAAGGAGAAAGGCTCCCTTCCTGCACAGCACCCCGAGGAGAAAGGCTCCCTTCCTGCACAGCACCCCAAGGAGAAAGGCTCCCTTCCTGCACAGCACCCCAAGGAGAAAGGCTCCCTTCCTGCACAGCACCCCGAGGAGCAGCCGCATGGAGCTGCCCCGATGCAGCCTGGGAGCTGGAGCCCCGTGTGGAGACCCTGCAGCGCTGAGACGCTGACCCGTCACTGACTCGGCTTCCCTCCTGCGTCGGCATCACCTTGTCTGTGAGACGGGGGGCTCTGTGGTCGGTGTCGGACATGTGGGTTCATGTGGGACCTGTGGGCTTGGGCAGCGCTGGGCTGGAATGTTTTTTTGACGTGCATTTAACCTTCATATAAAACTCTCTCCTGTGCATGAGTGTCTGTGGATCTGTTTCTCTAAAGCACCGAGATCACACACTCTCTATTCCACAAAGCCTCCTGCAGGGACTACATCCTCCTCGTGACTCAAAGGGCCACGCGACATGCTAATATTTCACTGCCCAACCACATGCCTCATCCCGTGGGCGGCTGTCCACGTACACGCGTGGTTTTCCAAAGCTAAGAAGCAGGTCTCCCCCATATCTCATTCCTCTGCACCTGCCTCCGTGACTGGCTTTATACGACGACCCGGCAGGTGTGTGCACGATGACTGCTCCCCGGTGCGCTTGCATAAAAGGCTGTGCATGCATCACATGTTAAAATAAGCTTGCTGAACGGAAAGTGTTGGGTGGGAGGAACGCAACCTTCCCCCTTCCAGCCACCGTGGAAAGATTCCCCTCCGCACCGCTCGGCACCGGGCAGGCAGCCTGCACCCTGAGTGTTTCTGAAAACTAGATTGGGGGCAGCAGCGGCTACAGTAGAATAGGAAACCTGGCCAACTGACCGCCCTCTGGACCGGACCTGATTGACCTCCAGATTGAACATTTTCCGACTCGTCGCACGACGGGAATTTCCTGTTGCTGGTGGGCTTTGCTTCCTCCTTCTCAGTTTGTGCCTTTGTGTCACTGTCTGGTGCCTTGGGGGCTTTGTGCTTTCCTGGGTGTGTCCCCCATGCAAGGAGGCTCAGAGGGTGCAGAGGCGCAGGGAGAATGAGGCACTGGTGGATCAGGGACTGGAGGGGGGGGGGGTAAGGGAACCGGGGAGCCGATAATGATGCATCGAGCTGATTGTGAGGATATTTCTACAAGTATCTTTAAAAGCAAGCTGACTGCAGGACCGCGGGGCATGTGAATGTGTTCTCGGTGCCGTGATTGAAGAGCGACGTCGTGGGCGGCTTAATGAACGAGTGAACTCACCACGGCTTCATGGTGAACATGTCAGGGCTCGGCTGTGAGCTCCGGGATGCACAGGTGAGTCGTCTGAAAAACAAAGGTGCTGGTCTCAGGGCGTTGGGTCAATAGCAAGGGATGTGCATTCCTGACCCGCAAACTATTCTGCAAACGCATCCTTGCAGCAGAAGCAATGGGCTGCAGCCCAGGTGCTGCAGTGGGTTGTGCCTTGGGCTGCAAACCACGAGGTCAGCAGTTCAAGATTACCCGCTGCTCCTTAGGGGAAAGATGAGGCTCTGGACGCCTGTAAAGAGTTACAGTCTCAGAAACAGACACAGGCAAAACTAACCCAGCCTCTGAGGTTTCCAGAATGCAGACTCAGCCACACGGGGCTCAGAAGAATGGGAAGAGCAATGCTTTGGGTATAAACACGCCTTGTTCTGTAAGATACATCAGTGCCGACTCACGGCGCCCCCTGTGGGTCTCCTCCCTCCATCAGTCAGTGCTGACTCACGGCGCCCCCTGTGGGTCTCCTCCCTCCATGGAGTCAGTGCTGACTCACGGCGCCCCCTGTGGGTCTCCTCCCTCCATGGAGTCAGTGCCGACTCACGGCGCCCCCTGTGGGTCTCCTCCCTCCATGGAGTCAGTGCTGACTCACGGCGCCCCCTGTGGGTCTCCTCCCTCCATCAGTCAGTGCTGACTCACGGCGCCCCCTGTGGGTCTCCTCCCTCCATGGAGTCAGTGCTGACTCACGGCGCCCCCTGTGGGTCTCCTCCCTCCATGGAGTCAGTGCTGACTCACGGCGCCCCCTGTGGGTCTCCTCCCTCCATGCAGTCAGTGCTGACTCACGGCGCCCCCTGTGGGTCTCCTCCCTCCATGCAGTCAGTGCTGACTCACGGCGCCCCCTGTGGGTCTCCTCCCTCCATGGAGTCAGTGCTGACTCACGGCGCCCCCTGTGGGTCTCCTCCCTCCATGGAGTCAGTGCTGACTCACGGCGCCCCCTGTGGGTCTCCTCCCTCCATGGAGTCAGTGCTGACTCACGGCGCCCCCTGTGGGTCTCCTCCCTCCATCAGTCAGTGCTGACTCACGGCGCCCCCTGTGGGTCTCCTCCCTCCATGGAGTCAGTGCTGACTCACGGCGCCCCCTGTGGGTCTCCTCCCTCCATGGAGTCAGTGCCGACTCACGGCGCCCCCTGTGGGTCTCCTCCCTCCATGGAGTCAGTGCTGACTCACGGCGCCCCCTGTGGGTCTCCTCCCTCCATCAGTCAGTGCTGACTCACGGCGCCCCCTGTGGGTCTCCTCCCTCCATGGAGTCAGTGCTGACTCACGGCGCCCCCTGTGGGTCTCCTCCCTCCATGGAGTCAGTGCTGACTCACGGCGCCCCCTGTGGGTCTCCTCCCTCCATGCAGTCAGTGCTGACTCACGGCGCCCCCTGTGGGTCTCCTCCCTCCATGCAGTCAGTGCTGACTCACGGCGCCCCCTGTGGGTCTCCTCCCTCCATGGAGTCAGTGCTGACTCACGGCGCCCCCTGTGGGTCTCCTCCCTCCATGGAGTCAGTGCTGACTCACGGCGCCCCCTGTGGGTCTCCTCCCTCCATGGAGTCAGTGCTGACTCACGGCGCCCCCTGTGGGTCTCCTCCCTCCATGCAGTCAGTGCTGACTCACAGCGCCCCCTGTGGGTCTCCTCCCTCCATCAGTCAGTGCTGACTCACGGCGCCCCCTGTGGGTCTCCTCCCTCCATCAGTCAGTGCTGACTCACGGCGCCCCCTGTGGGTCTCCTCCCTCCATCAGTCAGTGCTGACTCACGGCGCCCCCTGTGGGTCTCCTCCCTCCATCAGTCAGTGCTGCCTCACGGCGCCCCCTGTGGGTCTCCTCCCTCCATGGAGTCAGTGCTGACTCATGTCGCCCCCTGTGGGTCTCCTCCCTCCATCAGTCAGTGCTGACTCATGTCGCCCCCTGTGGGTCTCCTCCCTCCATCAGTCAGTGCTGACTCACGGCGCCCCCTGTGGGTCTCCTCCCTCCATCAGTCAGTGCTGACTCACGGCGCCCCCTGTGGGTCTCCTCCCTCCATGCAGTCAGTGCTGACTCACAGCGCCCCCTGTGGGTCTCCTCCCTCCATGCAGTCAGTGCTGACTCATGTCGCCCCCTGTGGGTCTCCTCCCTCCATGGAGTCAGTGCTGACTCATGTCGCCCCCTGTGGGTCTCCTCCCTCCATCAGTCAGTGCTGACTCATGTCGCCCCCTGTGGGTCTCCTCCCTCCATCAGTCAGTGCTGACTCACGGCGCCCCCTGTGGGTCTCCTCCCTCCATCAGTCAGTGCTGACTCACGGCGCCCCCTGTGGGTCTCCTCCCTCCATCAGTCAGTGCTGACTCACGGCGCCCCCTGTGGGTCTCCTCCCTCCATGCAGTCAGTGCTGACTCATGTCGCCCCCTGTGGGTCTCCTCCCTCCATGGAGTCAGTGCTGACTCATGTCGCCCCCTGTGGGTCTCCTCCCTCCATCAGTCAGTGCTGACTCATGTCGCCCCCTGTGGGTCTCCTCCCTCCATCAGTCAGTGCTGACTCACGGCGCCCCCTGTGGGTCTCCTCCCTCCATCAGTCAGTGCTGCCTCACGGCGCCCCCTGTGGGTCTCCTCCCTCCATGGAGTCAGTGCTGACTCATGTCGCCCCCTGTGGGTCTCCTCCCTCCATCAGTCAGTGCTGACTCATGTCGCCCCCTGTGGGTCTCCTCCCTCCATCAGTCAGTGCTGACTCACGGCGCCCCCTGTGGGTCTCCTCCCTCCATCAGTCAGTGCTGACTCACGGCGCCCCCTGTGGGTCTCCTCCCTCCATGGAGTCAGTGCTGACTCACGGCGCCCCCTGTGGGTCTCCTCCCTCCATGCAGTCAGTGCTGACTCACAGCGCCCCCTGTGGGTCGCCTCCCTCCATCAGTCAGTGCTGACTCACGGCGCCCCCTGTGGGTCTCCTCCCTCCATGCAGTCAGTGCTGACTCACAGCGCCCCCTGTGGGTCTCCTCCCTCCATGCAGTCAGTGCTGACTCATGTCGCCCCCTGTGGGTCTCCTCCCTCCATGGAGTCAGTGCTGACTCATGTCGCCCCCTGTGGGTCTCCTCCCTCCATCAGTCAGTGTTGACTCACGGCGCCCCCTGTGGGTCCCCTCCCTCCATCAGTCAGTGCTGACTCACGGCGCCCCCTGTGGGTCTCCTCCCTCCATCAGTCAGTGCTGACTCACGGCGCCCCCTGTGGGTCTCCTCCCTCCATGCAGTCAGTGCTGACTCACAGCGCCCCCTGTGGGTCTCCTCCCTCCATGGAGTCAGTGCTGACTCACGGCGCCCCCTGTGGGTCTGCTCCCTCCAGCAGTCAGTGCTGACTCACGGCGCCCCCTGGGAGTCTCCTCCCTCCATCAGTCAGTGATGACTCATGGCGCCCCCTGTGGGTCTCCTCCCTCCATCAGTCAGTGCTGACTCACGGCGCCCCCTGTGGGTCTCCTCCCTCCATGGAGTCAGTGCTGACTCAGGGCGCCCCCTGTGGGTCTCCTCCCTCCATCAGTCAGTGCTGACTCACGGCGCCCCCTGTGGGTCTCCTCCCTCCATCAGTCAGTGCTGACTCACGGCGCCCCCTGTGGGTCTCCTCCCTCCATGGAGTCAGTGCTGACTCACGGCGCCCCCTGTGGGTCTCCTCCCTCCATCAGTCAGTGCTGACTCACGGCGCCCCCTGTGGGTCTCCTCCCTCCATGGAGTCAGTGCTGACTCACGGCGCCCCCTGTGGGTCTCCTCCCTCCATCAGTCAGTGCTGACTCACGGCGCCCCCTGTGGGTCTCCTCCCTCCATCAGTCAGTGCTGACTCACGGCGCCCCCTGTGGGTCTCCTCCCTCCATGCAGTCAGTGCTGACTCACAGCGCCCCCTGTGGGTCTCCTCCCTCCATCAGTCAGTGCTGACTCACGGCGCCCCCTGTGGGTCTCCTCCCTCCATCAGTCAGTGCTGACTCACGGCGCCCCCTGTGGGTCTCCTCCCTCCATGGAGTCAGTGCTGACTCACGGCGCCCCCTGTGGGTCTCCTCCCTCCATCAGTCAGTGCTGACTCACGGCGCCCCCTGTGGGTCTCCTCCCTCCATGGAGTCAGTGCTGACTCAGGGCGCCCCCTGTGGGTCTCCTCCCTCCATGGAGTCAGTGCTGACTCAGGGCGCCCCCTGTGGGTCTCCTCCCTCCATGGAGTCAGTGCTGACTCACGGCGCCCCCTGTGGGTCTCCTCCCTCCATCAGTCAGTGCTGACTCACGGCGCCCCCTGTGGGTCTCCTCCCTCCATGGAGTCAGTGCTGACTCACGGCGCCCCCTGTGGGTCTGCTCCCTCCATCAGTTGCCAGGAGGGAGAAGGGTGAGGTTGTCTTAAGCCATCCTGGGTTACCATGGCAATGACATCATTTCCTGTCAGCCTGAGTGAAGGGGCGGAGTCTAGCCTGCATTCAGGCCATAGCCCAGGAGGCCTTGCTATGTAGGGGCGTGGCTTTCCCCTGAGGATTCTGGGAACTCTTGGAAGTTTGCTGATGGAGCCGGAGCCCTGGAGCCACATGGAGGCCACGCCGTCGCTGAGCTGCTTCCACGGCCACTGGATCCACAAGACTCTGCACCCACCGGCCTGTGACCCTCCTGCATTCGGCCTCATTGCATGAAGTGCATGCGTCTGAAGAGGGATTTATAGATTGATATTGGACAGATGGGCTGATATCAGACTGATGGACTTGCTCTGCACGGGCTGGGCTGTTTTCTCCACAGTCACCTGCTCTTGGATCAGAAGTTCTCTGTGACACACCTGTGCGTGTCCACACATTCGTTCCTCTGGGCAGCCCACGCACCCAGCCTGGGAGTGCAATTATAATCATTGGGGACCCTGAGGCCTGAGACAATTCTCTGCATTCCCCTGCCCCCCAGAATTTGCACACTTGAACCCCTGGACAAGCCGTCGAGGGAAGAAAGGAAGAAGGCATCCGACCAGTGGCCCTCGGATCTCCCCAAGAACGCACACTGACGTGCCCTTCTGTCCACGGGACTCATTGCTAACGCCCCTCCCCCAGCGGGGAGCCCCCTCCCACCCGCTCCCCTAATGGTGCATGACTTGGGGTGCTGTCAGTCCCAGGGACGTGGGAACTGCCCACTGCTGTGGACTCTCGGTGTTGACTCACGGGGACCCTGCAGGACAGGGCGGAGCTGCCCCTGGGGGTCTCCCAGGCGGTCAGTCTGCACGGGAGCAGACGGTCTGGTGTTTCTCCCGAGGAGCTAATGGATAGAGAGATATGCAGATAGATAGATAGATAGATAGATAGATAGATAGATAGATAGATAGATAGATAGATAGATAGATAATTGAATAAACACACTGCCATCCAGTGGACTCCGACTCGCGGGGACCCTGCAGGACAGGGCGGAGCTGCCCCTGGGGGTCTCCCAGGCGGTCAGTCTGCACGGGAGCAGACGGTCTGGTCTCTCTCACGAGGATCCACCAGCTGGCCGGAACAGCAGGCCTCGCACTGAGCAGCCTGGTTCGCAGCCCCCAGCAGCACCACGGAGTCTCAGAAAATGCACCCGGGCAGGGTCTGGCCCGAAGCGGGGTGTCGAGAACACCCCCAGAAATCCCCTTCCCTGCAGCCTCAGGAAACTCACCCGTCACTCGCCGAGAGCCGTCCGCAGCGCAGAGACAGCCGACAGAGAATGCGCTGCCCGTGTCTCTGCATCTCTGTCTCTCCCCGGGCGTCTGAGCAGTACCGGGCGAGCTGATGTTGTGCAAGACCAGCTTGGTTGCAGCAAGACTTCGCCCTCGGCCGGGGAACTTGCCAACTAAGCACATACGGCCTGGGAATTGCATTTCCCGGACTCGGTCTATCTGCCTGTTGTAATTGCAGCCCGGGCTTCCTGGTATTGGGTCACAATCCCGCCTACCTGGGAAAACCTGGTCGCTGAGCTGCCCGGTCATCGGGTCAAACCACCAGCCCCTCTGGGAGCAAGAGGAAGAGGCCGTGTGTCCGCAGAAAGACTCTCGGAAATCCCCTTTCTGCCTTTCCTGCAGGGTCCCTGTGGGTCAGAGTCAGGTTCTGGATCAATTATCCAGCTCTGACAGGTGGGTGTCTTGTGCCAACGTGGCCAATAGGAGCATGCAGATTCATCAGGTTGCAGTTTGATTGGAGGACAGAGATCGATGGCTCGGCAAGGTCCCCCGTCTCCCTCGCTCTCTGTGACGGGAGCGAGCGGCTGCTTCGGCGGGTCCCTGCCTCAGCCTGTGAGCTGCACCGCCTGCGGGACGGCCGACCCGTGCACGTGCCCTGGAGCCCGAGCCCCTCCCAGACCTGCTTCTCCAGCTGCTGCCTGACTGATGCCCAGTCCAGATCAAGTCCATGAGTCTGATATTAGCCATCTGCCTGATTCCAGTCTATAAATCCCTCTCCAGACTCAGGCAGCTCATGCAATGACACGGATGCAGGAGGGTCACAGGCCGGCGGGTGCAGAGTCTTGCGGATCCAGTGGCCGTGGACGCATCTCAGCACCGGCGTGGCTCCACGTGGCCCCTCCAGCTCCAGGTCTCCAGCTGCATCCTCGTGTCTCCACGTGGCTCGTCAGCGGGAATGTCAATCGGGGAGGGAGCGTGTGTCCGGCCTGCAGGGAGCAGGACAGGAATTCCCAGCATCCTCAGGAGAAACAAGGCCGCGCCCACACGGAGGCCTCCTTGGCTGCGACCTGATGGTGCATCTGCTCCCTGATTACTGGGGTGTCAGGATAGGCGTCGGTCGTCCAGGTGCCCCCGGGCTTGGCGGCGTCCTTCATCACAGCTGGCTCTCCGAGAAGCGCGCTTTCTCCATCCGTTCAAAAGGTGAGACGTTGCCCCACAGGGAGGTGAGGAAATCAAGGCTGCCGCCGGCGGTAGGTGGAAAGGTGAGCACCCCCCCCCCCAAAAGCGCCTCTCGGATTCCTTCCCGGGCACCACGGCCTCCAGGGCTCCAGAGAACCGACTGTGTCTCACACGGACAGTGGACGCTTAGGATTTACAATGCACTTTAGGGGCACGATGGTGCAGGCAGGAGACAGACACACGGCAACCAGACAGGCCACTGGGGGCACAGAACACACTGATGACCAAGACCTGCATTAAGCAAGCTTTCCTCCACCCTTACGGGTTCTCTTGGGTCTGAGCCGATTGGCTGTCAGCTGTGACATCAGGAGAGACCCGCCCCTGGAGCAGGACATCATGTTAGGAATATTGAAAGGACCGTGGACTTATACCAGGACAAAGGGACTTCTCCTGGAAGAAGCAGGACCAGAGCGCCCCCTAGAGGTGGGGACGGGGAGGTTCTGTGTCAGAGCGCCCCCTAGAGCCGGGGACGGGGAGGGTCTGTGTCAGAGCGCCCCCTAGAGGCGGGACGGGGAGGTTCTGTGTCAGAGCACCCCCTAGAGGCGGGGACGGGGAGGTTCTGTGCCAGAGCGCCCCCTAGAGGCGGGGACGGGGAGGTTCTGTGCCAGAGCGCCCCCTAGAGCCGGGGACGGGGAGGGTCTGTGTCAGAGCGCCCCCTAGAGGCGGGGACGGGGAGGTTCTGTGTCAGAGCGCCCCCTAGAGGCGGGGACGGGGAGGTTCTGTGCCAGAGCGCCCCCTAGAGGCGGGGACGGGGAGGTTCTGTGCCAGAGCGCCCCCTAGAGCCGGGGACGGGGAGGGTCTGTGTCAGAGCGCCCCCTAGAGGCGGGACGGGGAGGTTCTGTGTCAGAGCACCCCCTAGAGGCGGGGACGGGGAGGTTCTGTGTCAGAGCGCCCCCTAGAGGCGGGGACGGGGAGGTTCTGTGCCAGAGCGCCCCCTAGAGGCGGGGACGGGGAGGTTCTGTGTCAGAGCGCCCCCTAGAGGCGGGGAGGGTGAGACTCGGTCTCACAGACAGTGGACATGTCGTCGGGAGAGGCCAGTCCCTGGGGAAGGACGTCGTGCTTGGGGAAGCGGAGGGGCAGCGACAGAGGGGATGGCCCTGGACGAGATGCACGGACACGGGGCTGCAGCCGTGGCTCAGACAGAGAGACGGTGGAGGCCGGGTACTGGGGGGGTTCTGGCTAACACACCCACGCCCACTATGAGTATGGGTGGATGGATGATTGATGGATGGTGATGGATGATGGATGGATGGTGATAAGAGCTGCCCAAGGCGCCGATACAATGATTTTTAAATGGACAATGTGGGTGACGGGTACCCTCGACTCGACCAACTCGGGGTGAACCCCCCCCCCTGTGCCAGTCCATCTCCTGGGGCGTCTTGCTCTTCCTCTGTGACCTTCAACCTCACGCAGCACGACATCCTCCTCAGGGGACTGGTCGCCTCCGAACACCGTGTCCAAAGCACGTGAGACAAAACCTCGCCAACCTCTGCTCCCAGGACCCTCCGGCCGGGAGGTCCTGCTTCCAAATCGGAGCGTTCCACCTCTCGGCAGTGCCCGGCACGTCCTCCCTTCTTCACCAGTCCCCCCCCCCCCCGATCCAACGGCTTCCGCGTGTCTGCAGTCTGCCCGAGGCGCTGCCCGGCGTGTGCACGCGTCAGGGGGCAGGTTACGGGCTCAGAGAAGCAGCAGCCCTGCGACGCCGCGATCATTGTGAATCCCCTGTCGCCGGTGATCGCCCGACTGCGAAGCTCAAAAAACGACCCTCGATTGCCGTGCCGAATGCACTTAGCAGTTCACCTTTAAGGGAAAAATAAAATAAAATGAAATAATCGTGTATCCTTGGTCTAGGATGTGAGCAAGCGTGAAAAAGCAGAAAGCTAACTGGACTTTCTTCTTTCTTTTCTTATAGGAAGGAAGAGCTTTCTAGACAAGAGCCATTGGACTCAGAAAACAGCCCGGCTCCGATCCAGTCCACCAGCCAATATCCGCCCGCATGTCGTACATTTGCTGCCCTCGTCGCTCTCAAACACTGTCTTTCTGCTTGAGCCCTTGGTCTCAGCTCCTCATTTTCCCCTCCACCACCCTCCCTCTCCCAGGAACGCTTGAGCATTTTTTTAAAAGTTCGTGTCTTACATGGACTGATGTCTCCTTTCACCCACTCTTCTCCGGTCCCCGTGGGAGGGGGTTGAATGGACATGATCGAGATGGGCTCCCCCTTCTCCCCCCACTCACACCGAGCCTCACCCACGCTCGGACACCTCCCAACAATGGCGGGGGGAGCACGGCGGGGGGAGGCTTTAACTTATCTCATTGAGCGTCCGTGATCCTGCACCTGAATCAGGTAAGGGCACCTGCCCAGTCCACCTCAGGCAAGAGCCGCCGGTGCCGTGGGCAGGCGATGTCCCCGCTGCTCGAAATTCTCATGTCCCCCAGAACGTGAGTCCACCTGGAGACCGTGGACACAGCCCGGGCCCCGTCCCCTGCCAGTGGGGCAAAGCCGGGAGGCCCTGCGAGGTCTCAGGGGAAACTGAGGCCGCTTTCCAACATCAAGGTGCGACCGATGTCTGCACACAGGAGCAGGTCCCCCCTAACCTCTTGGGGTGCAAAATCGGGGGGCAGAGGGGGTACTCCGCCGTGGAGGGTGATCCTGAGGGTCTGCAGATCTCAAACGCCCTGAGCAGGACCTGTCACCCAGGGTGTCAGCCAGCCCAGGTTGCGTTTGCTGGGAATGGCCCCCGCGATCCGGGGCTGGGGCTGGTGGAACATGCAGCACCAGGAGCGCCCAGCCCCGTCCTCAGCCTCCACCCTGGGGTGGCCACGCGCCACGGCTTTGGAGGACTTAGGCGTGGGGTGATGATCCATCTTCTGCCTCCTTCTACCCGCCTCCCGCCTACGCCCTGTCCCTTTGCCCCAGTGTTGCAGCTTGTCCTTCCGGACGCCGTGCCGGGAGGCGCACAGCCTACTGAAGTCCGACAGAGCTCACCTGTCACGGAAAAATCCAAGTCCCCTTGGGGTGTCGATGTTCTCATTGCTTTAGTGCAATCAGGGCCAGCCTCCAGGGGGGTGTGAGGACAGGGGACCCCCGCCCCCTCCCGCTCCCGTGCATTCTGCCTTGACTCGTTCATGCACAGGCAGCCCGCGTTGGCAGTGGGATTGGTCGACGTGGGGTTTGCACGAGGTCCCCGGGCAGCGCAGGAGCGAAGCCACGGTGGGAGGGAGGCCCAGAGTGGACAGACGGATGCGGGACAGACGGTGCCCCAAGCCAGAGCCCCCTGCAGCCGGAGGACGGACGGAAGGGGTTCCGCTTGCACGCCTTGTGGCCAGGGCTGTGGGGGTGCAGTGCTGAGGTTTGGGGGCTCCAGGCTTTTGGGGGAAGCGCATGCAGGGTCCCCGGTGCTCCCCTGAGCTCCAGGAGCCGAGACCCAGGCCCGCGCGCAGACACCCTGCTCCCTCCTCCTCCTCGGCGCTCGGAGCGGGGAGGCGTCGTCCTGCACCTGCTGCCGCCCCAGCTCCTCCAGCACTGCTCCATGCCCCGCCCATCCATGGCTCGGCCATCGTCCTTCCACCGCCCATCCATGGCTCGGCCATCGTCCTTCCACCGCCCATCCATGGCTCGGCCATCGTCCTTCCACCGCCCATCCATGGCTCGGCCATCGTCCTCCCACCGCCCATCCATGGCTCGGCCATCGTCCTTCCACTGCCCATCCATGGCTCGGCCATCGTCCTTCCACCGCCCATCCATGGCTCGGCCATCGTCCTTCCACCGCCCATCCATGGCTCGGCCATCGTCTGTCCACCTGCCCATCCATGGCTCTTCCACCACTCATCCACCATCGATCCATCCATCCATCAATTATTCTTGTCTGCCTATGTCTCCTTCCATCCATTATTCAGGCCTTTCTGTCTCCATCCATCCATCATCCATCCATCATCCATCATCATCCATCATCATCCATCATCATCATCCATCATCCATCATCCATCATCCATCATCCATCATCCATCCATCATCCATCATCCATCATCATCCATCATCCATCATCCATCCATCATCCATCCATCATCCATCATCCATCCATCATCCATCATCCATCCATCATCCATCCATCATCCATCATCATCCATCATCATCCATCATCCATCATCATCCATCATCATCCATCATCATCCATCATCCATCATCCATCATCCATCGTCCATCATCCATCCATCATCCATCCATCATCCATCATCCATCCATCATCCATCATCATCCATCATCCATCATCCATCCATCATCCATCCATCATCCATCATCATCATCCATCATCCATCCATCATCCATCATCCATCATCCATCCATCATCCATCATCCATCCATCATCCATCATCCATCCATCATCCATCCATCATCATCATCCATCATCCATCCATCATCCATCATCATCCATCCATCATCATCCGTCATCCATCCATCATCCATCATCCATCCATCATCCATCATCCATCATCCATCATCCATCCATCATCATCCATCATCCATCCATCATCCATCATCCATCATCCATCCATCATCCATCATCCATCCATCATCATCCATCATCCATCATCCATCAATCATCATCCATCCATCATCCATCATCCATCCATCATCCATCATCATCCATCCATCATCATCCATCATCCATCCATCATCCATCATCATCCATCCATCATCATCCATCCATCCATCATCCATCATCATCCATCCATCATCATCCATCCATCCATCATCCATCATCATCCATCCATCATCCATCCATCATCCATCCATCATCCATCCATCATCCATCATCATCCATCATCCATCCATCATCCATCATCCATCCATCCATCATCCATCCATCATCCATCCATCATCCATCATCATCCATCATCCATCATCCATCATCCATCATCCATCATCATCCATCCATCATCCATCATCCATCATCCATCATCATCCATCATCCATCCATCATCCATCATCCATCAACATCCATCATCCATCATCCATCATCCATCATCCATCCATCATCCATCATCATCCATCAGCATTAATCGATGTCTGTGGGTCATTTTAATATTCTACCTGCCTCCCTACATAGATACCTATTCATCCATCCATTTATGATGTCTGTTTCTATCTGTCCATCCATCGTATCTCCAACCCGTGTCCACGAATCTGTGTCTCTTATCAATCACCTACTCGCCCAACGATCCATCCAAACGGCTTTCATCCCTATTACGTACCTACCTCCCGATCATTGATCCCGCCGTCTCCGTCTGTATAGCTATGGATCTGTCTGTCTGCATACGTATCTCCCCGCCTGTCTGTCCGTCTGTCTGTCTATATATGTATTTATCTGTTGTGTGTGTGTATCGATCACCTAGCTTTTTTCTGTGCCAGTATCATGACCTTCCATGTCACATCTATGTACGTGTCTATCTGTCTATCTATCTATCTATCTATCTATCTATCTATCTATCTATCTATCTTTCTGGCTGTCTATCTATCTGTCTATCTATCTATCTATCTATCTATCTATGTATCTATCTATCTATCTATCTATGTATCTATCTATTTATCTATCCGTCTATCTATCTATCTATCTATCTATCTATCTATCTATCTATCTATCTATCTGTCTATCTCTCAATCCATCCATGTATCTGTGTATCTATCCATCCATCCGTCCATCCGTCCATGGAGGCCCACGTGGCCCGAGCCTGCACCGCTGCGCCCCTTGCTGCCGGGCAGACGCTGGCAGGTCTGCGGGCGGGGCTGTTTCCCGGGGAAGCATCAGATAAGCCCCCGGTCGGTCGCTAAGCGAGGAGGAGGAGGTGTGAGCAGATTGAGGCCGGGGCGGGGACGGACCAGGGCGATGCAAATGGCAGGGACAGGTCCCAGCACACCCCGGGGTGCTTGTCAGCTGTGGGCCGGGTGGTGCTTCTGCAGCCAAAGCTGGAAGCGAGCGGGAGGAAGACCAGGCAGGGCATCGAGCATTCCGATACTGGGCAAGCGGCCAGCATTTCTCAGCCTTGCCCGTCCCGGGCTCGCGGAGCAGCCAGCCTGGGTCACGTGAGCGGCGCAGACCTGAAGGAGACGCAGGGGCCTCCCGTGGGAATGGCCCACCTGTGGACAGACAGCAGGCTCCCGGGTTCAAGCCATGCCCACTGGGCACCGGCCGGTGCAGCCATGAGATGCTAATGGACAGGGTCACCAGCATCCGAAGACCCAGAACAAACAGAAAAGCCCACCTTGCTGAGAACAAGGGGGTCGGAGCAGAGACCCCGAACCTGTCTGCAGACAAGGGGACGTCCCCTCACTGAGGGTCACAGGTGAGGGTCACAGGAAGGGAGGGGTCAAGCAGGACGCACTGAAGGTTCTCCGCCTTCCCAAATCCGAGGCCCATTCGTGCAGCTGCTCCCGGGGAGGTGACCCCCAACCATGACATTATTTTCGTGGCCATGTCATCCCTGTCCTTCTGCTACGGTGCTGAGGCGCCCTGCCAGCGGCTGACAGGCAGGATGCACTAGGCGACCCTGGGAAAGGGTCCTTGGAGCCCCCCCTCCCAAAGGGGTCGTGACCCACAGGCTGGGAACCGCCGGTGTCGACAATAATGCTGGGAATCTGTGTGCCAAGAAGCTCCCTGCGTGGCTTGTACAGGAGCGGTCGGGGTCCCCGGTGAAATCATCGCCAAGAAGGTGCCCGGACATGCCTGTGGGGTCCGCGGGTCACGGTGTGTGGGTGTCAATAAATCTGACGACAGGACGGCACAGGGTCCCCCCTCACCCCGTAAAACACGAGTCATCCTGCGTCTGGCTGTTCTCTGTCGATGAAGAGCCTCCAGGTCCTGCAGCCCCAGCCACCCACCGACCCCCCGAAAACCTAGCATGCCGTCTGCTGCTGATGCTGGCCACAGGCTGCCCCCCGGGGGGCTCGGGGCGCCCCAGGTCAGCCAGCACTGGGTCACGACGCGGAGTCACCTCCCTGCTGGTTCGTGGGGCTCCTGGGACGTCACCGCCCGTGGACGGTGTCGTATGTTGGCTGTGGGAGAGAGGGATGAAGAACCGACCGGTGATGGGATTGTAGACACAGAGATACATAGATGCACAGGTAGGTAGTTAGATAGATGATAGACAGACAGACAGACAGACAGACAGACAGATAGATAGATAGATAGTAGATGGATAGATGATAGATAGATAGATAGATAAATGAATGGATAGATAGATAAATAGATAGATGAGCTAATGGATAGGTAGATATGTAGATAGATAGATAGATAGATAGATAGATAGATAGATAGATAGATAGATAGATAGACAGACAGACAGATAGATAGATAGATAGATAGATAGATTGATAGATAATAGATGGATAGATGATAGATAGATAGACAGATTGATTGATAGATAATAGATGGATAGATGATAGAGAGATAGATAGATTGATTGATTGATAGATAATAGATGGATAGATGATAGATAGATAGATATGTAGCTAGATTGATTGATTGATTGATAGATACATAGATAGATAGATAGATTGATAGATGATTGATAGATAGATATGTAGATTGATAGATAGATAGATAGATAGATAGATAGATGAGCTAATGGATAGGTAGATATGTAGATAGATATGTAGATAGATAGATAGATAGATAGATAGATAGATAGATAGATAGATAGATAGATAGATAGATAGATAGATGCATACATAAGTAGGCGGACAGGCAGATGATAGGAGATCAATGACGGCGCTAGAGATGGAGAGACAGGTGTAGCAGAGATGCATGCCGAAGTGGGCAGACAGACGGACAGACAAGAGAAGATAGATCGGCGTGCTGGGGCAGGATCCCCCTCCGACACAGGAGGGCAGCGTGGGGCCGATGTCCATCAGACTCGTGGGCTCCTCGGCCACGTGTCCGGCCTCCAGGACCATCGGCCACCGGAAGGTGCCCGGTACACGGATGCCGCCTTCCCAGCCACCTGCAGGGGAGGAAGACAGCGCTGGAGCCAGGGCCCCCACCCCTCCCCTGACCATGCACCCGGCTGGACAGTCCACCTGCAGGGGAGGAAGACACAGCTCATGGGAGGCCCCCACCCATCCCCTGACCATCCACCCGCTGCCTGGGAGCATCGTTCAGTCCGGGGGACGTTAGTAAAAGACTGAACGTGGGTACGGAGCTCTGTCTTGTTCCAGAACCTGGCCAATAGGAGCATGCGGATTCATCAGGTTGCAGTTTGATTGGAGGACAAAGAGATCGATGGCTCGGCAAGGCCCCCGTCTCCCTCGCTCTCTGTGACGGGAGCGAGCGGCTGCTTCGGCGGGTCCCTGCCTCGGCCTGTGAGCTGCACCGCCTGCGGGACGGCCGACCCGTGCACGTGCCCTGGAGCCCGAGCGCCTCCCAGACCTGCTTCTCCAGCTGCTGCCGGTGCACACGCCCGAGCCGGGGCCGGGGGTCCTGTCGCCTCGCATTGCGGGAGTTTGACCTCAGATCCGGGCTGCTTCTCTCAGCTCCTGAGCTGCTGCTGACCCGCCTGCTGCCTGTGGGCGACTCTGCCCGCCGTGCACCAGGGAGGACTCTGCTGTCGGCTCCCTGGACCTTGGACCCGGCAGCCCTGTGAGTGGACGGACTTTCACTCTATTCACTGGTCCACGGGACTGAGTTGCACTGAGCCCATCACCCCAGGGAGGCCCTCCCTGCACCAACAGGGGGCTCCAAACACCCCCAGGGAGTCATCCACCGTCCATCAGGGGCCTCCAAACACCCCAAGGAGTCCCCAATCCACCACCAGGGGGCTCCAAACACCCCAGGGAGTCCCCAATCCACCACCAGGGGGCTCCAAACACCCCAGGGAGTCCCTCACTCCACCACCAGGGGGCTCCAAACACACGAGTGAGTCCCTCACTCAACCACCAGGGGGCTCCAAACACCCCAGGGAGTCACCCACCGTCCACCAGGGGGCTCCAAACACCCCAGGGAGTCAGCCACCATCCACCAGGGGGCTCCAAACACCCCTAGTGAGTCCCTCACTGCACCACCAGGGGGCTCCAAACACCCCCAGGGAGTCATCCACCGTCCACCAGGGGGCTCCAAACACCCCAAGGAGTCCCCAATCCACCACCAGGGGGCTCCAAACACCCCACTGAGTCCCCCACTCCACCACCAGGGGGCTCCAAGCACACGAGTGAGTCCCTCACTCCACCACCAGGGGGCTCCAAATACCCAATGAATCCCCACCTGCACCACCAGGGGGCTCCAAACACACCAGTGAGTCCATCACTTCACTACCAGGGGCCTCCCAACACCCCCATGAGTCCCTCACTCCACCAACAGGGGCCTCCAAACACCCCAGGGAGTCCCCACTCCACCACCAGGGGGCTCCCAACTCCCCAGTGACTCCTCACTCCACCAGAAGAGGTCTCCAAACACACCTAATATCTGTTGGCAAACAGAGCCCGGAAATTCAAACACGAGAAACAAGGGATGCTGCATCGCAGCCGTAATCACTGCAGGGACAGCAATCGTGCTCTTGCAAAGCCTGGGTCCAGACAGGGCTGATGTGACCACCACAAGTCCCCCCTCCCCTGGAGGACCCCGCCCAAAGCACATCCAACCAGGAAACTGCACGAGCACCCCCGGAAAGGCGGGCTCTCCTGCATCATCGCAGCAGGAGTTGCTTGTTTGGGCTTCCATGTCTGTCTTCTTAATCCTCGTCTCTGAGGCTCCTGGATCGGAGAAGACCTTGGCGGGAGAAATGCTCCCCTGTCCCCGCCGGGGATGGCAATGCTTCATCTGTGAACTCTCTGGTCGAGCCAGGGATGCAGCATGGGGCCTTATCAGCTGACCTGGGGACGAGAAGGGCGGCCACCATCAGCTCCAAGACGGGGTCCCCTCAAGGGGACCCAGCTGAGCCACAAGCAGACAGCGCTCGGGGAAGCAGCTGGCCAGAGAGTCAGCACGGAGTCAGCCTGCTGCACACGACCTCTTTAGGGGGCTGGAGAGCAAGGCGGCAGGGGTGTGCGCGCCGGACCCAACCCTGGTGTTTCCATCGCCCCCTATGCGTGTGGAGGTTGACACTGTAAGATTCAATGTATATGTGAATCACGGTGCTGGTGAAGAAGACTGACAGCACCAGGACCACGAAAAGACCAACGGACCTGTCTTGGCAGAAGTACAACCAGTGTGGTCCTTAGAGGTGGAAATGGGGAGGTTCTGTCCCAGAGCGCCCCCTAGAGGCGGGGATGGGGAGGTTCTGTGTCAGAGCGCCCCCTAGAGGCGGGGACGGGGAGGTTCTGTGTCAGAGCGCCCCCTAGAGGCAGGGATAGGAGGTTGTGTCAGAGCACCACCTAGAGGCGGGGACAGGGAGGTTCTGTGTCAGAGCGCCCCCTAGAGGCGGGGACCGGAGGTTCTGTTTCAGAGCGCCCCCTAGAGGCGGGGATGGGGAGGTTCTGTGTCAGAGCGCCCCCTAGAGGCAGGGACAGGGAGGTTCTGTGTCAGAGCGCCACCTAGAGGCGAGGACGGGGAGGGTCTGTGTCAGAGCGCCCCCTAGAGGCGGGGACGTTCTGTGCCAGAGCGCCCCCTAGAGGCGGGGACGGGGAGGTTCTGTGTCAGAGCGCCACCTAGAGGCGAGGACGGGGAGGGTCTGTGTCAGAGCGCCCCCTAGAGGCGGGGACGGGAAGGTTCTGTGTCAGAGCGCCCCCTAGAGGCAGGGACGGGGAGGTTCTGTGTCAGAGCGCCCCCTAGTGGCGGGGACGGGGACGAGGCTGGTGAGCTGGGTGCAGGAGGCTGAGCTGCTGCGTCGGGCGCTGCGTTGGTGGGAATGGTGGCGGCATCCCTTGGGAAAGGATGTCAGTAACAGTTGCCCAGGACGAGGGGCACGATCCGTGGCACCGAATCAGACACGTAGAATTGGGGGATGGTTCCTTGCGGGTATTTTCTGCCACCGTTAAAAAAAAACATCAAATGTCCAAAAGTTGCTTCTGGTGGAGCGAGTGCTGGACGACTCTTCTCGGAACGATGGAAACATCGCAATGTAGGATATGTGGATAAATTTCCCATGAAACTGTTAAAATAAAAGCAAAAAATAACCCCACAAAGGTGCCTGTGTACTCAGTTTAGCGGCACCCCAGCCCCGTGCTGTACCTTCCGGAAGTTCCATCCTATCGGGAAGAGCTCCTCCATCACCCGCCCATCAGCTCCGGAACCATCTCTTCTTCCCGAACTCTATGGCATTGGCATCGCTAATTTTGTTTAATTGTGGCCAAAAACAGACCCGAGAAAACCTGCTCCGATCCAACAACTTGTACACGTCCGACTCAGCGCCGTTGATCCTATAGGCGCCTGGCGCCGTGGAACCGTTGCTGATGCTCGTGGCCAAATTATGCCACCATCACTCATGTCAGCTCGGTGCCCCCTAAGCCAGAAACGCTTCCTCCTTCACCCACGGCAACCACTGGGCAGAGTCCAGCCTGTCAATCAGGGCACAGCCAATGAGGTCTCTGTGTGGGCGTGGCCTTCTCCTGAAGATTCTGGGAACTCCCGTCTTCCTCCCTGGAGGCGGGACACACTCTCACTCCCTGCAAGACATTCCTGTGGACAAACCCCATGGAGCTGTGGTGACGGAGCCCGAGCCCTGGAGCAGGAGGAGCCACGTGGAGGCCACGCCGGCGCTGAGCTGCTTCCACCACCACTGGATCCACAAGACTCTCCACCCACCGGCCTGTGATCCTCCTGCATCCGTGTCATTGCATGAAGTGCATGCGTCTGAAGAGGGATTTATAGACTGGTATCAGACATATGGGCTGATATCAGACTGTGGACTGATCTGGGCTGGGCTGGGGTGTTTTCTCAATGTTCAATGGCTCTCTCTGATACACATGTGCTTATGAATTGGTTTCTCTCATCTATCGGGACTGACACCTGACTCCAGAGAGGAAGACAGGAGTTCCCAGAATCCTCAGGAGAAGGCCACGCCCACACAGAGGCCTCATTGGCTGTGACCTGCTTACGAGCAACGTGGGGAACCTGCAGCCCTGCCGGCAGGTGGTGATTGTAGGGGACGTTTGGTGCTCAGTGCTGTTCGGATCATTGGAACTCTGTGCAGAAGGACACACTGCCCAGTCCTGCACCGCCCCCACCATCATCCTTATGTCTGAGCCACGGCTGCAGCCACTGTCTGTCCATCTCCTCAAGGGCCTTCTCTGCATCGCTGCCCCTCCGCTTTACCAAGCACGACGTCCTTCCCCAGGGACTGGTCTCTCCCGACGACACGTCCACAGTCCGTGACACAGTCTCCCCGTCCCCGCCTCTAGGGGGCGCTCTGACACAGAACCTCCCCGTCCCCGCCTCTAGGGGGCGCTCTGACACAGAACCTCCCCGTCCCCGGCTCTAGGGGGCGCTCTGACACAGAACCTCCCCGTCCCCGCCTCTAGGGGGCGCTCTGACACAGAACCTCCCCGTCCCCGCCTCTAGGGGGCGCTCTGACACAGAACCTCCCCGTCCCCGCCTCTAGGGGGCGCTCTGACACAGAACCTCCCCGTCCCCGCCTCTAGGGGGCGCTCTGACACAGAACCTCCCCGTCCCCGCCTCTAGGGGGCGCTCTGACACAGAACCTCCCCGTCCCCGCCTCTAGGGGGCGCTCTGACACAGAACCTCCCCGTCCCCGCCTCTAGGGGGCGCTCTGACACAGACCCTCCCCGTCCCCGCCTCTAGGGGGCGCTCTGAGTCAGAACCTCCCCGTCCCCGCCTCTAGGGGGCGCTCTGACACAGAACCTCCCTGTCCCTGCCTCTAGGGGGCGCTCTGACACAGAACCTCCCCGTCCCCGCCTCTAGGGGGCGCTCTGACACAGAACCTCCCTGTCCCCGCCTCTAGGGGGCGCTCTGACACAGAACCTCCCCGTCCCCGCCTCTAGGGGGCGCTCTGACACAGAACCTCCCCGTCCCCGCCTCTAGGGGGCGCTCTGACACAGAACCTCCCCGTCCCCGCCTCTAGGGGGCGCTCTGACACAGACCCTCCCCGTCCCCGCCTCTAGGGGGCGCTCTGAGTCAGAACCTCCCCGTCCCCGCCTCTAGGGGGCGCTCTGACACAGAACCTCCCTGTCCCTGCCTCTAGGGGGCGCTCTGACACAGAACCTCCCCGTCCCCGCCTCTAGGGGGCGCTCTGACACAGAACCTCCCTGTCCCCATCTCTGGAGGATCTGCAGACGGGGGGGCTCCTGGCGTGGAGGTCACACACTGGGGCTGGGAACAGAGGGGGGTCAGCAGTTTGAACCCACGAACCAGCTCTGTGTGTGGGGGGCTACGGTGCAGTTGGTGTCTGGAGGGCTGCAGGGTGGCCGTCGCCTGGCTGCAGTGGGTGCAGAATTCTCACAGGGCTTGAGGTCCCTGGGTGGCTGGACCCCCACCCACAGCCCGACGACAGCCCGACAGCCCGACAGCCCGACAGCCGGCCACAGAGTGCAAGGACCTGCGCACGGGGCTCCACAAACACGCTCCGTTTGGTGTCCAGTCGCCCACCTCCCTCCAGGGCTATCTGCTCCCCCTGCCTGAGGGGGGGGCCTGGGGGGACATCCACAGGAGGGGAAGTGTGGGAGCAGGATTCCCACGGAGACGTCCAACCCTGGCCCTGCGTGTTGTGTGTGCGTGTTCTGTGCATGTGCATGAGCTTTCTCTGTGTTGTCTGTGTTGTGTGTGCGTGTGTGTTCTGTATCTATTCTGTGTGTGTTGCATGTGCACATGTGTATTCTGTGTCTTGTATGTGCAATTGAGTGTGTTCTGTGTGTGTCGTATGCACATGTGTGTGTTGTGCGTGTTCTCGGTGTACATTCTCTGTGTGCGCTGTGAGCAGTGTTCGTTTGGTGTGTGGTTTTGTGAGTGTGTGCTCTGTCCATGTGCATGCTTGCACACGGGTGTTCGGTGCAGTGTGTGTGTGTGTGTGTGTGTGTGTCTACACCCGAAGAGACTTCTGGACGGGCCGTGTCGCCCCCTTCAGAAGCCAGGCTGCGGGTTCCGTCCCCTCGGGCGGTGCTGGGTGCTTATCACTGATCCGCTCCTATCACTGATCCGCTCCTATCATCGATCAGCTCTGGGGCTTTTGCCAGCTTCTTCCTTGTGAAATTACAGGCCCCGGGGCTTTCGTATAAAAACCGACATCATCGTGAAAGAGGGGGAGTGCGCAGTGGGTGAAGGGAGACATCCGTCGACGTATAAATTAACAAGGGTTCATGAGGGAGGGAGAGGGAGAGAGGGAGCGAGCTGATGTCAAAGGCTCCGGTAGGAAGAGAATGTTTTGAAAATGACGACGGACGTGCTGGACACACGATGGAGGGATGCAGGGATGGAGGGATGGACGGATGGAGGGATGCAGGGATGCAGGGATGGAGGGATGCAGGGATGGAGGGATGGACGGATGGAGGGATGCAGGGATGCAGGGATGCAGGGATGCAGGGATGCAGGGATGGAGGGATGCAGGGATGGAGGGATGCAGGGATGGAGGGATGCAGGGATGGAGGGATGCAGGGATGGAGGGATGCAGGGATGCAGGGATGCAGGGATGCAGGGATGGAGGGATGGAGGGATGCAGGGATGGAGGGATGCAGGGATGCAGGGATGCAGGGATGCAGGGATGCAGGGATGGAGGGATGCAGGGATGGAGGGATGCAGGGATGGAGGGATGCAGGGATGGAGGGATGGAGGGATGGTGGATGGATTGTAGTAACAGATGTACGAGCCCCCCAATAAAATGATTTTTAATTTTTTAATTAGAAAATGATCCAATACCGCATAACCCACAATCCACACCAATCCGTCCCCACAGCCCACGGCACACGGACCATCACCTGCAACACGCAGGGACACCTGCCGTGCACACCGCTCAGCTTCTAATAATTCACAGCGACAAGACGCACATTCTCGCGCCTGCACCCAGCAGGACACACACCACCCACGCGCCCCGCCCACGACAGCCAGGCAACACCCACCACGGTTCCCAACCGAGAACAGGGTGCAGGTCGGGTGCAGGGCCCCCCTGTGATGGACGGACGGACGGCTCTGCGGGGACCCACCTTCACTGCTCTCTGCCCGATTCTTTATTTCTTATTCCCTCCCTTCCTCCTCTCGCTCCCTCTGTCGGTCTGTCTGTCTGTGTCTCTCTCTCTGTCTCTCTCTGTCTGTCTGTCTGTCTGTGTCTCTCTCTCTCTGTCTCTCTCTCTGTCCCCCCCCCCTCTCTCACTCACTGTCTCCCCTCTCTCTCCTTCCCTCTGTCTCTCTCTGTGTCTCTGTCTCTGTGTGTCTGTCTTTCTGTCTGTCTCTCGCTGTGTGTCTCTGTCTCTCTCTCTGTCTCTGTCTCCCTTTCTCTGTGTCTGTCTCTGTCTGTCTCTTGTCTCTGTCACTCTCCTCTGTGTCTCTGTGTCTCTGTCTCTCTTGTCTCTGTCTCTCTCCCTGTCTGTGTCTCTGTCTGTCTCTGTCTCTCATCTCTGTGTGTGTCTGTCTATCTCTCTCTCCGTCTCTGTGTCTCTCTGTCTCTCTCTGTCTCTCTCTCTGTCTCTGTCTCTCTCCCTCTCTGTGTCTCTCTGTGTCTCTCTGTCTCTCTCTCTGTCTCTGTCTCTCTCCCTCTCTGTGTCTCTCTGTCTCTCTCTGTCTCTCTCTCTGTCTCTGTCTCTCTCCCTCTCTGTGTCTCTCTCTCTCTCTGTCTCTGTCTCTCTCTCTGTCTCTCTCCCTCTCTGTGTCTCTCTGTCTCTGTCTCTCCCGCCCGGCGGGAGGAAAGGGAGGCCGTGTCTGCTGCGGGGCGGCTCTCCGTTCATGCGTCTGTCTGTCTATTGGCTGCTCTGCTCTCTCTCACGCGCGCCCCGCGCACGGGCTCTCGGGATTCGGGGACAGGCCTGCGGGGCGGAGGCAGCTGGACAGTCCCAGGGCGGGAAACGGTAACCGCCGCCCTCTGCGCCCTAGTGACCTCCCTCTGCGCCCTAGTGACCGCCCTCTGCGCCCTAATGACCGCCCTCTGCGCCCTAGTGACCGCCCTCTGCGCCCTAATGACCGCCCTCTGCGCCCACTGGGAGCCTGCAGGCGCGGCGGCCTTCCACGTGGGCTCTCAGCCCAGGGCGACGCGGGGCATTTCCGCCCCGTCCTGCAGGGTCAGCGTGAGTCGGCGTCCGCTCAGTGACCACGGGGTTTGAAGCTCAATCGCCCCCCCCAGTCCCTGGCAGAGTGAGTGGAGCGCACAGTGGGGCAGAACCTCATCCTCCACCAGCAGGACATGTGGACTCTTTTGCAGAGTTGCCTGCTGCCCCTTAGGACACGCCAGGCCGGCTAGTGTGCTCTGAGTCTGTCTGTCTGTCTGTCTGTCGTCCCACTCAGTTCCCACGGGCACCCTGCAAGCCACCTCCCCACCCCCCACCCCCGGCAGAGATGGGACTAAGGGGCCCCAGGCGTGGCCACTGAGCTGGGTCCAGGAGCTCCGGGTGACCGTCCGTCCGTCCGTCTGTAGCCACGTGGACAGAGGCAGGGCGGGCTAGCTCGGGGCTGTGGTGCAGGAAGCCGGGCCCCCAGGAAGTCAGACACCAGCAGGGCCCCCCCACACAGACACGCACCCCCGATGGGTCTCAGAGGAGCTTCCAGACGGACAGAGACCAGGAAGAAAGTCCTGGAGACCCACCGCTGGGAACGAGCCCGTGGAAAGGCTGCAGAGAGCTGGCGTGGCCCGTGGGTAACACCCGCTCCTTCCGAGTGGGAGATCGGGGTTCAGGTCCCGGCCTGGGCGCCGTGGGCACAGCCACCAACCGCCCGTCCCTGGGGCTCCCACGGGGTTGTGAGGCCAGGGGAGGGGGTGTCGTGCGCTGCCCGACTCAGCGCGCCCAGGAAGGAGGAGCTGTCCAAGCGCATGACCTGCGGGTCTAGGGTGTTGTTTGCATTGGATCGCCATCCGGTCATCTGTTTGCATCCAGAAGAGCGGGGCCAACTCGGTAAACCACCTTGGAACGGGCTGTCCTGTCTGGATCCCGTTGTCCTCAGCGCCCCCGTGTCCCTGCCTGCTCCCCGGCCCTGCCCGAGGCCCTCGGCTCATCCGCGGACGGTCTCCGGCGTGGCTCTCCTGGGCAGCCTCTGCACAAACCCACAGAGGACACAACAGGACCCGGAGGAAGCCCTCCGCCGAAAGGAAGGCAGACGTTATATGAAAAATCGGAAGCCAGCATGCATCCCGGGGAGATGGGGGGACGGAGTGTGACCTGGACAGAGGCCGGTCCCTCCGTGTGCCCTTGGCTCCTGGCGCTATTCTTTCAGAACCAGCTGGGCACCGTCCGGTTCCTTCACCGCACTTGGCTGTCGCGCCTGGAGCTTCAGGGTCTGTGCAGGGGGGCGAGCGTCACATCATAAGAATCAAGAGTTCTCAGATAGGAGCCCCCAAAACCCCCAATGAGGCATCGATCTCATGGGCACTGCCTGCCGTGTGCCATTGGTCTCTAAACATCCTGTCTGAAGCCCACTGATGTCCGATCAATACCAGCTCTCGGGGACCCTGCCGGACAGGGCGGAGCTGCCCCTGGGGGTCTCCCAGGCGGTCAGTCTGCACGGGAGCAGACGGTCTGGTCTCTCTCCCCAGGAGTTAATGGATAGAGAGATATGTGGATGGATAGATAGATAGATAGATAGATAGATAGATAGATAGATAGATAGATAGATAGATAGATAGATAGATAGATATGTATATAGATAGATAGACAGATAGACAGACAGATAGATAGATAGATAGATAGATAGATAGATAGATAGATAGATAGATAGATAGATAGATAGATAGATAGATAGACAGACAGACAGACAGACAGACAGATAGATAGATAGATAGATAGATAGATAGATAGATAGATAGATAGATAGATGATAGATAGACATAGCGATATAGATAGATGTGTAGATAGATAGATAGATAGGTGATTGATAGATAGATAATAGACCGATGATAGATAGATAGATGATTGATAGATAGATGAATGATTGATAGATAGATAGATATGTAGAAAGATAGATATGTAGATAGATAATAGACAGATGATAGATAGATAGATAGATAGATAGATAGATAGATAGATAGATAGGATGGATAGATAGATAGATGATAGATAGATAAATGATTGATAGATAATAGACCAATGATGGATAGATAGATGATATGTTGATAGATAGAGGTAGATAGATAGATATTCAGATAGATAGATAGACAGATACACGGATAGACAGATACACAGACAGAGAATGGCTCCCCTGAAAGAGAAGCCCAAGGACAAGGTCGAGCCCCCTCACGGAGCGTCAAGGTTAATCTTCCATCTAGAATCCAGGGCCCCCATCCTGTCATCTGTATTCGCCCCTGCCCTTCCTGTCACGTGTGCTCACTGCACAGCCCTTCCTGCCACGCGTGATAGGACGTGTCCACGCTCTCTGCACGGACTGGCTGCTCCTCGTGGCCGTCGGGGAGGTGAGCCGTCTCTTACGGGACGTCCCTTCAACGTCCCCCCTGAGGGACACAGCCGCCCCTCGGGCCCATGATGGTGCGGGCGGGTCCCCCATGGGGGCGCTGGCACTGCCGGGGAGCAACTGAAATGGGGGGGCCACCACGGCAAGTCCTGCAGCCCGCCAAGCTCATGGCTACCCGACGACCGAGCGAACCCCCTCTCCGAGCCACGGAAACACCTCTTGGCGTTGGCATCTTGCCGATGAACCGTGGCCGCGGTCATGCCCGGCACGGCCGTCAGGGGGGCAGCCGTGTGCCCGTTGACTGGAACAGACGGATCAATAACTCGTGGCCGCAGAGCGGCCCCGGCAGAGAAGAATCAATCAGAGCCTCTGAAGGGATCCTGGTTAAACGTGGATTCGCCTTGGAAACTGCGAGCTCCCTCGTCCACCCGTCACGTCAGGCGAGCCGCGTGGAGACGAAACAGGAGGATCAATAGACGACACTGCGTAGTGTGCACGACGGAAGAAGAGATTGATGTGGGGGAGGACAGGTGCTCTCAGACATCCTCCCTGAAGGCAGTCGCCGCCAGACTGCTGTCTCCCCGCAGCACAGGGGTGGGGCCCCCCGAACATGAGCGTGGTTCCTGGAAGAGAGTGCACACCCCACTGATAATGGCCCAGATCCTGGCAGAGGGTGCACACACCCACTGATAATGGTGTCGAGACTACAAGAGGGTGCACACCCCACTGATAATGGCACCGATCCTGGCAGAGGGTGCACACCCCACTGATAATGGCCCCGATCCTACAAGAGGGTGCACAACCCACTGATAATGGCCTCGATCCTGGCAGAGGGAGCACACCCCACTTATAATGGCCCAGATCCTACAAGAGGGTGCACACCCCACTGATAATGGCCCCGACCATAAAAGAGGGTGCACAACCCACTGATAATGCCCTGGATCCAGGCAGAGGGTGCACACCCCACTGATAATGCCCTGGATCCAGGCAGAGGGTGCACACCCCACTGATAATGCCCTGGATCCAGGCAGAGGGTGCACACCCCACTGGTAAATGGCCTCGAACCTACAAGAGGGTGAACAACCCACTGATAATGGCCTCGATCCTACAAGAGGGTGCACACCCCACTGATAATGGTCTCGATCAGATGAGCCAGGAAACAGGCCAAACGGGCTCTGTGACACCCAAGGTTAGGCTGCATCCTGGATCTGCATGTGACCCCCAATCCCTCCCCTTCCTATTGCGTGTCTGTCCCTAGAGCACCCCCCTTTCATTACTGCATTACCCATAGGACAGCCCCTTCCAGTGACGTGGGTCCTCGCTGTAATTAGGGGGCTTGCAAGACCAGCAGAGTCGTGAGAAACCTCTAAGCCACGCAGACTTAAACCAGGCGAGAAGCAGGCAGAATGAGTCCCAGGCGGATGAGAAGGTTTTAGGAGTAGCTGGGAAAACAAAGTTTTAATCAGGAGATCTCAGAGTAGAAGCATCTGCCCGGCCAGAGCCCAGCGCAGGGAATCACAATCCTATCCCGCAAGCCAGTGTTGGAGGAGAAGGGATTAGATCCAGAGAAATGCAAATCGGGAGATTTAACCTAGCAAGTGAGGCTGGGACGGTGAGAGGCGAAGAGTCTGGGAGCAGGAAAGCACCTTTGCTCTCACGGGTGGAGAATACAGAGCACAGCTCAAGAAGCAGACGTGGAATTCGGAATGGCTTATCCTGCTAGAATTATAGACCGGGAGCCCGACGAGCAGCACCCCGAAGGGAGTCAAGAAAGGCGATATCCTGCCTTTCCCTTGAAGCGACGGAAAGATCTTGAGCAAGCCGAATCTAGCTATGGCCCAGATTCACCATTTGTAATTGGTAAGGTCAGGAATGTGGCAGATGTGGAACACGGGATCCCGGCAGGCTGGAAAGCTCTGACGAAAGTGTGCGTTTCCCCTTCGGAATCCTTGCAACATCAGACGCTGCGGAAGGAGGCAGCCCTCGCACGAGCGCGCAAGGATGCTGAGATGGGATAGATGCGGGGGTTCACCAGTTGCTAGGAGATGGGAATTATATCGCGATCGAGGCACAATTAAACCTTGATGAGCAGACTTTTGCTCAAGTTGGAGACGTCTGTCTTAAGGCCTGGGAGAGATTAATACCATCAGGAAGCAGACGGCCCAGTGACGCGACAGTAAAGCAAAGGAAAGGTGAGTCTTACGGAGATTTTATATCCAGGTTGCAGGATGCTGTCCACAAGAATGTCACAGGCAAAGGGGCGGCGGATAATCTTACTCTGACATTAGCGTTGGAGAACTCGAATACATCGTGCCAGGCTGCCATCGCCCTTTCAAGGGACAGAGCACGCTGTTAGATTATGTCAGGCTTTGCAAAGACGTGGGGACACATGAGCTCAGAGCCAACCTCATGGCCGCCGCTTTGCAAAGTTATCCCAGACCTAATGGGAGACGCTTTACCTGTGGAGCCGAGGGACATTCCCAGAGAGCCTGCAGGCGGATGTCGCAAAAGAGCAGGACGATTCACAGCGGAGAAGATCCAGGGAGAGAGTCCGAGGCAACTGGACTCTGCCCCTGCTGCGAGAGAGGTAGTCACTGGGCAGAGGGTGGTCATTCAAAGTGTAGCAATTGAGGCCATTTACCTGGAAGTAACGCCAAGCCAAGAAACGGGCAGCGGGGCGCAGGTAATAGAGGAAGGAGCTGGATACAGACCCCACCCAGCAGAACATGGGAGGCAAGGTGTCTGCCGGCCAGAGCAAAGATCCTAAAGAGAAACTGCAGGCATCCCCCAACCTCACAGCAGGAGACCAGACCTAGCCAAACTTGCAGAACCCCAGCCCCTGTTCTGGCTGCTAGAACCTTGATTAACCAAAAGAAGGCTCAGGAGCCCTCACAGCAGTTTGCTGATGCTAAAGAACAGGAGCCCCTTATTGAAAGAGTAATACCGTTTTTGTCAGGAAGTTTTAACCTGAGTACTCAAGAAATTCAAATTGATACTGGAGTCGATCAGAGTTGTGAAGGAAAGCCAAAAGCTGTGATTCTATCAGAAATTGTTAAGAGCAGTAATTGGGGTTCGCTACCTCAAAGAACTATAGGATGTCGATTAGGAAAGTCTAATGTAAATCCTCACGGTGTTCTGGCAGTTGCTGGAATTATTGAACGAGATTATGAAAAAGTTAAGGCAGTGATGAATTCTGATATATCATGGTTTATAAAAGAAGATCGCTTAAGCCAATTTTGGCTTCCTTGCTGTCCTAGAGTAAAATTGTATGTCTATCAGGAAAGAGTACTTGAGAAGTCTGACCACCCTTTAAATCAAGGGGTCTTTGGGAATGCTGTTGTGGGGAAACGAGAGCGCTTACCCCCCACCCCCAGCCCCCCACCTAACCACCTCCCACGGAATTAGAGATTGAAGGGGAAATGGTTTTAAACTTTGGATACAGGGTCATTTCTTTAGGTCATTCAGGAGGGCCTAAGACCCTCCCGTGAACTTCCTCTACGTCCAGCATGGAAGGAATGAGTGAAGTTAACCAAGAGAGACGATTGCAAGATTGTAAAATCATACAGTGTAAGAAGCCTGAAGGGCAAAGCGGTTTAATTGAGCCTACAACCTTATTGGTAACCTTGGAGAGAGAAAAAAATGTCTGTTTGGTAAATTACTTAAAGAGCAGCTGAACAAAATCTCTTAAAAATTTTCCAGTCTTTCAAAGTATGGTACGAAGTTCTCTCAATTTAGCTCTCTTAATTCTCTGAGAGCCGAAAGCCAAGATTCACTTAACAATGGAGGCTATCTAACAAGTAGTTTCACTGGTTCAAGACCTAGCCAGGTAACGGAGAGTGCTAGCAATATTTTAATATTTGCATGGGTAAAACAGAAGGGGGAAAAGACGAATATCGTGTGTGACAAATTTCATTTGGTGATTTTAACCAAATTTTTTTTCTCCTTACTAAAAGTGCGTGACAAAATGAGGGCAGAGAAACACGTTTTCAATTCCTACAGAGAAAATTAATCCTAAGAAATCCGAAGACGATGGAAGCCGCGTTTGGGATCCAGGTCCATTCACCTGGAGAAGAGGCTATGCAATCATGTTTTTACAGAAGAAAGCTGTGGGCCTCTCCTTAGAAGGACGCAACCATGTTTGGAGAAAGATGGACAGGGAAGAGATGGGGAAGACACCCACTATTCATCATAATTCCTTTTTCAGGTTCATGACTCCCCAGAGAGAGGGGCTATTTGTTTATATTTTTCACAGGCAAAGGAGATAGATAGGTGGATTTCTCTTCTGCCAGCAAGGCCCAGAAGAAAGGAGAGAAGCTGATATGTGACGCGACCCTGTCCTGTTACGGAAGTTATCCAAAACGTCAAGGAGACCTGGCAGATTCCTGAGAATGGCGATTGCTGACTGCTGAGATATTTCTTCCATGGCTGACGCTGTCTAAAGGACACCCTGGGACAAAAACTGAACATTTTATACAATGTGACTGGAACATTACTGCAGACTGCTTTGCTGAAAGATCAAGATTTTGAATTTGTCGATGCTATCATGTGATTGGAATGTAACTGATTTCTGTACAACCCCTTATCCTTATAATAAGACATTGCATGATTGGGATTTGATTAGGAAACATTTCATTAGATATTGATCAGCTTAGAAAGGATATTTTCTATACATTCAAAGACAAGCTTGAGGCTTCTCCTGGCTCTGATGTGATTAAGCAATTGATGAGTAGCATGGAAGGGTTGGACCCGCGAGCTTGGGGGCAAAGTACTTCACATAGCTTAAGTTCCAGTCTGACTGTGTTTTTTATCATCATAATTGTGATGCTTGCAGTCTCATGTCACTTCTATAGGAAGCTAATAGATATGAAAAGAGACCATGTTGCCTCCGTGACACTATTGAATCTTAAACATAATGCAGAGAGGGGAAATGTGGGATACTAGCACCAAGGGAAATAATACTGGGACTTATTCCCTGACTGGTACAGCGGGAATCTGGGAGACTAATGTTCCATGGCTGGAAGACGCCACTCTGTTAGTTGGAGATATACTCCAAGTTCATGTTCCTGCGGTAATCTATCATTTCCACAGATTCTCCCTTAAAGCTGTGCTGCCTTAAAGTGAGCGCATGGTTGATTCATTCTCCCTATAGAAGCAGACATTCCTATTTGGCTCTATTTCTACCCACCACAGTATCCAATCTCTCTCATACCTTCCTCCAATAGCAGATGAGAATAAGGGGACTTTACCCCCAGTGCCTGGATTCTAAATGTTTCTATCAAGCCTGAATTTTTGGCTATATTAATTGGATCATTAATGTTTCTATTAAGCCTGAATTTTTGGCTATATTAATTGGATCATTAATGTTTCTATCAAGCCTGAATTTTTTTTTATATTGGAAAAAAAATTGTATTTTGGAAGAACTCACTACATAAGGTGACAGAATTCCAAAATCAAATTACATGAAAATATACATCGCAATTTCTTTGTACAATAGGTGAGGGGAAAATCTGCAGTGGAGAATAGAGGCAAAGAAGGATAAAGGGCCAAGGAAGTAGTTGGGCTGGAGGGTAAACAGCATTTGTGATAGCAGACCCAGACGTCAAGTGGAAAGCCAATAGCTGTGCATGCTTTATTTATCCAACCTTCACATTAGGCAACGGGGGGGGGGGGGGGGGCTTGGAGAAGACGGGGTGGAATTCAGAATTCTGAATTGTTTAGGGTAAATTTCAGTTAACTTGAATTCAGAACCAACTCTTTAGTTCTCGAGGATCATGACTGGGTTCAAGAGCTCTCAACAGCCAAAAAGGTTATTGCTACATCCAGTCGGAGAGATGGGTGCGACTAGAGTACAAAAAGGACAAAGCACCTAGTGATGACCACTTCTCTGAAGTTGTCATTAAAAAATCAAGGAGGGGCTCATCACGTGTTTCCGCGTCTGAAGGAAATGGTATGAGAAGACAGAGGGATGGCAGCAGAGAGGACTGCGCCCAAACAAAGAAGATGCAACAGTGGAGTGAAGGAGTGAAAGGGTTAATGAAGCCTCGGTGGTTTAAAAGGAAATTAAATGGAAACTTTCAAATCCTAATTGCTTTTCATCTTCCATGCTTTAAGGAGTCTTAAAACTGATAAGAAACGATGAATAGGGAAAGAAACCCTGCTAAAATCTTTTAAGAATATACACGATTCTTATTCTAGTACAAGAAAGCATTATTTGGTACAAGGTGTATTTATGGATGTCCATGGACAGTATATATATTATCCGGATCAAGTTGTGCTATGTACACATCTTTACAGTTCTTCCTGAAGGGTAAAACAGTCCATTCGAATTCAAAATGCGTCATCATCTGTAAGTTGGCACTGGTTAGGCTCTTGGCAGCATTGATAACTGGCAATGTTTTATTGCAGCCCAGTTCCAGCCAGTGTTTGCCAACATGTTACAACAGAAGTCCAGCAATAAGTGGGTAGAGTGCAGGGGAAACAGTGCCGTGTTTCTCAATTGGAGACCCTGAAATAAGTGAAGTTACTAGCTGCTGAATAAATGTCACTCAAAAGCAGTCTCTTGGCTTTTCCTTACACAGCGGGCAACTTTCCTTTTGAATTCTCCATTTCGGTCTTTCCTCCATTCTTTCGCAGCATCGACATTAGCAGGTGAGTGAGTCCCCATTGGGGTCTGCCAGCATCGAAATGACGCTAATCATGATGGTTTCCACGGTGTGGATGGGGAGCCAGCGCTCCTCTGGCTTTTCATAACCGTATTTATCTTCCCCGGGTTCATGAAGAATAGAAATGCACACATCACCATTTTTATCAACATTTGGGTGCCAGATTTCTGTAATGAATTTCATTTTAGGAGGCCGAAGGGGATAATCTTTTGGGAAAGTGAGATGAGCCTTAAAAACACCACCTTCATAAAGTGTATCTGGAGGACCAATAATAAGGACTTCCCATCGATAAAGATCATTGTCATCTATTAAACCTGCTGAAAAGCCTTCCACTGGATTTTTGTTGAGTTCTGCCAGCTGTCTTCGCAGTAGCAGCGCCGACTGCAGCTCCGTCATCCTCCCCGATCAGGGCCCGGGCTGACGCCGGGGCTTCCGAAGGGCTGGGAGCAGGCTCTGGGGGTGGCTGGCGCTGGGTGTACTGAGGAAACCCGGCCCCCACGACGGGAGTGCCGAAGCCGAGGGAGACCAGGCTGGGGCGGCGACACAGGCTCCTCGCTGCCGGTTCGAGTCCGCTGGGCTCAGCTCTCCTCACAGCGCCTCACGCCCGGAAGGGGAGGGTACCCGGGCCGCCGCGGCGCGCACTGGGACTTCGCTCGCCCGCTTCCCTCCTTCGACCCGCCCGCCGGCCCCACCGGTGCCTTCCCCCGCCGCTGCCTCACTCTCAAGCCTGAATTTTTGGCTATATTAATTGGGTCACGAGGTTTTGTCCTGGCAGCTTTTAATGTCTACAAAATCACCATGTCGCCTATGTGGCTTTAGAATTTTATTTATGAAACAAAAGGGGGACTTGTGGGGGGAGGGCAGATGCTCACAGGCATCCGCCCTGAAGGCAGTCGCTGCCAGACTGCTGTCTCCCCAGAGCACAGGGGTGGGGGCCCCAAACATGAGCGTGTTTCCTGGAAGAGAGTGCACACCCCACTGATAATGGTCTCGATCAGATGAGCCAGGGAACAGGCCAAACCGGCTCAGTGACATCCAAGGTTAGGCTGCATCCTGGATCTCGGATCTGCCCATCTTGCCACATGTGTACCCCAATCCCTCCTCTTCCTATGGTGTGGATACCCCTAGATCACCCCCTCATTACTGTATTACCTGTAGGACAGCCCTTTCCAGTGACATATGTCCTCACCTGTAATTGGGGGGCTTGCATGTCTCCAGAGAAGATAAAAGGCCTGGGCTAGCATTTAAGATCTCTCCCTCCACGTGGACCATCAGGGGGGCTCAGGTGAGCACGCACCATGAATCATGACTGACTCCATTTATTTCAATCTCTCTTCTCTCTCTCATGCTCTCTATGACTTTACCATGATCTTTACCTATTATCGCTGTACATCGCGCCCACCGGACCCGTCACGATGTGTTGGGGGCCGGCTCCCCCGGCAGACTGTCAATATAAAGCATGCACCTGGGGCTGGAACTGATGTTTGCAAACACAAAGCGGACGTAAGCACCCTATCTACATATCTATCTATCTATCTATCTATCTATCTATCTATCTATCTGCATATCTCTCTATCCATTAGCTCCTGGGGAGAGAGACCAGACCGTCTGCTCCCGTGCAGACTGACCGCCTGGCCTGTGACCCTCCTGCATCTGTGTCATTGCAGGGGCTGCGTGCATCTGAAGAGGGATTTATAGATCGGTATTGGACATTATGGGCTAATATTGGACTGATGGACTTGACCTGGACCGGGCACTCTTGCCTAGAAAGCTCTCTCGCACACACTGAGCAGTGTCTCCGGATTTGCGTCTCTAACCAACCCAGACTGACGGACACAGGTGGGGAGCCAAATGGCTTTCCCGGCTTCCAACAGGAAAATACAACTTTTTCTTTCCCTTTGAGGAAAGAAAGGAGGAACGAGCCTTCAGAACGTGCCCCTCCCCTGAAGGACAGTCAACTGCAGACCGACACCTGGAAGACACTCGGGGGCCCTAGGCCGGCGGGCAAGCGGCCAGGCCCCCAGGCAAGCAGAGAGGGTACATTGCGTCCTTGACTGTGGACAAGGAGCACAGAGCCTCCCAGGGCTCAGCCTGGCCCCACGTGAAAAACACACAAGCAAATCCGAAAGCAAACAAACTCACCGCCCTGCAAATGCTCTCCTGCCGCCTGCGACCCAGCAGGACAGGACAGAGGGAATGGAGAGGTAGCTAGGTAGATAGATGATAGATAGATAGATAGATAGGTGATAGATATGTAGATAGATAGATAGATTAGATAGATAATAGATAGATTGATGGATAATAGATTAGATGGATGGATAGATAGATAATAGATAAATTATAGATAGATAAATTATAGATAGATAATACATTAAATCGATAGATAATAGCTAAATTATAGATAGATTCTACATAGATAATAGGTAAATTATAGATAATAGATAAATTATAGATAGCTAATAGATAAATTATAGATGGATAATAGAGAGATTAGATAGATAGATCTATAGATAGATAGATAGATAGATAGATAGATATGTAGATAGATAGATAAATTAGATAGATAATAGATAGATTGATAGATTGATGGATAATAGATTAGATGGATGATAGATAGATAATAGATAAATTATAGATAGATAAATTATAGATAGATAATAGGTAAATTATAGATGGATAGACAATAGATAGATAAATTATAGATAGCTAATAGATAGATTAGATAGGTAGATAGATCTATAGATAGATAGGTAGATAGATAGGTAGATAGATAGATAGATAGATAGATAGATAGATAGATAGATAGATAGATAGATACACTGCCCTCGAGGGGACACTGCCTCACGGGGACCCTGCAGGACAGGGCGGAGCTGCCCCTGGGGGTCTCCCAGGCGGTCAGTCTGCACAGGAGCAGACGGTCTGGTCTTTCTCCCGAGGATCCACTGGGGCTTTTGAATTGCTGGCCTGAAGCGAGTGGTCAGCAGCCCAGCCCAGGGCACAGAAGCCGCTCCCGTCTCCAAGGAAATGCCAGGAGACTCCTGTTAAGTCCTAAGCAGGGCAGAGAGGACACAAACACAGGGACCCATTATCCGGGTGAGGGAGCCCCTTAGCATCACGGTGTCTGAGAATTCAGCCAGGGAGCGAGTTAAATACGCCATGGAATTAAATCAAACTGTCCACCGTCGTGACGGGGGGCAGATCCATCCTCCATCCCGCACAGCCGAAGTGGGGAAGCGTGAGGGCCTTCCGACCGAGGCCATCGGGGTCCGACTGGTAGGACATGACTCATATCTGTGCAGAATCCCCCCCCCCCAACAGTGCTGTCCATCCAGGACACCCCCAGGCCAGCCCCTGGGCAGCCTTCTCCTGCCGGGCTGGCTGGGAAGGGGAGAAAGACACCCCCTTCCCAACGCACAAACTGTGGAGTCTTTTTACACAAACACACACATGGTGCATGGTGAGGGCTGGGCTACGCATCTCACTGCTGACCGTAAGGGCGGCAGTTTGAACCCACCGGTCACCCCGTGGGGAGAGAGACGAGGCTTTCGGGTCCCTTGAAGAGTTCGGCTCCTGGGGGTCAGTCCGACCCGCCCCACAGCTCCGCCGTGAATCAGGGTCAGCTCGGTGGAAGAGGATGCGGGCTTGGTTCACGGGTACCAGGAATTCAGCGGAGGCCCCGGACGGGCGGAGTGTCCATCTGCTGTACATCGGGCGGCCGTGGACCAGAACTAACACAGCGGAGCCTAAACACAAGACCGGCCTCCGAGCCGCCGACCTGCAGGACAGGGAGGAACTGCCCTGCGGGCTCCTTGCTGAAGGCTGGGAGTCGCCGTTATGTCCTGGGCTGCTGACCACAAGGCCAGGGGTTAGAAACCACCAGCCTCTCTGAGGGAGAAAGACAAGCTGTCTGCCTCTGCACACCTGCCTGTCCCTCTGTCCATCTGCCTATCCATCAATTTATCTACCTGTCCCTCTGCCCATCTGCTTATCTATCTATCTACACATCTACCTGTCCATCTGTCCATCTATGTATCTATCTATGTATCTATCTATCTATCTATACACCTCTCTATCCATCTGTCTATCAATCTAGCTACACATCTACCTGTCCATCTGTCCATCTGCCTATCAATTTATCTACATATCCATCTATGCAGCTATCTACACATCTACCTGTCCCTCTGTCTGTCTATCTATCAATCTATCTACAAAACTACCTGTCCCTCTGTCCGTCTGTCTTTCTATCAATCTATCTACACATCTACCTGTCCATCTCTCTATCTCTATCTATCTATCTATCCATCTATCTATCTATCCATCCATCTATCGATCTATCTATCTATTTATCTATCTATCTATCTATCTATCATCCATCCATCCATCTACATATCTATCTATTTATCTATCTATCATCTATCTATCATCCATCTATCTGTCTATCTATCTACATATCTATCTATCTACATATTGATCTATCTATCCATCTGTGTATCTATGTATCTATCTATCTATCTATCATCTATCTATCTATCCATCTACCTATCTATCTATCTATCTATTTATCTATCTATCTATCTATCTGCATATCTATCTATCTGCATATCTCTCTATCCATTAGCTCCTGGGGAGAGAGACCAGACCGTCTGCTCCCGTGCAGACTGACCGCCTGGGGGACCCCCGGGGGCAGCTCCGCCCTGTCCAGCAGGGTCCCCGAGAGCCGCATTTTGATGGCAAGTGATTGTGGGGAGTTTTGATTTTGCAACTCTTCACAGAAGTGGAAAGCCTCATCTTTCTCCCCGGGAGGAAAGGCTGCTGGTTTCCGGACGCTCCGGGCAGGAGTCCCGCGCCAGGCCCTGCAGGGGCTTTGCGGGCGGTCCTGCTCCTTGGAAAAAGTCTTGGGAGGGAGCCCCACCCCCACCCCCTTTTCTTCTGCAGGAAATGGGTCTGGTCTCCCGCCGGGAACACTGCGGTCTTTGTAAACCCTGGCGAAGGAATCTGGCGCAGAAGCCGGAGAGGCTGTGCAAACACGCACCTCGTCCCTGGAAGCAAAGCTGTTACAAGAGCGTCCGTGTTGTTTGCAAGTCTGGCCCCCGAGCCTGCAGCCATCGCAGCGACGTCTGTGAGCGCCCAATTCAGTCTCCTTTTGTCTCTGCAAGTTTACTCTCCGCGCGGGGGGTGGGGTGGAGGGGTTTGGCGGGAGGGGATTTCCCTGGTGCCCCCCCAAATAAAAAATATATCTATTTTTAAATCCAGCCCACAATCCGTGGGCTGGATTCTGACTCTCGGCGACCCCGAAGCGCAGGGCAAGGCAGCCCCTGTGCTTTTTCAACGACTTTTCTTTCAGCGGAAACCACGACCCCCGGATTTCACCCAGACACACCGCCGGTCCACCGTCCAGCAGAGGGGTCCGTGGGTCAACACAGTCTTTTTCAAAACATCCCCTTCTTTTTCTCTCTTACTTTTTAAAAGCCTTTTACCGGGGGCTCCTACAGGTGTCACCACAATCCATCCACTGGGTCAGGCACCTGTGTCCTCAGGTGGCCATCACCCTGCGCAAACCATTTCCTTTCTCCGTGGGCCCTTGGTTTCAGCTCCTCATTTCCCCCTCCCTCCATAATTTATAAATTACGGTTTTTTTTCATGTCTTACACCCATACCTGTCTCGTTTCTGGCCCTCGTCTGTGTCCGTCCCCCTGGGAGTGGGGGGGTGATGTGTTATCTGTCCACCATTGTGATCCACCTGGATGCCCGCTCCCGTGTGCTCCCCCTGCACCACCCCTCCCCCCTCCCCCTGCACCCCAGCCCTCCCCCTGCACCCCAGCCCTCCCCCTGCTCCGCAGCCCACTCCCTGCACCCCACCCCATGCACCCAGCCCACCCCCTGCACCCCAGCCCACCCCCTGCACCCCAGCCCTCCCCCTGCACCCCAGCCCGCCCCCTGCACCCCAGCCCACCCCCTCCACCGCTGCCCACCCCCTGCACCCCAACCCACCACCTGCACCCCAGCGCGCCCCCTGCACCCCAGCCCACCCCCTGCACCGCTGCCCACCCCCTGTACCCCAACCCACCACCTGCACCCCAACCCACCCCCTGCACCCCAGCCCTCCCCCTGCACCCCAGCCCGCCCCCTGCACCCCAGCCCGCCCCCTGCACCACAGCCCACCCCCTGCACAGAAACATCTACAAAACAACCTAACAGGGGGCGAAGGAGGCTTCAAACCACGACGAACCCAACAGCGAAATAATAATAATTTATAAATCAAGGGCTCACGGGGGAGGGGCAAAAATGAGGAGCTGATCCCAAGGGGTCCAGCAGAAAGCAAAGGTTTGGGGAACGATGAGGGCAACAAATGTACAAATGTGCTTGGCACACAATGGATGGGATTGTGATACGAGCCCCCAGTAAAATGATTTTTTTTAATTTTTTAATAAATTAATTAAAAATTGTCATTAAATTAATTTTCTTAAAAAACACATAACGCCCCTCCAAAAAAATTTTTAAACACACAACAGAGATAACGGCCCCGCCCTGCGTTTGGGATCGTGGAAAGCAGATGGGCCGCAGTGCTGGCCGGGAGGCGGGCAGCCTCGTTCGGGCTCTCGGACGGGGCCTGGGGGGTCGAACCGTGGCCGGCAGGGGCCCTGGCCCAGGGCGCGGCGCCCTCCCCCTCCTGCAGGCCCGGCTGCAGCCAGACGCGGGGAGAACAGGAAGTGCCTGCGGTTTGTGCCAGGAGGGTCTGCAGCGCGGCCCCGCCCCCTCGCACCCGGCCCCGCCCCCGGGACCCGGCCACGCCCCCACCCCAGGCCCCGCCCCCGGGGTCGGCTCCCTGCGCGCGCAGCCGGCACTCGCCGCCTCCAGAGCCGCCAGCGCTGCGCCCAGGTAACTGCCCCGCCGCCCGCCCCGAACCCCGGGCCCGGACCCCCCAAAACCCCCGGACCCCCCCTCCCCGGGCGCAGACCCCCGGCCCCGCTGCATCCCGGCGCCGGCGCGGCGGGCAGAGCAGTACGTCCCGCTTGGTGCCGGGGAGCGCGGCGGGAGCGCGGGTGGTTGCGCTCGGGCTCCGCGAGGTCCGCGGTTCGAGGCCGCCGGCCGCTCCGGGGGAGAACGAGGCTGCCGCGCCGGGAGAGCGATGCTCGGTCTGGGAGACGCGTGGGACGCGGGTTTAGCTTCTATAGACCTATGGGAACAGCACACGCGCGCAATATATGCACATATTTTATGTGCGGGGGGGGGTGCGGGGGGGGCGTGAGACAAATCTGCCAGGTCCTGCAGGTGCCCAGGAGGCGGGAGAGGCTGGAGGAGAGTGAGTTTGCTTTCAGACCTGTTGCAATAGGCACACACACACACAATTACATATATATATATATATGTAAATTACATATATATGTGTAATTGTGTGTGTGTAGCCCCGGGGGCCTAATGAATTACACATGCGACTGCTATATAAAGGCGGCGACAGCTGTCTGCTCCCGAGCAGACTGACCGCCTGGGAGACCCGCAGGGGCAGCTCCGCTCTGTCCTGCAGGGTCCCCGTGAGTCGGTGTCCACTCAGTGGCAGTGGGTTTTTCTATCTATGATCTATCTATCTATCTGCATATCTATCTATCTATCTATCTATCTATCTATCTATCTGCATATCTATCTATCTATCCATCTATCTATCTGCATATCTATCTATCCATTAGCTCCTGGGGAGAGAGACCAGACCCTCTGCTCCCGTGCAGACTGACCGCCTGGGAGACGCCCAGGGGCAGCTCCGCCCTGTCCTGCAGGGTCCCTGTGAGTCTGGATGGGCTGGAGGGCGGTGAGTTTGCTTTGCCTTTGAGCTCCGCAGCACAGTAACAATCTCCTGCCAATGCTTTCCCTCCACAGTGTCCCAAACCTGATGGGTCTTTGTCTCCCTTTCACGACGGAATAAATGCGCAGATTTCCGTTCTCTGGTGAATCCTAAGGAAGCCCTGGTGGTGCAGTGCTTACAGGTTGGACTGTGATGTGCATGGTCAATAGTTTGAATCCACCAGCAAGTCCGAGAGATAAATCCTAGTCTTTCTATTCCCATCATCAGTTACAGTCTGAACCCACAGGGGCGCCGTGAGTCAGCACTGACTGATGGAGGGAGGAGACCCACAGGGGGCGCCGTGAGTCAGCACTGACTGATGGAGGGAGGAGACCCACAGGGGGCGCCGTGAGTCAGCACTGACTGATGGAGGGAGGAGACCCACAGGGGGCGCCGTGAGTCAGCACTGACTCCATGGAGGGAGGAGACCCACAGGGGGCGCCGTGAGTCAGCACTGACTGATGGAGGGAGGAGACCCACAGGGGGCGCCGTGAGTCAGCACTGACTCCATGGAGGGAGGAGACCCACAGGGGGCGCCGTGAGTCAGCACTGACTCCATGGAGGGAGGAGACCCACAGGGGGCGCCGTGAGTCAGCACTGACTGATGGAGGGAGGAGACCCACAGGGGGCGCCGTGAGTCAGCACTGTCTGATGGAGGGAGGAGACCCACAGGGGGCGCCGTGAGTCAGCACTGACTGATGGAGGGAGGAGACCCACAGGGGGCGCCGTGAGTCAGCACTGACTCCATGGAGGGAGGAGACCCACAGGGGGCGCCGTGAGTCAGCACTGACTGATGGAGGGAGGAGACCCACAGGGGGCGCCGTGAGTCAGCACTGACTCCATGGAGGAAGGAGACCCACAGGGGGCGCCGTGAGTCAGCACTGTCTGATGGAGGGAGGAGACCCACAGGGGGCGCCATGAGTCAGCACTGACTGATGGAGGGAGGAGACCCACAGGGGGCGCCGTGAGTCAGCACTGTCTGATGGAGGGAGGAGACCCACAGGGGGCGCTGTGAGTCAGCACTGACTCCATGGAGGGAGGAGACCCACAGGGGGCGCCGAGAGTCAGCACTGACTCCATGGAGGGAGGAGACCCACAGGGGGCACCGTGAGTCAGCACTGACTGATGGAGGGAGGAGACCCACAGGGGGCGCCGTGAGTCAGCACTGACTGATGGAGGGAGGAGACCCACAGGGGGCGCCGTGAGTCAGCACTGACTGATGGAGGGAGGAGACCCACAGGGGCGCTGTGAGTCAGCACTGAGTGATGGAGGGAGGAGACCCACAGGGGGCGCCGTGAGTCAGCACTGACTGATGGAGGGAGGAGACCCACAGGGGGCGCCGTGAGTCAGCACTGACTGATGGAGGGAGGAGACCCACAGGGGGCGCCGTGAGTCAGCACTGACTGATGGAGCCTAGAAGCTCAGTTATGATCCACTGCAGCTTAGTGGTCATCACAGCCCAATACTGGGGTCCCTTGCATTTACACAAACTCACATTTTTAAAGTGCACTACCACTGAATCCATTCCAACTCACGGGGACCCTGCAGGACAGGGCGGAGCTGCCCCTGGGGGTCTCCCAGGCGGTCAGTCTGCTCGGGAGCAGACGGTCTGGTCTTTCTCCCTTGGAGTGGCTGGTGGGCTTGATCTTGTGAGCTTCTGGTCTGCAGCCCAATGCATTAAAAAAAACCACGTCTGTCTAGTGCATTGTGGGAAACAGAGATTTCTCCAAGTGGTCTCTGCCAAGTATATGTTTGTCTAAGGACACTGCCTGCAGCTAAGGGTAAATGGTTGTCAGGTTCCCTCCCAGAAGCCCGTCAGCTGCCAGAGCACCTTGTGGTGTAACCGGAAATGGGATGCACTCCCTGCTGCTGAGGCTAAAGGCCAGAGGCCATCAGTTTGGTCCCTGCAGGGTGGTCATCTCCCTGCTGATAATGGTTTCCATGGAGATGCAGGGACCAGGTCTAACCTGCTCAGTGAGGGCGTCCAAAGTCCGGCTCCATCCTGAATCTAGGATCCGCCCTTCTCACACCTGTGCCCCTAGCCCTCCTCCTCCTATTGCATGCAGGTCCCTAGATTGTACCCCTTTGGTCTTTACCTGTAATTAGGGGGCTGGCACCCCCCCAAATATAGAGGTTGGGTCAGCAATAAAAGCCCCCCTTGGGAACTCCCCTGCTCCCTTTCCTCCTGTCCTCCCCCTCCCCACATGGACCACTAAGTGGGGCAGTGGGTTTCTGAGCCTTGCAGAGGTGCAGGGTCATGGTCCCCACCTGCTGACGTCCAGGTAATGGTGGCTTAGGGCTTGCAGCCTTGAGAGGCAGAGACTGGGATGGGGGGGTGGAGAACAGCCCCTGCCTCTCACCTCCCACCTGCCCAACAAAAGAGCCCACGGGCCAGGACTCCTGGGGACTAGCTGCACTGGGGCGGAGTTCTCCTGCAGAAGGCCGCCAACTGAATGCAGCCACAAGACACCCAGATGGTGAGAAGCGGGGCCTGGGGTCTCAGGCATCCCTCTTGGCTGCTAAAGCAAGACCCCCTTGGTCAGTCGGACTCTGGACAAGTCCAGTGTGAGGGCTGCAGGAGAGGGGGCTTCCCGGCGTGGGTTCAGGGGCAGAACACTGTATTTCAGATTGGGGGTGCTGTAATTCACAGTGTGGGGGACGCTATCAGCCCCAAACCCAGCAGAGATTGAAACACAAAGGGCAGGTTCTGCCCACTGGGCCAACCCCCTGTGGATGCGAGGCTTTGCCAGAATAAAAGGCCTGCTCCAGGCTATCTGCATATCTCTCTATCCATCAGCTCCTGGGGAGAGAGACCAGACTGTCTGCTCCTGTGCAGACTGACTGCCTGGGAGACCCACAGGGCAGCTCTGAGCTGTCCCCAGCGAGTGGGGGGAGGGTGTGTGTGTATTGGGATCCAGGGGACATGGGCGCCTCTGCTCTGGGATCTTTGTGTCCTTGCAATGTCTTGCTTTCTTCACAGAAAGAAGCCAACGCTGCACACATGCGTGCCCCCGAGCTGGCCGGGTGAGTGGGGTCTGTGGGGCAGGGCTCACTTGGTCTGCTCTCTGGCCATCCATCTGCAGATGCTCCAGGGGCCGGCTGGCTTAGTCATCAGGGGGTCTGGGCAGCTGCAGTGGAGACTCAGACCCCCATGTCCTAGGATCCCTGCTCAAATAGCTCCCCTCACATAAAAACCCCGCTCCCCATGATGCCCCAGGCTTCCTCATCTTCGACCAGGGCCCACCATACGCCGCCTTCTTGGAAAGAGTCCTGCATGTTTGCTTCTTGCTCCTCCGTCTTATTGCATGTGGGGTGACAGCCAACCCTGTCACTTCCAGGTCCCACCCTGCCCCGCAGGCTCCCTGGGGACCAGGACAGAGGCCCTGCAGGACAGGGCAGAGCTGCCCCTGTGGGTTTTCAAAGCTTTTGAATTGCTGACCTCATGGGGAGCAGCTGAGCATGTCTAGCCCCCACCCACCAGGCCCTGCTGCCTGTGGGCTAACAGGACAGATGGGGCAGGAGGGGAGTGGAGCCGCTGGCTGCTGTCTTCCAGGCGCTGGCTGCCCGCAGCCCTGGGCCTGCTCCTGGCTTGGATGCCATCGGCGGCCCACGACTTGGCCGGTTCGAGACCCAACTTCGTGCTCCTGATGGTGGATGATCTCGGCATTGGGGACATCGGCTGCTACGGAAACCGCACCATCAGGCAAGTCACAGAGAACCCCGCGGCCTTCGCTTCCCCGGGAGAGGCCGGGCGGCACCAGTGACCGGTGCTGTCCTTCCCCAGGGACCGGTCTCTCCTGATGACACGTCCACTGTCCATGTGACAGTCTCCCCGTCCCCGCCTCTAGGGGGCGCTCTGACACAGAACCTCCCCGTCCCCGCCTCTAGGGGGCGCTCTGACACAGAACCTCCCCGTCCCCACCTCTAGGGGGCGCTCTGACACAGAACCTCCCCGTCCCCACCTCTAGGGGGCGCTCTGACACAGAACCTCCCCGTCCCCACCTCTAGGGGGCGCTCTGGTCCTGCTTCTTCCAGGACAAGTCCCTTTGTCCTGGTATAAGTCCACAGTCCTTTCAATATTCTTAACATGATGTCCTGCTCCAGGGGCTGGTCTCTCCTGATGTCACGTGGCTGACAGCCAATCGGCTCAGACCCATGAGAATCCGTAAGAGTGGAGCAAAATTTGCTTAGTCCAGCTCTTCATTAGTGTGTACTCGCCCCCCAAGTGGCCTCTCTGGTTGCCGTGTGTGTGTGTGTGTGTGTCTCCTGCCTGCACCACCGTGCCCCAAAAGTGCATTGTAAATCCTAAGCCCCTGGTGGCAGAGTGGGTTATGCTGAAGGCCACTCACACAGCAAAGTCAGCAGTTCAAACCCACCAGCCACTCCTGGGGAGAGAGACCAGCCCGTCTGCTCCCGTGCAGACTGACCGCCTGGGAGACCCCCAGGGGCAGCTCCGCCCTGTCCTGCAGGGTCCCCGTGAGTCTGCGTCCCCTCGATGGGATGGTCCCGGGGTTCAGGAGCCCAGGTGATGTGCTGCAGGTTAGTCATTGGGCTGCTGACTGAAAGGTTGGCGGTTCAAACTCACACTTCCCTCCTAAAAAGGGTCACTCACTGCTTCAAAGCCCCGACACGGGAGACTGGGATTCAGGCATGGCTGGCAGGGGGCTTGACTTCCGTTTGATTTTATGTCAGTGGCCATAAACCCATTTGAGGCAGAAAGGCAGGGCTTTGTTGGCACTCACCCAAAAGTTCACAATCACATTGTCCTGGCTGCAGAGCATCCTGGGTTTTTGTTTTGAGGATTCTGATTGTACTTCTCAGGCTGCTTTGATTGTGCCCCTGGCTGGACTGGGAGACTCTGTGTCAGAGCGCCCCCTAGAGGCGGGGACAGTGAGGTTCTGTCCCAGAGCGCCCCCTACAGGTGATGATGAGGAGGTTCTGTCCCAGAGCGCCCCCTAGAGGTGGGGACGGGTAAGGTCTGTGTCAGAGCGCCCCCTAGAGGTGGGGACGGGGAGGTTCTGTGTCAGAGCGCCCCCTAGAGGCGGGGACGGGGAGGTTCTGTGTCAGAGCGCCCCCTAGAGGCGGGGACGGGGAGACTGTGCCACATGGACAGTGGACGTGTCATCAGGAGAGGCCAGTCCCTGGGGAAGGACGTCGTGCTTGGGGAAGCGGAGGGGCAGCGCCAGAGAGGACGGCCCAGGATGAGATGCACGGACACGGGGCTGCAGCCGTGGCTCAGACGGGGATGATGGTGGGGACGGGGCAGTGTGTCCCGTTGTGCACGGGGTGGCTGTGGGTCAGGACAGACTTGTGGGCACCCAGCAGAAAGAGTGGGAGCTGATTTGACAGCTAGTGGTTGGTTGGGGCTGAGACGGTCACTGGTCCCCCTGCAGGACTCCAAACATCGACCGCCTCGCTCGGGAAGGGGTGAAGCTCACCCAGCACATCGCAGCCGCCTCCGTGTGCACCCCGAGCCGGGCGGCCTTCCTGACCGGCCGGTACCCGCTGCGCTCGGGTAAGTGATGCTGCTCCAGTAAGCACCTGCTGTGTGTGCGTGTGTGCTCTGTCCAAAAAAACACACCACTGCCCTCGAGTGGACGCCGGCTCCCGGAGACCCTGCAGGACAGGGCGGAGCTGCCCCTGGGGGTCTCCCAGGTTGTCAGTCTGCACAGGAGCAGACGGTCTGGTCTGTCTCCCCAGGAGCTAATGGATAGAGAGATATGTAGATAGATAGATAGATAGGCAGATAGACACACTGCCATCGAGCGGACACCGACTCACGGGGACCCTGCAGGACAGGGCGGAGCTGCCCCTGGGGGTCTCCCAGGCGGTCAGTCTGCACGGGAGCAGACGGTCTGGTCTCTCTCCCCAGGAGCTAATGGATAGAGAGATATGCAGATAGAGAGATAGATAAACAGCTTCCTCCTGTATGTGTATGTACTGTTTTAATATATAGATGCATACACGTGTGTATGTATGTATACACTAAGTATGTGTATGTGAGGATCCCTGGTGACATCGTGGGTTCACACTGGGCTGCGATACACAGTTTGAAAGCACACTTGTTCCAAAGAAGAAAGACCAGACCGTCTGCTCCCGTGCAGACTGACCGCCTGGGAGACCCTCAGGGGCAGCTCCGCCCTGTCCTGCAGGGTCCCTGTGGGTAGATGTCAGCCCTGTGGCAGGGAGAGTGTATTCTGCACGAGAACACACCGCATAAGGTGCTGTGGCCAAACCATAAGGAGATCTCAGCTCGCAGGGCCTTCTCCGTGGACTGGACCTCACAAGTGGAGGCAAGGTTGGGTCAGAAGTCTCCCTGGAGATCCGTCCAACAACTCAGCCAATCCCAGCAGCTGCAGACACAGGGCCCGCTTCTCATTCCCGTCCCACCGTCTGCCCACAGGCATGGTGTCCTCCCAAGGAAACCGAGTCCTGCTGTCGGCAGCGGTGTCCGGGGGCCTCCCCACCAACGAGACAACATTTGCCAAAATACTTCGAGAGGAAGGCTACGCCACCGGCATAATAGGTAAGGTCCCCTCCTCCTGGCTGAAGGGGTCCCCGGAGTACAGGCGCCCATAGGCGCCTCCTGAAGAAGTTGGGGTTTCGAAGAGCCTCCCCACCTCCCACTAGAGGGAACTCGGAGGAAAAGCCGGCATTCTGCTAACTGCCAGGTCCCAGCTTTGAAAAGCTCCACATGCAGCCTCTGTGTCTCTGTCCATCACACACACGGATCAACTCGTGCAGACGGTGAACAAACTGCGGGCCACGCAGGTTGAAAGGTCCAGTCCCCCCCACGGGGTGCTTTGGAACAAAGTCCTGCCCCTGCGCTTGGGGACAGTCTGCCCCCAGAAGCCCATGGAGGGGGCACCGTCCTGCACTCCCACACACCTGGGAGAGGGGGCACCCAGGGGACCGGACAGGGGATGCCCTTCCGTTTGCAGGTCTGACTCAGATCCAACTGAACCCTGAAGGGGCAGGGGACCATGAATCCAAACATCAACTGTCCAGGCAGGCTGGACTCTCTCCCCCGCTTCCTGGGGTCCAGCGGGCTGCGCAGGGGAAGATCGGTTCTCGGACAAACATCGTGTCTTGCACCATGTGCTCAGCACCGTGATGTTTTACAAAAAGATGTGCCCCCATCCTGCTTCTCCTGGGGAAATAGCGCCCCCAAGTGGCCTAACGGTTATCTCTTGGGCTGCTCACTGCAGGGTCGGCAGTTCGAAGCCATCAGCCTCTCGCAGGATAAAGGGAGGGATGCCTGCCCCCCAGGCTGTCAGTCTTCACGGGCGCAGACGGTCTGGTCTTTCTCCCCAGGAGCTAATGGATAGAGAGATATGTAGTTAGATGCATGGAGAGAAAGATAGACAGACAGACACACTGCCATTGAGTGGACGGCGACCCTGCAGGACAGGGCGGAGCTGCCCCTGGGGGTCCCCCAGGCGGTCAGTCTGCACGGGAGCAGACGGTCTGGTCTCTCTCCTGAGAAGCGGGAGGTGGTTTCGAGCCGCTGACCTTGGGGTCCACAGTGCAACCTGTCCTGCTCCAGGACTCTTTGCAGAGGTGCCCCCAGGTGCAAACAGCCCGTCCCAGACCCCCCCACCCCGGTGACCCGCAGGTGCTTCCTGTCGCCCCCCCCCCTCCCAGGAAAGTGGCACTTGGGCCTGAACTGCGCGTGGCGCGACGACCACTGCCACCACCCGGCGGCGCACGGCTTCCTCCACTTCTACGGGACGCCCTTCACCATGACCTTGGACTGCCTGGGCTGGGGGAGGTCCCCGAAGCACGTGCTCCTGAAGCGCGGCCTGGACGCGGGCGCGCTCCTGCTGGGCCTGGGCGCGCTCACGCTGGCGGCCGCCCGGCTCGCGGGGCTGCTGCCCGGGGCGCGGTGGGCGCTGGCCGGCTGGGCGGCGCTGGCGGCCGCGCTGCTGTGGGCGGGCGCGCGCTCCGCGAGCCAGCTGATGCAGCACGCCGACTGCTTCCTGATGCGGAACGAGGCCGTGTCCCAGCAGCCCCTGCGCGAGGAGGACACCACGCCCCTCATGGTCCGCGACGCCGCCGGATTCGTCCGCAGGTGAGCGGGGGCGGGGCGAGGCCGTGTCCCAGCAGCCCCTGCGCGAGCAGGACACCACGCCCCTCATGGTCCGCGACGCCACCGGATTCGTCCGCTGGTGAGCGGGGGGCGGGGCGAGGCCGTGTCCTAGCCGACCCTGCGGCGCACAGGACGCCACGCCCCTCATGGCCGGCAACGCCGCCCGGATTGGTCCGCAGCTGAGCGGCGGGCGGGGCGAGGCCGCGTGCCTGCAGCCCCTGCGCGCGCACGATGCCACGCCCCTCATGGCCCGTAACGCCGCCGGATTGGTCCGCAGCTGTGCGGTGGGCGTGGCGAGCCCTCGCTCTCCCTATAAAGCCAGCCGCTGCAGCCGCCTGCAGCAGAGTTCTAACCTGGAACTCACCCAAGCACAGGTCTCTGTCATGTCCCTGTGGGGCCTGCGCCCCAGGTGCTGCAAAGAAAGAACTTGTCATAAACCGAGCCCGGCCAATCGGCCAGGGCTTTGCTGCAAACTAGCCCTCTGGGCCTACCTGGAGGCTACTGGTTTGGGTCCTACCTGTCTCTTCCTCCGGAAGCAGCAGGTTACCAGTACCAGCCATGGCAGCCATCCGGAAGCACGGCCACCCTGCAGGACAGGGCGGAGCTGCCCCCCAGGGGTCCCCCAGACAGCCTGGCCTTTCTGCCCAGGAGCTAATGGATGGGTAGAAATGCACATGGATGGATGGATAGGTAGGTAGATAGATAGATGATCGATAGTTTAGATACATTAGATAGATAGATAGATAGATAGATAGATAGATAGATAGATAGATAGATAGATAGATAGACTGGATAGATAGATAGATAGGCAGATAGATAGATAGGCAGATGGATAGATAGATAGGCAGATAGATAGATAGGCAGATAGATAGATAGATGGATAGACAGATAGACAGACACTGCCCTTGAGTGGACGCCGGCTCACGGGGACCCTGCAGGACAGGGCGGAGCTGCCCCTGGGGGTCCCCCAGGTGGTCAGTCTGCACGGGAGCAGACAGTCTGGTCTCTCTCCCGAGGAGCTAATGGATAGAGAGATATGCAGATAGATAGATAGATAGATACATAGATGGATAGATAGATACATAGATGGATAGATAGATAGATATGTAGATAGATAGATAGATAGATAGATAGATAGATAGATAGATAGATACATAGATGGATAGATAGATACATAGATGGATAGATAGATACATAGATGGATAGATAGATAGATATGTAGATAGATAGATAGATAGATAGATAGATAGATAGATAGATAGATAGATAGATAGATAGATAGATAGATAGATAGATAGATAGATAGATAGATAGATAGATAGACAGACAGACAGACAGACTGCCATCTAGTGGATGCCGACTCACAGCCACCCAGCAGGACAGGGCAGCTAGGATGTCTGAGACTGATTCCGTCTTTACCGGAATGGACAGTCTGGGCTTTCTCCCTAGAAGCGGCCCGTGGTTTCGAACTGCCCGTTTGGGGGGTGAGCACCCCTGGGAGTGCTGAACCCGCTGCGCCACGAGGGGCGTCCTTTCCTGTTGTGTCCTGCCCCGTTTCTGCACTGTGGCCTCTAACTCGGCCACCCTGCAGGACACAGTGGAACTGCCCTGGGGGCTGGGGTGGGGGCTGGAGGCTGTCCTGCGGAGAAAGGCCACACTGACCGCCTGGGAGACCCGCAGGGGCAGCCCCGCCCGGTCCTGCAGGGTCGCCGTGGGTCGCGTCCACTCGAGGGCAGTGTCGGTTTTGATTTTTTTTTTCTTAGTTTGGGTTCGAGCTTTTTCCTGCCTGGCTGAGCGCTTCCGCGCTGCGCCATCAGCGAGCGCACTGCGTGTAACGAGCGCGGGGCGGCCCGGTCCGGTGTCGGGGACCTGTTCTGAACCGCACCCCACCGCTCCCCGGGTTGGTGCCCCTGTTGCCCCGAGCAGGAACAAGCAAGGCCCCTTCCTGCTGTTTGTGTCCTTCCTGCACGTGCACCTTCCGCTGGCCACCACCAAGCAGTTCCGGGGCAGGAGCGCCCACGGGCTCTACGGGGACAACGTGGAGGAGATGGACTGGATGGTGGGTGAGTGTCTTCTCCCGGCACCGCGGCCGCTCCCGGCGTGGGGACACCCTCGCGCCACCCTCAGGGTCTCGCTCCCTCCTTGGCTTTGCCCGCGGAGAGAATTCCCACTGAGGCACGGTCTGGGATCCATGTGGGAGTTTGTGACGGACAGGATGGGCCCCAGGGGTTCCTTTCTGAAAAAGGGGACACGCGGTTTCTGGGAGGCCTGGCAAGCCGCGCTGGGGTTCACAACCGGGCAGGAACACCCACGTGGGAGAGAGCACCCACACGTGCGCAACTGGGGGGCTGGGGGGGCCAGATGCCCATGAACCCCACAGACTAAGAGCATGTGGCCCAGAGGCTGTGCACCCCGAGGAGGCTGCAGGGGCAGGGACATCAGTTCGCATCTGGCCGCCCTGGGTACTTCCAATATTCGGCACCACCGTCCAGACGCATCGACTCTTGTTGGGTCTTCTGTGGCCGACGTCCACGTGCAGACAAGGGTGACAACACCGCGGCTCGGGTCAGGCGCCCCTTTGTTCTCCAGGAGACGTCCTTGCTCTTCAAGCCTCCGAAGAGGTCTCCTGGGGGGAAGGGGGGGCGGGAGAGTGACCCATGGCCAGGCGTCCTCCGATCTCTTAAGTCAGCGGTTCTCACCTGTGGGTCAAGCCCCAGATCTTGGTACGCGTGGCCCAGACCCCGTGAGGCTAGGATGCGCGCTGCTCGAGCCGGCCGGGGGGACCGAACACGCAACCTGCCGGTCTCGTCCCCGCAGGCCAGATCCTGGGCGCGCTGGACGCGGAGGGCGTGGCCGACCGCACGCTGGTTTACTTCACGTCCGATCACGGCGGCTGGCTGGAGGCGCGCTTCGGGCGGGAGCAGTGCGGCGGCTGGAACGGGATCTACAAAGGTGGGCGCCGAGGTTCCCGGACCCACGTCTGCAGGCTTGATCCCGACCCTGGGATCCCCAAGCCTTTTGGGGGGGAAAGGGAGCTTGACACACACACAGACCCCCAAAAGCAGGAAAGGATAAACCACCACCGGCTTACGGCAATGCCGTTAAGACAGCAGAGCCGGGCCTGGGGGGTTTGCGACACTGGAGTGCTTTACGGTAGCTGGCAGCCTCGTTTTCGCCCCCCAAAAGCAGGAAAGGGAAAAACCACCACTGGCTTACGGCAATGCCATCACGACAGAGCAGAGCCGGCCCTGGGGTTTGCGACACTGGAGCGCTTTACGGGAGCTGGCAGCCTCGTTTTCGCCCCCCAAAAGCAGGAAAGGAAAAACCACCACTGGCTTACGGCAATGCCATCACGACAGAGCAGAGCCGGCCCTGGGGTTTGCGACACTGGAGCGCTTTACGGTAGCTGGCAGCCTCGTTTTCGCCCCACGATCCGGTGGGTGGGTTTGAACCGCTGCTGAGCGCTTAACCCGTGCACCTGGCGCGGTCCATCGTACACATTAATAGCAGGCGTTAAAATCACGCGATGAGACCCACGTCGTTATACCCACCGCCACCCAAGAGGAACCAGTCCCTTGAAGCAGCCCAAAGATCAGATGGACCAACATTGGCCCCAACACAGAGGGTGGGGTGAGTGGGAGGTGGGGGTGTCGGGGCCAAGCTGGGACCACGTGGAGCTGCCAAACATTCCCCAAATCTTTTACATTAAAAAAATTAACAAATGGCAATGGGGGGTACTTGGAGTGGGGCTAAAGGGGGCATCCTGATGAACAGAGTCCTGAATGGTAAGGTGGGAAGACGCCGGGCAGACAGACCGACCCTGGGTCCCCTGCCCATCGATCACCATTCAGTAATCAAAGCAGGAAATCTGGGGTCCCCCCGTGTAAACCCCTGGCTCTGTCCTTTTAAACCCCGAGCTTACTGCTTCGTTTCGTTTGCCTCTCTGTGTTGCCCCCCAACAGGTGGCAAAGGCATGGCCGGCTGGGAAGGGGGCATCCGCGTCCCCGGCATCTTCCGCTGGCCCGGGGTGCTGCCCGCCGGCCGCGAGGTCCACGAGCCCACCAGCCTGATGGACATCTTCCCCACGGTGGTCCAGCTGGCGGGCGGCCAGGTGCCCCAGGACAGGTGTGTGCGATCCCATTGAGTCGATCCCGACTCCCAGCGACCCTGCAGGACGGGGCAGAGCTGCCCCTGCGGGTCTCCCAGGCTGTGACTCTTGATGGACCAGAAGGCCTCCTCTGTCTCGCTCGGAGCGCCGGCTGGGCTCAAACTTGTGACCTTGCAGTGAGCAATCGAGCCCTTCGCTGGGCCGGCAGGACAGCAGCTTCGGGAGCTGTCTGTCTTCTTGGAAAGCGCCTTGGGCGAGCGGTCAGGCCAGTGTCGGACTGCAGACTGCAACGTCAATGCTTCGAACCCACGAGTGCTCCCAGGGAGGAAGAGGAGGTCGCCTGTCTCTGTGCAGACTGACCGCCTGGGAGACCCCCGGGGGCAGCTCCGCCCTGTCCTGCAGGGTCCCCGAGAGCCGGCGTCCACTCTGTACCAGTGAGTTTTAGTCCAGAGAAGCAGGCTGCCTCATCTTTCTCCCTTGGAGCAGAGCGTGGGTTTGAACCGACCACCTTGTGTGTGGCAGGCGGACGCCAAACCCACGGTGCCACCAAACCGTTTCCCCCACAAACGTGAGTGGGGTGCAGTTCAGTCCCTCACCCTCGGAGCCGCACCCCCCCCCCCAGGCGAGCGAGCCCAGGGACGGGCAGCTGCATCCCGCCTGACCCTGAGTGCCCGCTGCTGCCCACAGGGTGCTGGATGGCCGGGACCTCATGCCTTTGCTGCTGGGGGTCACCCAGCACTCGGACCACGAGTTTCTGATGCACTACTGTGAACACGTCCTGCACGCCGTCCGCTGGCACCAAAGGAGCCGTGAGTCCGGGCTGGTCCGGGATCCACAGGGGAGGGGGGGTGCCGAGGACCAGGGCTACTGAGGGCCAGGTGTGTGTCCCCTCCTGAGGTCATCTGTTGGGATCACTGGGGGCTCACGGGACGAGGCTGCTGGCTGCAAGTCAGCAGTTCAAACCCACCAGCCGCTCCTTGGGACAAAGAAGAGGCTGGAGGCTCCCGTGCAGACTGACCGCCTGGGAGACCCCCGGGGGCAGCTCCGCCCTGTCCTGCAGGGTCCCCGTGAGCCTGCATCCACTCGAGGGCAGGGACTCTGGTTCCTTTTGTAGAAGCAAGTTGGATGTGGGGTGCTGCCTCTGCTCCAGGCAGCCGTGGGGGGCGACGTCGGCCAGGCTCTGCCCGGGGCGTCCTCCTCAGCCCTCTCTGCTCTCCCCCCTCCAGGAGGTGCCCTCTGGAAAGTGCACTTCTTCACGCCCAGCTTCCACCCGGAGGGCGCCGGCGCCTGCTACGACCGAGTCGTCTGCCCATGCTCCCCGCCGGGGGTCGCCCGGCATGACCCACCCCTGCTCTTCGACCTGTCCCGAGACCCCTCGGAGGCCCAGCCCCTCACGCCGGCCACGGAGGGCGCCTTCTGGCAGGTGGTGGAGCGGGTGGCCCAGGCTGTGCAGGAGCACCAGCGGACACTCAGCCCCGTCCGCCTGCAGCTGGACGGCTCGGACAACGTGTGGAAGGCCTGGCTCCAGCCCTGCTGCGGCCCCTTCCCCTTGTGTCGGTGCCACGACCCAGAGAACCCGCAGTGATGGGCGCTCCTTGTAGAAGCCAAGCCCCCCAAAAAACCAAAGCTCTCTGCCAAGGACACTCGGCTCACCGCAGGACGGGCAGAACAACGGCCCCTGCGGGCTTCCCGGGCCACGTCTCCTGCCCGCTGGGGGGCTGCTTCCATGGCCAGCCTGGCCCCCTAACCCTCTCTCCTTGGTCACTCATGTCACTGGGGGGCCTTTGCAGATCTGGGAGCATTTTCTTTCTACTTGAGACCTCGGTCCCAGCTCCTCTTTTTGCCCCCCGCCTCCTCCACCCTGCCATCCTCGTGAACCCCAACAAGTTATGCATCGTTAGTCATTTCATATCTTACACCGTCTGTCCCCCCCACACACTTGCACCCGCATTTCTGTTGTGCGTCTCCCCGGTCGGGGTGGGGGCCCGACGGCGATCCTTGCAATCGGCTCCCCCCCTCTCAGGAGAGTTCCGAGGGGGTGACCTGCCCTGGAGTCCGTGGGCCGAGAGCTCTCACCTGCACCTGTGCACGTGCTCCGGTCTGGCCGGATTTGTGGATGGAACTTGGGCCGAGATATTGGGGGGGTGGAGGGAGCATTAAAGAACAAGCGGGGTGCTGTGTGTTTCTTCAATGCGACCCTGCACCCTGCCTGCCTCGCCCCTTTCTCCTGACCCTTCTACGAGGGGTGTCCAATTGCCTACAGATGGGTTTGGGGGTCTCCACTCCGACCCCCCTCGTTCACATCGATAGGACAGTTTGGGGGTCTTCTGATACCTGATCCCGTCGACACCTCGTGATCGATGGCACAGGCTGCTGTGCTTCTTCCACGTGGGCTTCGCTGCTTCTGAGCTAGACGGCCGCTCGTTTAATTCAGGAATTTAAGACCCAGACGCTGTGCGTTCCGATAGCCGGGCACCACCGGCTTCCGGCGCCCCGCTTACTTGTGCACCCGCTCCGTCTGCAGCGACCGTGTCGGGAAGCTGAGCCTCGCAGAATTCCGGGTCATTAGAACAAAGCATCCGTGCGCTGAGAGAGGATGAGGTCAGAGCCCCGACGTCCGTCAGCTACTTGACATGCAACACAGATGCACACGCACCTATCTCCTCTCCCGCTATAAGGCACCGCGGCTACAGGAACGTCAGTGGCCCCAAAAAGGAGAAAGAGGTTTTAATAGAGTCTCGGTTCACACTGGACTCCCTGGGTCTTCCCTGTCTGCAGACGCTGCCTGCTGTGTTCCGGGCAAGAGGAGGCTTGTTGCAGGGACCCAGCGGGGGGGAGGAGCTGGCAGGTAGAAGGGGGGAAAGGGCCTTGGAGAGAGACAGACAGACGGAGGGACAAGGGAGGCCGTCCCCTCACAGAATCAGCAAGAGCAGGCAGGACGCAGACTCGCTGCAGGCGAGGAGATGGTGGGAAGTCTAGGGTGCGCTGAGACGGGAGGGTTCCCGGCCATCTCTCTAGTTCAAGTCCCGGGACGGACACACATCCACAGACGGGAGGACGTCGGGAGGCTGCCCGGCACAGACAGGCAGCAGGGCGGGTTTGTTTGCAAACGGATAGGGGAGGGTGACAGCTGGCTTGTACCGTCAGACATGCTCACCTGCTCCTTCTAGAACCCGCTGGGGCGCCCCCCGGGCAGCCGGGCAGCCTCCGGGCACCACATTCCAGCTGCAGAACGAGTGGTGGGAACAGAAAGCCATTGCTTCCGCCCTGAGAGCAAGCAAAGGGGACAGGAGGGGAGGGAGCGAACTGATCACTGATTGACTTATAATAACCCCCCCCCCCCCGCCCAGAGGGAAGAACAGGTATCATGGGTGCAGGGAGAGAGCGGTCAGAGTCAGAGATGGAATGTTTCATTTATCAAGGGGTCACGAGGATGGGGAGGGGAAAAGGGGGGCCGGTCGGAGCTCAAAGGGGAAGTCAACGTTTGGGAAGTGATGTCAGCGCCCATGCCCATGCGCTTGATGCACTAGGTGTTTGGGGTGCTGGAGCCCCAACAGCATATTTAACAGGAAGGGGGTGGGGGGGCGGGTTACAGCTCTGCCGGGTGCGACGGGGTCTCCGAGGGGCTTTGCAGGATCGCAGGGGACACAGCCCACCAGCAACTGACCTCAGCCAGCTGATGCCGTGTCAATGTCGAAAGCCAAGGGCATTGCTTTTCCAAGAGCATCCCTTTTCCAAGAGCATCGCTTTTCCAAGGGCATCCCTTTTCCAAGGGCATCCCTTTTCCAAGAGCATCCCTTTTCCAAGGGCATCACTTTTCCAAGAGCATCGCTTTTCCAAGGGCATCGCTTTTCCAAAGGCATCGCTTTTCCAAGAGCATCCCTTTTCCAAGAGCATCCCTTTTCCAAGGGCATCGCTTTTCCGAGAGCATCCCTTTTCCGAGAGCATCGCTTTTCCGAGAGCATCGCTTTTCCAAGGGCATCGCTTTTCCAAAGGCATCGCTTTTCCAAGGGCATCCCTTTTCCAAGGGCATCGCTTTTCCAAGAGAATCCCTTTTCCAAGAGCATGCTTTTCCAAGTGTCGGCAAAAGTCAAAGCCCTGCTGGAACCCTGCCGGTTGCAAGGCACAGAGACTGCTCCATCCATCCTGGGGGAGTTTAGAGGTTTTGTGAAAAGGGAGAAATTGGGGAGCTAATGCAAAGGATCTGTCCACTCAAGGTCATTGCGGCCACATTTGGTTACAGGCCAGAGACGCAGTTGTGCAGACAGGCCTCGGGGGGCCGGGGAGGCGGAGGACGGGGCTGGGCACTGGCCAGAGAAAGACGGGCTGTACAGAGGCCCCTCGTGCTGGCCCTGGGACAGGAGCACCTGGGGTTTCTAGTAAGCTCTGACACCCAAGGAGTTGGGTCAGGGAACCCCAGCTTGTCCGTGCGGCGGTGGGAGATATCTGGGGCTCGAGCTAGGGAGGTGAACGCTGCCGACAAGAAGGGAGATGCTTTGCCTGCAGCTGCAGGGCCCCCAGTCAGGATGCCACCCGTGGGAAGTGCCCTTGTTGTTTGCCAACCTGCTCCCTGGGGCAGGGGCTGCCCAGCCTGGGTCTGGGGGGATAAGCTCTGTGGAATGTTGGGGGGAAGGTGCAGACTTCAATAGGTCATTTGTCCTCCAGAGAGGCTGGAAATGGGGGCGTTGACGGTCTATCCTCCTGCGAGGCCATGGGGGGGCTGCCTGTCCGTCTGTCCGGCCCAGACTGGCCGCAGTGTTTGTTTTTTGGTCTCTCCCGACAAGTCCAAAGTACAAGAGGTGATGTCATACCGTCTTTCTTGCTAAGGAGCATCTATGTGCCAAACGGCAAACCCAAACTCGGTGCCCTGGAACCGATCCAGGACCCACGGTACCTGCTGGACCCGGAAGAGCAGGCAAGTTCCCAGCAAGCGGGGTTTAATGAGCAGGTTTTTGCGGATTGGAGTGAGAGTCACTCACGGGGAGACTGGAAGACGAGGGTGCAGAGAGAATGGGTGAAAGCAACAGAGGGAGAGCCAGACCGAGGAAGAGACAGAGGGACGGACGTGCGGCCTCAAGGTGGACAAAGGCAGAGCGCCAACAAAGGGATCCCGGGGTCACCAAGTTAATAAGATTTGGGGACAGAAATAAATCATCATATTTAAATGAAACCCGTGCGCATTGGCTGATGGTAAAGGGGGCGCGGTTTCTGTGACCAGTCAGTGCTGCCCCTTAGGGCCCCCGCTGTGGGTTTCCGACTGGACCTGTTGACGGAGTAGAAAGCCCGGTCCGAGACTGGACCTGTTGGAGTCGAAAGCCCGGTCTGTCTCCCTCCAGAGCGGCTGCAGGTTTCGGGCTGCAGGCCCCGCGTGACCCCTGCACCCCCAGGCCCCCTTAGGGGCGCATCCGCCTCTCCACGGGGACAGACAGCCTCAGGGCGGCTGGTGGCTTTAAACCCTGGACCTCGGGACCAGCCTGACCCTCGCCTGACCGCGCCGCCGGCTGCGCCCCAGCTTTGCAAGGAGACCCCGGGAAGGGAAGCGCGGTGCGTGGTCCCGGGGGCTTCCGAGGAAGGGGGTGCCCCCCGCCGGGATGAAGGGGCTCCGTCGCGGCCCCCCAGGCCCGCCCCCAGGGGTCAGGGGGCACCCCCGCTGCACAGGCGCAGGCCCGGGGTGCAGGGTGCAGGGTTCGGGGCCTGGCACCCGGCCCGATCCGGCCCCGGCGGGGTGGGGAGTGGGGTTCAGGCCAAGCCGGGGACCCGGAAGTTCGCGGCGGGAGGCGGTCGGCGCGCGGACCGCGCGGAGGGCAGGCGGAGCTGCGTCTGCACGTCCCGCGGAGCCGGCGCGCGGCGGGAAACTGGGTCCCGGGCATAGCCACGCCCCCCGAGGCCGCTCGGCCACGCCCAGTCCCCGCCCCACAGCCCGGTCCCGCTCCCGTCAGGCCCTGTGGCCCCGCCCCCGCCGCGGACACGCCCCCTGGGCACGTCCGTCTCGTGACTCCGTCAACACCACGCCCCCTTAAGACAGTAAGCCACGCCTCGTCTCCGCCCACAGCGCGGTACCGCTCCCGTCAGGCCCTGTGGCGCCGCCCCACCGCGGACACGCCCCCTGGGCTCGTCCGGTCCCGTGACTCCGTCAACACCACGCCCCCTTAAGACAGTAAGCCACGCCTCGTCTCCGCCCCACAGCCCGGTCCCGCTCCCGTCAGGCTCTGTGACCCCGCCGCCCCGCGGACACGCCCCTTCCTTCCCCCTTCTCCGGGCACGTCCGTCTCGTGACTCCGTCAGCACCACGCCCCCTTAAGACAGTAAGCCACACCTCGTCTCCGCCCCACAGCCTGGTCCCGCTCCCATCAGGCCCTGTGGCCCCGCCCCCACCACGGACACGCCCCCTCCTTCCCCTTTGTTCGGGGCACGTCCCGTCCCGTGACTCTGTCATCGCCACGCCCCCTGAAGCCATCAAGCCACGCCCAGTCCGCGCCTCACAGCGGAACCAAGACCCTGTGGCCCCACCCCCAGCACAGGACACGCCCCCTCCTTCCCCCTCTCCGGTGACCCCCCTCACCGCCACGCCCCCTGGAGCCACTAGGCCACGCCCAGTCCCCCTCCTCACAGCCCGGTCCCGCTCCCATGAGACCCTAGGGCCCCGCCCCCGCCGCGGACACGCCCCCTTCCCCTCCCCCCTCCGCGTGGGGGCGGCCCCGCCCCCGGACCCCGGGCCAGTCTGTCGCGGGCGCGATCGGGGACCCGCACGGCGCCGGACCCTGCCGCCCGGGCCGTGAGCGCACTGGGGCCGCTGCGCCCCGTCCTTCCGCGCCGGCCCCGTGGGGGCGGGAGGCCGCGTGCGCCCCGGGGCCCCGAGGGGCGGGCCCTGCGCTTCGTCGCCGCCTCCCTGGTGACCGCGCGCTGCAGGCTGCGCCGCGAGCTCCCAACCGCGCGACCGAAGTCGCCGGCGTCCGGGGGGCACCTAGGAGCCCGCCCCGAGGACCCCCCGACATGTAAGTCACCCCTGGGGCGGGGGCTCCCCCGGAGCAGGGTCTGCGCCGCCGGCCGCGGGTCCCCGGATCCAGAAAGCGCCCAAACTGGGGCGCAGGGCGACTTGCACCGCGGGGCGCTCCAGTTACGGGGCGTGTCGCCATCGGAGACCCAGGGCGCGGGAAAGCTCCGGGGTGCAGGTGCTCGTCCCTGGGTGGAGGGACCCAAGCAGCCCGGCGGGCGGGGCACGTTGGGTGCTTGGCTGAGCCCCAGAATATGGGCGGGTGGAACTCGGCGGGGCGCTGACCTCCAGGTTTCCCGCCCACGGCCTGGGCTGGGCAGGGCCATCACGGCGGCTTCACAGGCGCCCTGGGCAGGAGCGTGCAGCTCACCCCCCGGTCAGCGGTTCAAACCCACCAGCCGCCCCGGGGGAGGAAGATGAGGCTGCTGCGCCTGCAAAGAATCGCAGCCTCGGGAAAGCCGCGGGGCGAGGCGGTTCCGCTCTGCGCTGTAGCGACGCGGAGTGAGACCTGGCCGCGCGCAGGGAGGTTGCATTAGTGGGGTGTCTTTTAGGGTTTGGGACGCTGTCAAACTGCATGGAAGCAGATGCCTTCTGCTGCTCCCTCCGTGCAGGCTGGAGGATGCAACCTTCGAGCTTTTGGTTCATAGCCACGCCCTTGGGGCACCGGGGCCCCTTGCCCCCCAAAGCTGACAGCCTTGAACTCGCTGTGGGGCAGTTCCGCCCGGCCGCACCCACCGCAGTCTCCCCGTAACAGGATCGGTCTGCACACCCTGCAGACTGCAGCACCAACGTCCAAGCCTTCCCTTCTCAGATGCAAGAAACTCACTCGGGTCTTTCGCTCTGCAGGGACCTCTGCCGAGTTCTCCTCGCGCTCGGGCTGCTTCTGGAGCCCTGGGAGCTCCGGGCAGACAGCGCCGTGCGACCCAATATCCTCCTGATCATGGCGGATGACCTGGGCATCGGGGATCTCGGTTGCTATGGAAACGACACGCTGAGGTAAAGCTGGAAGGTGGTGGTGGGGTTCACGTGTGTGAGTCGGTGATGCATTTAGAAACCTGCCCGTAGACACCGCGGGGAGTTTCGCTAGTGCACCAGAAGCGGCCCAGGGGTTCCAACATGTGACATATTTGAGCTGCGAACTCGCTCCAGGGTCAGCTGTTCAAACCCACCATCCTCTCTGGAGACCAGAAGGCTGAGGTCCAGGGGTGGTGGGCAGGGCCAGGCTCCTTCAGGTGGCTCAGGGCCCTTCCCGTGGTCTCTCCCAGCCCCTGGGGGTGGGGGAAGGCACGGGTGTCCCTGAGCTTGGGTCCCCATCTCTCCAACCTCGACGTCTGTCTCTAGTAGCCGTCTCCCCTCTGTGTCCCTCTGTCCCTCCTCCTCTGTGGTCAGGGCACCACTCCTGTAGGGTGAGGGACCCCCTGCCCCAGGGTGACCTCATGCTGATTAACGTCTGCACAGACACCCATGGGAGGTCCAGGGGTGGGCAGGGCCGGGCTCCCTCAGGAGGCTCCAGGGAAAGGTCTTTCCTCAGGGTCACTCCCTGGGGACCCCAGACATCCCTGGGCTTGTGGCCGAATCTCTCCGGCCTCCCCTCCGTCTCCAGGTGGCCGTCCAACACCCCCCACACCCCCTCCCCCCGTGTCCCTTTGTGTCCCAAGGGCGCCACTCCTATAGGACGAGGGTCCCCCTAATAAGCTAGCCTGTCAAGATTCTTAGCCTTCTTAACTTCACGGAGCTCCCGTTTCCAAACAAGGCGCCCTTCTCAGATTCCAGGGCTTAGGACTTGGACGTGCCTTTAGATGCAGTTGAGACACTTAAGCCAAAGGCTGGAGACTCTGGTCTATCCAGACGCACCTAGAAAGACAGACCTGCCCACCCACACCTGGAGAACCAGCCACGGAACACCCCACAGGGCGCAGTTCTGCTCTGGCACGCACGCGCGCACTGGAGCACCGGGAGCTGGTGCACTTCTCGGTCCCACACACGCACGCGCACACATGGACGCACGCACGGACACAGGGACACACGGACGCAGGCATGCCCTGGAGCACCGGGAGCTGGTCCAGTTCTCGATCCCACACACGCGCACACGCACGGACACAGGGACACACAGACGCAGGCATGCCCTGGAGCACCGGGAGCTGGTCCAGTTCTCGATCACATGCACGCACGCACGCACTGGAGCACCGGGAGCTGGTGCACTTCTCGATCACGCACATGCACGCGCGCACTAAAGCACCGGGAGCTGGTCCAGTTCTCGATCCCACACACGCGCACACGCACGGACACAGGGACACACAGACGCAGGCATGCCCTGGAGCACCGGGAGCTGGTGCAGTTCTCGATCACGCGCATGCACGCGTGCACTGGAGCACCGGGAGCTGGTGCACTTCTCGATCACGCGCATGCACGCGCGCACACACGGACACAGGGACACACAGACGCAGGCATGCCCTGGAGCACCGGGAGCTGGTGCACTTCTCGATCACGCGCATGCACGCGTGCACTGGAGCACCGGGAGCTGGTGCACTTCTCGATCACGCGCATGCACGCGCGCACACACGGACACAGGGACACACAGACGCAGGCATGCCCTGGAGCACCGGGAGCTGGTGCAGTTCTCGATCACGCGCATGCACGCGTGCACTGGAGCACCGGGAGCTGGTGCACTTCTCGATCACGCGCATGCACGCGCGCACACACGGACACAGGGACACACAGACGCAGGCATGCCCTGGAGCACCGGGAGCTGGTGCACTTCTCGATCACGCGCATGCACGCGCGCACACACGGACACAGGGACACACAGACGCAGGCATGCCCTGGAGCACCGGGAGCTGGTGCACTTCTCGATCACGCGCACGCACGCACGCACGCACGCACGCACGCACGCACTGGAGCATCAGGAGCTGGTCCAGTTCCCGATCACGCGCACGCACGCACGCACGCACGCAGGGAGCATCAGGAGCTGGTCCAGTTCCCGATCACGCGCACGCACGCACGCACGGAGCATCAGGAGCTGGTCCAGTTCCCGATCACGCGCACGCACGCACGCACGGAGCATCAGGAGCTGGTCCAGTTCTCCATCACGCGCACGCACGCACGCACGGAGCACCAGGAGCTGGTCCAGTTCCCGATCACGCGCACGCACGCACGCACGGAGCACCAGGAGCTGGTCCAGTTCCCGATCACGCGCACGCACGCACGCACGGAGCACCGGGAGCTGGTCCAGTTCCCGATCACGCGCACGCACGCACGCACGGAGCACCAGGAGCTGGTCCAGTTCCCGATCACGCGCACGCACGCACGCACGGAGCACCAGGAGCTGGTCCAGTTCCCGATCACGCGCACGCACGCACGCACGGAGCACCAGGAGCTGGTCCAGTTCCCGATCACGCGCACGCACGCACGCACGCACGCAGCACCGCGAACTGGGCGTGCGCTTGACTGACGCTAAGGGAACGTGCTCAGCGAGGAATCCCAGAGCCGGAAGTGGGTCGCCAGCCAATGGGAGCCGGGCGGAGCGCGGTTCCCGGGCCGCCCACACGGGGGCGCTGCTGTGACTCAGCACCCCCTGGACCCAGCAGGCACGGGATTGGCGGGCTCGGGCTCCACCCACCTGATGCTGACGTGGGCGTGGTTTCCCCAGGACCCCCAATATTGACCGGCTGGCCCAGGAAGGCGTGAAGCTGACGCAGCACCTGGCCGCTGCGCCCCTGTGCACCCCGAGCCGAGCTGCTTTCCTCACCGGGAGGCACGCCTTCCGCTCAGGTGGGTGCCTTCGGAGAGGGGTGGCGTGGGGTGGGGGTGGGGGGTCACATCTGCCCTTTCTGGTTGTCCATCCCCATCGCCTAGTGGGGGGGGCGCAGAGGAAAATCCCCAGGACAGGGCGGAGCTGCCCCTGTGGGTCTCCCAGGATGTCAGTCTGGTCTGTCTCCCCAGGAGCTAATGGATAGAGAGATATGCAGATAGACGATTGATAGACAGACAGACACACTGCCCTCGAGTGGACGCCGACTCACAACAACCCTGCAGGACAGGGCGGAGCTGCCCCTGGGGGTCTCCCAGGCGGTCAGTCTGCACGGGAGCAGACGGTCAGGTCTTTCTCCCCAGGAGCTAATGGATAGAGAGATTTGCAGATAGATGATTGATAGACAGACAGACACACTGCCATCGAGGACGCCGACTCATGGCGACCCTGCAGGACAGGGCGGAGCTGCCCCTGGGGGTCTCCAGAACTGACTCTTTACAGGAGCAGACGGTCTCTTCTTTCTCCCTGGGAGCGGCTGGTGGTTCTGAACTGCTGACCTTGCAGTTAGCAGCCCCAATGTGCAACCACCAAGCCACCAGGGTCCTGTCTGTCTTAGCGAGCCCTGCAGAGAAGTGCAGTTTTCCGGGATTCAGGACTGAAACTCGTTCGGCCCCCAAGGCTGCCCTCAGCAGATCAATAAGAGGGGCATCACAGACGGGTTTGGACTCAGAGCACGGAAAGAAACAAGTTCGGCTCCTCCAGCAGGCGTGAGAGCCTGGTTCTCTCTGCGGGATTTCTTTTCTGTCTCGGGTTGGAAATGCCGTTTCCACACGGGCCCCTGACAGTTCGTCGTAGTCACGAGCTTCCACCTGGATCTGACCCCAGCGACCCCATGCACAACCAGAGGAACCACTGCCCTGCCCTGCACCATCCTCACCTGTGCACGGGGCTGCAGCCACCGTGTGCCTCCACCTCACCTAGGGCAGTGGTTCTCAACCTTCCTGTTGCCACGACCCTTGAATACAGTTCCTCATCACTGTCATTTGCAACTCTTATGAATTGGGCGACCCCTGCAAAAGGATCCCTCAACAGCACCCCCCATGGGGTCGCGACCCACAGGTTGAGAACCACTGATCTAGGGCCTTCCTCTGTCGCTACCCCTCCGATTGACCAAGCAGGATGTCCCCTTCTCCAGGCCCTGGTCTCTTCTAACAACATGTCCAACATGCAGGAGACAAAAATCTCCCCTAACCCCCGCCTCTAGGGGGCGCTCTGACACAGACCCTCCCCGTCCCTGCCTCTAGGGGGCGCTCTGACACAGACCCTCCCCGTCCCTGCCTCTAGGGGGCGCTCTGACACAGAACCTCCCCGTCGCTGCCTCTAGGGGGCGCTCTGACACAGAACCTCCCCGTCCCCACCTCTAGGGGGCGCTCTGACACAGACCCTCCCCGTCCCTGCCTCTAGGGGGCGCTCTGGGACAGAACCTCCCCGTCCCCGCCTCCAGGGGGCGCTCTGGGACATAGCCTCCTTGTTCCAGCCTCTAGGGGTCGCTCTGACACAGACCCTCCCCGTCCCCGCCTCTAGGGGGCACTCTGGGACAGAACCTCCCTGTCCCCGCCTCTAAGGTGCGCTCTGGGACAGAACCTCCCCGTCCCCGCCTCTAGGGGGCGCTCTGACACAGAACCTCCCCGCCCCCGCCTCTAGGGGGCGCTCTGACACAGAACCTCCCCGTCCCCGCCTCTAGAGGGCGCTCTGACACAGAACCTCCCCGTCCCCGCCTCTAGGGGGCGCTCTGGCACAGAACCTCCCCGTCCCCGCCTCTAGGGGGCGCTCTGGCACAGAACCTCCCCGTCCCCGCCTCTAGGGGGCGCTCTGGCCATGCTTCTTCCAAGACAGACTTGATTGTCCTTTGGGCAGTCCAAATGCATCCCTTCTTCCGTCTTCCTTCCTTACTGTCTGTCCCTCCGCAGGAGGTCGGGACTTTTGGGATGGGAGTGGGCGGGGCGTTCAGGAGTAGAAAGTTGCACCTGAGTTTTCAGCTGCGAGGGACAGCGACGCTTTCTCCCGAGTTCCTGCCCACGTGTGACCTGCAGGTGGAGCCTTGAAGCCCCAGGGATGGGGGGGTCGCGCGCCTCTGGGTTCAGGTGCCGGGGAGCCCCTGGCCGTGGGGTCTCCTTGGTCCTGGGCGTGTCTGCCATCCGTGCTGGCCTGGAGCCTCTGCCCTCCTGTCTCTCCCAAGGGGTCTCCTTGACCCAGGGGGGCCCTGGAGCTGCACTGGTTTGCACGGGACCCTCCCCAAGGTCCGCAGTTCAAACCCACCGCTGCACGGGAGCAGACGAGGCTTTCTACTCCTGCCCAGAGCTAGTCTCAGGGTGGAATGGCACGATATGCAAATTGTGCGGCAGTAAGACTGATTGGGGGGCTGATTGAATTGCACGATATGCAAATTATGTGGCAGAAAAACTGATGGGGGGGGCTGAGAAAATAAGGCTTTATTCTGTCCTGCAGGGTCGCTGTGAGTCTGCATCCACTCAATGGCAGTGTGTCTGTCTGTCTATCCATCTATCTATCTTTCCATCCATCTATCTATCTATCCATCCATCCATCTATCCATTTATCTATCCATCCGTCCATCCATCCATCTATCTATCTATCTATCTATCTATCTATCTATCTATCTATCTATGTATCTATCTGCATATCTATCTATATCCAGTCTATCTATCTATCTATCTATGTATCTATCTGCATATCTATCTATATCCAGTCTATCTACATATCTATCTATCTATCTATCTATCTATCTATCTATCTATCTATCTATCTATCTATCTATCTACATATCCATGTATCCATTAGCTCCTAGGGAGAGAGACCAGACCGTCCACTCCCGTGCAGACTGACCGCCTGGGAGACCCCCAGGGGCAGCCCCGCCCTGTCCTGCAGGGTCCCCGTGAGTGGACATTGGCCTTTGGGCTGGATCTCTGATGCTGACCCCTCCTCCTTCCCTTTCCCCCCCATATTCCTGGGGCCCCACCTGTTGCAGCATCTCACAGAAATCCCACCTGCCGGATGCTAGGATCACCCCCACGCTGACCCTGAGACGCTAGGGGCCCCCTCCCCGGGCCGGGGTCCGAGGCAGGAAGGTCAGGCAGGCTTGACCTCTCCCCTCCTACGACCTGCCCCCAGGTATGGATGCCAGTGGCGGGTACCGGGCGCTGCAGTGGAACGCAGGCTCAGGCGGGCTTCCTCCCAACGAGACCACCTTCGCCCGGCTGCTGCACCTGCAAGGCTACAGGACGGGGATCATAGGTACGGGTGGGGCAGGGGGGCTGTTGGGCATCTCAGAGCAGCAGGACGCTGCCCCCACTTGCCCCACCCCCTCTCCCGTCCCAGCGTTGCTCCCTGGCCCGCAGGGCTCACAATGCCCAACTGCACCATTGTCACGGGAGAGCTGTCTTTACCGGGAGACTTGGGGGGCAGGGCACCCAGTTTTGCCTCAGCATGCCAGCGCCCCCGCCCCAGGTTAAGCCCGGGCTGAGTGTCACAGAAAGGCCGGACCCCCCACCATTCACAGCCTCGTCCCAGCAGGTGAGGGAGGGCCTGAGACCCCTGGGTGAGAGGACATTAGGGGACCCCACCACCGACAGGGAAGGGGTGGGGGGTGCGCCTCGGGGGTTCCCTGCACAGCTGTGCTCCCGGCTGTGGTCAGTTCACATGAAAGAATCCGGGGCGCAGTCCCAGAGGGAGTATGCATAGAAACAGACAGACACACAGACCCCCCCCAAAAAAGCAGGCAGACAGACAGACACACATATGCAAACACAGAGACAGACACATGCAAACACGGACACACAGACACAACAGACACACAGAGACCCACACAGACAGACACAGGTACACCGACACGTGCAAACAGACACACATGCAAACACACACATGCAAACACACACACGTGCAAACACACACAGACAGACACAGGTACACCGACACGTGCAAACACACACACATGCAAACACACACATGCAAACACACACACGTGCAAACACACACAGACAGACACAGGTACACCGACACGTGCAAACAGACACACATGCAAACACACACGTGCAAACACACACAGACTGACACACGAGCCAAACCACGCACCACGGACCCTGTTCCCACGGGGGGGCCCCAGGGGCTCTGCGTGGACCTGCACCCCCGGCTGGTCTGCGGCCGACCCTGGAGAAGCCTTCTGCCCGGCTTGTCCCCCGAGACCGCCTCTGGGTGGATCAGAACCTCCCACCTCTCGGTGAGCAGCTGAGCCTGACGCCCACCTGCCCCCCGAGACTCCCACACAACGCGACTGCGTCTGCTGAGTCGCCCTGGGCTGCTGCCCTGCAGGTCGGTGCTTGGAGCCCACCGTCCTGATGAGGCTGGCGGTGCCCCCAAGACCCACCACCTGGAGACCCACGGGGGTGGCGCTGCCCCGGCTGGCAGTTTGGGGGAGTCCCAGAAAATGGGGCTCCCAGGATCCCCGGGCGCGTGGCGTTCCCAGTGGGCTAGCCATGAAGCACAGGGTCAGCAGTGCGAACCCACCAGCCGCTCTGACCGAGAACGGCGAGGCTGCCTGCCTCGGGGACCCCAGGCCCCCCTGTTCCCTGTCCCGTGGGGCCGCTGGGCTCGGCACCCACTCAGCGGCCGGGTCTTTGTGTGTTTGCCCCTTGCTGTTTGGGAGTCAGTCTCCCTTCAGGGACCCCGGCTTCTGCTGCGTGCCCGTAATTCTGAAACCCTGATCCGTGACTAGCTGCTCACGCTGCCTGTGTGCCTGCCCGCTGCTTGTGGTGAGCCTGCGCCCGTGCGTGTGCGTGTGCTTCCACATGTGTGCATGTGTGTGTGCACACGCATGTGATTGTGTGTCAGTACACATCTCTGCGTGTGCTTCCACACGTGTGTGCATGGGTGTGTGCACACGCATGCATGTGATTGTGTGTCAGTACATGTCTCTGCATGTCTGTGTGTGCTTCCACGTGTGTGTGCATGTGTGTGTGCACACGCATGCATGTGATTGTGTGTCAGTACACGTCTCTGCATGTCTCTGCGTGTGCTTCCACGTGTGTGTGCATGAATGTGTGTGTCTGTGTGTAGAGGTTTCGTGCATGTGTGTGCTCTGTGTGTGCATGTGGGCCTGAGTGGGTACTGTCCATGTGCATTCATGCACACGTGCGCCCATACACATGTTTGCGTGTGCATATGTGTCTGTCCGTGTGGGCGCGTGCATTTGCATATGTCCGTGGGCAACTCTGTGTACGTGTGTGCTTCCACCTGTGTGCATGTTGGATGTATGTACGTGCGGGGGTGTCCACATGTGTCTGTTCATGTATGTACTCGGCTGAGTGCACGTGTGTAGGTAAATGTGTGGGTGTGCTTGCATGTGTGTGTCCGTGTATGTGGGTGTCCGTGTATGTGTGTCTCTACACGTTCATGTGTGCATGTGTGCATTTGCTTGCACGTGTGTGTGAAGCATGTCTGCGTCCGTGTACTCCTGCATGTGTGTGCATGGTTGTACACGCGTGTGTGCAGCCACGTGTGTGCGCACCTGTGGGTCTGTAGTGACTGCGTGTGCGCGTGTGTGAATGTGTGTGTGCGTGTGCACATGTGCAGCCATTTGTGTCCACGTGTGGGTGTCCATACGTGTGTGCTAGCGCATGTCAGCACGCGTGTGTGAGTGCACGTATGTGTTAGAACACGTGTGCGTGTTGGTTTGTGTGGGGGGTACTTGTGTGCTCTCACGTGTTACCGCATGTGTGTGTGTGGGTGCCCATGTGTGTGAGCGTTTGTGCATTTGTGTGTGGGGTGCTTGAGTGCCCACATGTTTTAGCGCACGTGTGCAGGAGCGTGTGAGCACGTGTGCAGGCGTTCATGGGCACGTGTGTTAGCACGCGTGCAGGTGTGTGTGTTCACATGTGCAGGTGTGTGTGGACACGTGTGTTAGCATGTGCAGGTGTGTGTGAGCACGTGTGCAGGTGTTCGTGGGCACGTTTGCAGGAGCGTGTTAGCACGTGTGCAGGTGCGTATGTGCACGTGTGTTAGCACGTGTGCAGGTGCGTATGTGCACGTGTGTTAGCGCGTGTGCAGGTGCATGTGGGCACGTGTGTTAGCGCGTGTGCAGGTGCATGTGGGCACGTGTGTTAGCGCGTGTGCAGGTGCGCGGGGCCCGTGCGCGTTCGCTCACTGGGGCGTGTGCCCTTGCACGCGCGTGTGTCCCCAGGAAAGTGGCACCAGGGCGTGAGCTGCCGGGCGCGGGGCGACCACTGCCACCACCCGCTGCAGCACGGGTTTGACTCCTTCTACGGCATGCCCTTCTCGCTGGTCAACGACTGCCACCCCCGGCGCCCGCCCGAGGTGGACGCCGCCCTGCGCGCCAAGCTGGGGGCCTTCTCGCAGGCGCTGGCGCTGGCCGTGCTCACGCTGGCGGGCGGCCGGGCGCTGGGCTCGCTGTCCCTGCCCTGGAGGGCCATCGTGGGCCTGGCCGGCCTGGCCGCGCTCTTCTCCGCGTCCTGGTACAGCAGCTTCGGCTTCGTGCGCCGCTGGAACTGCGTCCTGATGCGCGACGGCCGCGTCACCGAGCAGCCCATGCAGCTGGAGCGGGCGGCCGGCAGGATGCTGCGCGAGGCCCGGGCCTTCCTGCGCAGGTGCTGGGGCGCCCGGGGCGGGCGGGGGGACTGCGCCCACCACCTGCCTCCCCGGCCCACCTGCGCTCCTCCCGGGCGCTGTGCACTCGGCCAGGAGCTGCAGTCGCCCCTCGAGCTGCTCACCCCACGGTCAGCGGTTCAAACCCACCAGCCGCCCGGACAGAGAGAGACCAGACCGTCTGCTCCCGTGCAGACTGACCACCTGGGAGACCCCCAGGGGCAGCCCCGCCCTGTCCTGCAGGGTCCCCGGGAGCCGGCTCGCACAGCACGGCCTCAGGAAGCAAGCTAAGGGGCTAGGGTGTCGCCGCGGGTTAAGCACCGGGCTGCAGACGACAAGGTCAGCGGCTGAGAGCCACCGGCCAGTCCTGGTGATCGGTACGGATTTCACGGGTCTCCTGCCGGAAAGGTGGGGATCTTGCACGGAGCAGCCCCTGCCTGGCTTTCAAGTCTTTGGGAATCAGGAATGGCCCTGGGAAGCGCTCTGGGCGGAACCCACAGGTTAGGGGTTCGAATCCAGCAGCCGCTGGAGAGGAGCGAGATGAGGCTCTCTGCTCCTGTGCATGTCCACAGTCATTGTGCCCCACAGGGTCCCCGCGGCAGGAACGACACCCGGTTGAGGGTGGGTGGCAGGTCATGGGTTGGCTAGCGGGCACGGTGGTGCAGGGAGCCAGCACTGACTGATGGAGGGAGGAGACCCACAGGGGGCGCGTTGAGTCAGCACTGAGTCCATGGAGGGAGGAGACCCACAGGGGGCGCCGTGAGTCAGCACTCACTCCATGGAGGGAGGAGACCCACAGGGGGCGCAGTGAGTCAGCACTGACTCCATGGAGGGAGGAGACCCACAGGGGGCGCCGTGAGTCAGCACTGACTGATGGAGGGAGGAGACCCACAGGGCGCCGTGAGTCAGCACTGACTGATGGAGGGAGGAGACCCACAGGGGGCGCCGTGAGTCAGCACTGACTCCATGGAGGGAGGAGACCCACAGGGGGCGCCGTGAGTCAGCACTGACTCCATGGAGGGAGGAGACCCACAGGGGGCGCCCTGAGTCAGCACTGACTGATGGAGGGAGGAGACCCACAGGGGGCGCCGTGAGTCAGCACTGACTGATGGAGGGAGGAGACCCACAGGGGGCGCCATGAGTCAGCACTCACTCCATGGAGGGAGGAGACCCACAGGGGGCGCCGTGAGTCAGCACTGACTGATGGAGGGAGGAGACCCACAGGGGGCGCCGTGAGTCAGCACTGACTCCATGGAGGGAGGAGACCCACAGGGGGCGCTGTGAGTCAGCACTGACTGATGGAGGGAGGAGACCCACAGGGGGCGCCGTGAGTCAGCACTGACTGATGGAGGGAGGAGACCCACAGGGGGCGCCGTGAGTCAGCACTGACTGATGGAGGGAGGAGACCCACAGGGGGCGCCGTGAGTCAGCACTGACTGATGGAGGGAGGAGACCCACAGGGGGCGCCGTGAGTCAGCACTGACTGATGGAGGGAGGAGACCCACAGGGGGCGCCGTGAGTCAGCACTGACTCCATGGAGGGAGGAGACCCACAGGGGGCGCCCTGAGTCAGCACTGACTGATGGAGGGAGGAGACCCACAGGGGGCGCCGTGAGTCAGCACTGACTCCATGGAGGGAGGAGACCCACAGGGGGCGCCGTGAGTCAGCACTGACTCCATGGAGGGAGGAGACCCACAGGGGGCGCCGTGAGTCAGCACTGACTCCATGGAGGGAGGAGACCCACAGGGGGCGCCGTGAGTCAGCACTGACTCCATGGAGGGAGGAGACCCACAGGGGGCGCCGTGAGTCAGCACTGACTGATGGAGGGAGGAGATCCACAGGGGGCGCCGTGAGTCAGCACTGACTCCATGGAGGGAGGAGACCCACAGGGGGTGCTGTGAGTCAGCACTGAGTCCATGGAGGGAGGAGACCCACAGGGGGCGCCGTGAGTCAGCACTGACTCCATGGAGGGAGGAGACCCACAGGGGGCGCCGTGAGTCAGCACTGACTGATGGAGGGAGGAGACCCACAGGGCGCCGTGAGTCAGCACTGACTGATGGAGGGAGGAGACCCACAGGGGGCGCCGTGAGTCAGCACTGACTCCATGGAGGGAGGAGACCCACAGGGGGCGCCGTGAGTCAGCACTGACTCCATGGAGGGAGGAGACCCACAGGGGGCGCCGTGAGTCAGCACTGACTGATGGAGGGAGGAGACCCACAGGGGGCGCCGTGAGTCAGCACTGACTCCATGGAGGGAGGAGACCCACAGGGGGCGCCGTGAGTCAGCACTGACTCCATGGAGGGAGGAGACCCACAGGGGGCGCCGTGAGTCAGCACTGACTGATGGAGGGAGGAGACCCACAGGGCGCCGTGAGTCAGCACTGACTGATGGAGGGAGGAGACCCACAGGGGGCGCCGTGAGTCAGCACTGACTCGATGGAGGGAGGAGACCCACAGAGGGCGCCGTGAGTCAGCGCTGACTCCATGGAGGGAGGAGACCCACAGGGGGCGCCGTGAGTCAGCACTGACTCCATGGAGGGAGGAGACCCACAGGGGGCGCCGTGAGGTGAGCGTGTTTGGTTAGTGTATGTGGATAATCTGGACTGACTAACATAGCAGGTCAGGACCCGTTTTGCATGTGCACCGTGCAGTCCCCTTCCTGACCTTCACTATATCCTACAACCATCTTCTTTTCCTGTCTCCAAACTGGACTGTTAAGATTCCAGAAGTTGATCGTCCCCGAGACCAGGGAGGGGCATGAATGTCCAGCCCTGGATCTGTGGCTGTTGTTGACCTTGAGTTCCCCATCACATTCCCCAAAGTAACCCCAACCCGCTGCCGTCCATTCGATGCTGGCTCCTAGCGACCTCACAGAACGGGACTGTCCTTCCGGGAGGCCACAGCCTCATCTGTCTCCCCTGGACCGCCCGGTGGTTTTGAACTACCGACCTTGCCGTGAGCAGCCCGGCAAGTAACCCACACACGACAAGTCCGACATGAGCCCGCAAGTCTGATACTAGTGCATGGCTTCCTCCTCCCTGGGACTCACGCAGCCACACAGTGATGCAAAAATGCAGGGAGATCACAGGCCGGTGGCTGCAAAGTCCAGTGCATGCAGGGGTGGAGGATGCATCTCTGGGGCTCCGTGCGGCTTGTGCAGGGGAAGGTGAAGCAGAGAGAGAGTGTGTGTCCTGCCTCCCGGGGGTGGGGGGGGGGGGGAGAGGATGTTGCACGACATTCCCTGGCTGGGAAAGGTTCCCGGGGCTCCCACCCGACACCCCACTATGGTGGAGTTCAGTGTAATGGATAAAGTGAAGCCCTATGGGAGCAGGCAGCCTCACCTCTCTGCTTCCGGGCGGCTGGGAGATTTGAACCCCTGACGTGCCGATGAGCATGCGAACGCACAGCCCACCGCCCTGCCTGAGCGTCTTGCCGACGCCCCACGTTGCCGTTGGGCGCTGTGAGGGGGCTCTGACCCATAGCGACCCCCCTGTCCCCACCCCGTCCGCCGCCGAGGGAGCTGTGAGCTCCGAGCGAGACCCCCGTCTTCCCCTTCCAGCAACAAGCACCGGCCCTTCCTGCTGTTCGTCTCCTTGCTGCACGTCCATCTGCCCCTGGTCAGCACGCCCAGGTTCCTCGGGAAGAGCCGGCACGGCGCGTACGGGGACAACGTGGAGGAGATGGACTGGATGGTGGGTGAGTCCCGGGCAGAGCTGCCCCCCCCGTCCTCCCCCCGCCCCCCTCGCGTGGCCACTGTGGGTCCCCAGTGCCGCCCCACCCAGGGGCTCAGCTTCCAGCTGCACATCAGGCGGGGTTCTGTGGGGACCCGCGGGGCTTCAGGTGCAGGTCTCCAGACCTTGCTTCCTAGTCTCTCTCAGTCCGGAAGCTCTGCTGAGGCCTGTGCACCCCGGGCGATGCCCCCGTGTTGGAAAAACACGTGCAACGGAGTCCAGCCTCCGGGCAGCACACAGGCCCCCATGCGGGCAGTGGACCCTGGAAGAAGGGGCGCGCGCAGACGGCGACTCGCGGCTGAGGCCGTGGGGTCGCCGCTTGTCCGTCCACGTCCGTGGACTCCCGGGACCGGCCCGTGAGGACAGCGGGGGGAGGGGACTGCGCACTGCGGAAACCTGACCCTGTCCTACAGCTCCTCCTGGGGCGGTGCCCCCCCCCCCGTGAAGTCATTGTCGCTGCTACGTCATCACTGTCACGTCACTACTGTGATGAGTCGGGCGCCCCCTGTGAGAGGGTCGCTGGGGGGGGGGGGGCTCCAAGGGGGTCGCGACCCACAGGTTGAGAACCGCTGCCCCAGAGGCACCCGGTACGGAGCCGTGCGCGCGCACGTGCACGTGCACACGCGCATCCGGCGTGGGGTGCGTTCCTCCTGGGACCCGCCTCACTGGGCGCCTCGGAGGGAGCCCTGTCGGCCGGTCTCACCGCGTGAACCGCCGAAGGCGCGAGTCCTGGCACCCGCCGTGCCCGTGGGGCCCGCGGTTACGCCCGGCAGCCTGAGCACCGCGGTGCCTCTGACTGACAGTGCTGCCCTCCTTCTGCGCTCCGCTATTTATACGTTTGCGCTGACGCACTGACGTAATCACGGACATACGTCTCACTGACGCACACAGTCGCAGGTGGGCGGGGTCAGCGGCGTTCCGTGTTGCTCGCTGGGTCCTAAAGCCCTCCGGCCTCCTGCCTTCCCTCTCCCCTCTTCCCGCCAACCCCGCGCGCGTCCAGGTGAAATCCTGCGCGCCCTTGAGGAGCACGGGCTGAAGAACAACACCTTCACCTACTTCACCTCCGACCACGGAGGCCACCTGGAGGCCAGAGACGGGCCGCGCCAGCTGGGCGGCTGGAACGGAGTGTACCGCGGTGAGTCCCACCTGACCGCACAGGTGAGCTCCCACCTGAGCAGGTGGAACTGGGGTCGTGCGAGGCGGGGGCGCACGCGATGGGCCAGCGAGATTCGGGAAGCGGTGCATTAAGCTCCGGGCCGCGCAGCGCAAGGTCAGCGGTTCAAACCCACCGGCCGCCCCTTGGAATGAAAACGAGGCTGCGTGCGTGCAAAAAGCAGGGCGTCCTGCAGGGCCGTCCTGAGTGGACATCGCCCCCCCAACGCAGGCCTTTCTCGCCTTCCCTCTCCCTGCCGCCCGCCCGCCCCCCACACTCCCCGTCCCTCGCCCCCCCAGTCTTGGAAGGCTCAGCCCCCAAACTGCTTAGATTTTTCTTGCACCCCGCGTGTGGCTCACTCTGCCGGCTTGCGGGGACCCCTGACCGCAGCGTGCTGTTTGCTCACAGGAGGCAAAGGCATGGCCGGCTGGGAAGGGGGCATCCGCGTCCCCGGCATCTTCCGCTGGCCCGGGGAGCTGCCCGCCGGCCGCGAGGTCCACGAGCCCACCAGCCTGATGGACATCTTCCCCACGGTGGTCCAGCTGGGGGGCGGCCAGGTGCCCCAGGACAGGTGCGTGCGGGGCAGTCGGGGTGGGGGTGGGCCCGCAACCCACAGCTTCCTGAAAATCAAACAAAATGACAGCTTTCGAGTGGACACGGCTCTCGGGGACCCTGCAGGACAGGGCGGAGCTGCCCCCGGGGGTCTCCCAGGCGGTCAGTCTGCACGGGAGCGGTCTTTACAGCGTAGAGGGCAGGTCTGAAGCCGCCGGCCGCGCCTGGGGGAAGGCAGGGCTCTGTCCGCGTGGGGTCAGAGCGTGAGGCTCCCTAACAGGGTGCTGTACCCGGTCCGACATGGTCCAGCGGTCGGCGCTGACCGGATGGATGGAGGGACTTAGGAATGAGGGTTGGGAATGCCCCCGCTGACCCTCCCCGACCCCCCCACATGTCAGGGTGCTGGACGGACACAACCTGCTGCCCCTGCTGCGGGGGACGGCCCCGCACGCGCCCCACGAGTTCCTGTTCCACTACTGCGGGGTCCACCTGCACGCTGCCCGCTGGCATCACAGGGACAGTAAGTGGCTCCGACTCTGCCCCTCGCTGCGGGGACGCCCCTGGGGGGTGATGAGCGCGGTCCTCCGGAAGCACCAGTGTCATCCACGGGGTGTGCAGGGATTGGGCATTTCCCGGGGGCTCGCTCTGGGTCAGCGCTGCATTCCCGGGTCAGGATGTCCACCCTGCAGGGGCTCCTTATGCGAGGGCCCACTGTCCGGCCTCCTAGCAGGCAGGATGGGGCGTGCGCGGGGTGGTCTCTGCAGACGCGAGGAGGTGGGACTGGGCATTCCTGTGTCCACGCAGGCGGCAGGACCTGGAAGGTGCACTACGTGACCCCGCAGTTCCACCCCGAGGGGGCCGGGGCCTGCTACGGCCGAGGGGTCTGTCCATGCGCCGGGCCCGGCGTCACGCACCACAGCCCGCCCCTGCTCTTCGAGCTGTCCAGGGACCCCTCCGAGGCGCACCCGCTGACCCCCGAGTCCGAGCCGCTGCACGGCGAGGTGCTGGCGCGCGTGGGCGCGGCGGTGGACAAGCAGCGGGCGTCCCTGCAGCCCGCGCCCGCGCAGCTCTCCGTGGGCAACATCGCCTGGAAGCCCTGGCTGCAGCCCTGCTGCGGGACCTTCCCCTTCTGCGCCTGCCAGGAGGACGACGAAGGCGGCGGGGCCCCCCAGGAGCCGGGGCCATGAGTGGGAGCGCGGGCCCCCCCCAAAAGCATCCCTGAGCCCCCCACCACCCGAATCAAGCAGGCCGCCTGACCGCTCTGAGCAGAGCCCGGGTCCCCCAGGCGGTCAGTCTGCGCGGGAGCGGACAGGTCCCCATCCAAAGACTGACCTCCTGTTTGCAGCCAAGCCCCGGGGCCGCGTCGCCAACGTGAAATAAAAGCGCACTGCCGTCCGGTCCGAGCCACTCCCGCCCCCGCCCGCGAGCAGGACTGACCCGCCCAGAGCAGGCGGCACCTGTTACAGGAGCAGGTCCAGCGCGAACTGCTGACCTGGGAGCAGCCCAGCCGGTCGTGCAGTGTGACCCGGGCTGTGCGTGCGTTCGTGCATGTGTGTGGGCGCGTGCATGTGCGTGCGTGCATGTGTATGTGCATGTGTGTGTGCGCGCGTGTGTGCGTGCGTGTGTGCATATGTGTGCGTGTGTGCGCGCGTGTGTGTGCGTGTGTGCATGTGTGTGTACGCGCATCCCCACCACCATGCAGCCCATTGGAACTCACCATCCCTGCATAGGGCTTCAGAGCTGTATCAGTCTCATATTTCTCCTGGGGAGCAGATGCTGGATTTGAACCACTGACCTTGCACTGAGAAGTCCACCATGTACCTAACTGTCCAAGGGCTGCACACGTGTGCATGGTAATTAACTCAGTCAGTGCTGACTCACGGCGCCCCCTGTGGGTCTCCATCCTCCATCAGTCAGTGCTGACTCACGGCGCCCCCTGTGGGTCTCCTCCCTCCATCAGTCAGTGCTGACTCACGGCGCCCCCTGTGGGTCTCCTCCCTCCATGGAGTCAGAGCTGACTCACGGCGCCCCTGTGGGTCTCCTCCCTCCATGGAGTCAGTGCTGACTCACGGCGCCCCCTGTGGGTCTCCTCCCTCCATCAGTCAGTGCTGACTCACAGCGCCCCCTGTGGGTCTCCTCCCTCCATCAGTCAGTGCTGACTCACAGCGCCCCCTGTGGGTCTCCTCCCTCCATGGAGTCAGTGCTGACTCACGGCGCCCCCTGTGGGTCTCCTCCCTCCATGGAGTCAGTGCTGACTCAGGGCGCCCCCTTGTGGGTCTCCTCCCTCCATCAGTCAGTGCTGACTCACGGCGCCCCCTGTGGGTCTCCTCCCCCCATGGAGTCAGTGCTGACTCACGGCGCCCCCTGTGGGTCTCCTCCCTCCATCAGTCAGTGCTGACTCACGGCGCCCCCTGAGGGTCTCCTCCCCCCATGGAGTCAGTGCTGACTCACGGCGCCCCCTGTGGGTCTCCTCCCTCCATGGAGTCAGTGCTGACTCACGGCGCCCCCTGTGGGTCTCCTCCCTCCATGGAGTCAGTGCTGACTCACGGCGCCCCCTGTGGGTCTCCTCCCTCCATCAGTCAGTGCTGACTCACGGCGCCCCCTGTGGGTCTCCTCCCTCCATCAGTCAGTGCTGACTCACGGCGCCCCCTGTGGGTCTCCTCCCTCCATCAGTCAGTGCTGACTCACGGCGCCCCCTGTGGGTCTCCTCCCTCCATGGAGTCAGTGCTGACTCACGGCGCCCCCTGTGGGTCTCCTCCCTCCATCAGTCAGTGCTGACTCACGGCGCCCCCTGTGGGTCTCCTCCCTCCATGGAGTCACTGCTGACTCACAGCGCCCCCTGTGGGTCTCCTCCCTCCATCAGTCAGTGCTGACTCACGGCGCCCCCTGTGGATCTCCTCCCTCCATGCAGTCAGTGCTGACTCACGGCGCCCCCTGTGGGTCTCCTCCCTCCATGGAGTCAGTGCTGACTCACGGCGCCCCCTGTGGGTCTCCTCCCTCCATCAGTCAGTGCTGACTCACGGCGCCCCCTGTGGGTCTCCTCCCTCCATCAGTCAGTGCTGACTCACGGCGCCCCCTGTGGGTCTCCTCCCTCCATGGAGTCAGTGCTGACTCACGGCGCCCCCTGTGGGTCTCCACCCTCCATCAGTCAGTGCTGACTCACGGCGCCCCCTGTGGGTCTCCTCCCTCCATCAGTCAGTGCTGACTCACGGCGCCCCCTGTGGGTCTCCTCCCTCCATCAGTCAGTGCTGACTCACGGCGCCCCCTGTGGATCTCCTCCCTCCATGCAGTCAGTGCTGACTCACGGCGCCCCCTGTGGGTCTCCTCCCTCCATGGAGTCAGTGCTGACTCACGGCGCCCCCTGTGGGTCTCCTCCCTCCATCAGTCAGTGCTGACTCACGGCGCCCCCTGTGGGTCTTCTCCCTCCATGGAGTCAGTGCTGACTCACGGCGCCCCCTGTGGGTCTCCTCCCTCCATCAGTCAGTGCTGACTCACGGCGCCCCCTGTGGGTCTCCTCCCTCCATGGAGTCAGTGCTGACTCACGGCGCCCCCTGTGGGTCTCCTCCCTCCATGGAGTCAGTGCTGACTCACGGCGCCCCCTGTGGGTCTCCTCCCTCCATCAGTCAGTGCTGACTCACGGCGCCCCCTGTGGGTCTCCTCCCTCCATGGAGTCAGTGCTGACTCACGGCGCCCCCTGTGGGTCTCCTCCCTCCATCAGTCAGTGCTGACTCACGGCGCCCCCTGTGGGTCTCCTCCCTCCATGGAGTCAGTGCTGACTCACGGCGCCCCCTGTGGGTCTCCTCCCTCCATGGAGTCAGTGCTGACTCACGGCGCCCCCTGTGGGTCTCCTCCCTCCATCAGTCAGTGCTGACTCACGGCGCCCCCTGTGGGTCTCCTCCCTCCATGGAGTCAGTGCTGACTCACGGCGCCCCCTGAGGGTCTCCTCCCTCCATCAGTCAGTGCTGACTCTCGGCGCCCCCTGTGGGTCCCCTCCCTCCATGGAGTCAGTGCTGACTCATGGCGCCCCCTGTGGGTCTCCTCCCTCCATGGAGTCAGTGCTGACTCACGGCGCCCCCTGGGGGTCTCCTCCCTCCATCAGTCAGTGCTGACTCACGGCGCCCCCTGGGGGTCTCCTCCCTCCATGGAGTCAGTGCTGACTCACGGCGCCCCCTGTGGGTCTCCTCCTTCCATCAGTCAGTGCTGACTCACGGCGCCCCCTGGGGGTCTCCTCCCTCCATCAGTCAGTGCTGACTCACGGCGCCCCCTGTGGGTCTCCTCCCTCCATGGAGTCAGTGCTGACTCACGGCGCCCCCTGTGGGTCTCCTCCTTCCATCAGTCAGTGCTGACTCACGGCGCCCCCTGGGGGTCTCCTCCCTCCATCAGTCAGTGCTGACTCACGGCGCCCCCTGGGGGTCTCCTCCCTCCATCAGTCAGTGCTGACTCACGGCGCCCCCTGTGGGTCTCCTCCCTCCATCAGTCAGTGCTGGCTCACGGCGCCCCCTGGGGGTCTCCCCCCTTCATCAGTCGGTGCTGACTCACGGCGCCCCCTGTGGGTCTCCTCCCTCCATGGAGTCAGTGCTGACTCATGGCGCCCCCTGTGGGTCTCCTCCCTCCATGGAGTCAGTGCTGACTCACGGCGCCCCCTGTGGGTCTGCTCCCTCCATCAGTCAGTGCTGACTCACGGCGCCCCCTGTGGGTCTCCTCCCTCCATCAGTCAGTGCTGACTCACCACTGTTTCATCGGTGACCAGTTGATTCATTAAAGAACCCGGTTTCTAAGTGGCCGTGGCAGTGACATCATCATCTGCCAACTTGAGCAAAGGGGTAGAGTCTTGCCTGTCAATCAGGTCTCAGCCAATAACGCCTCTGTGTGGGCGGGGCCTTTCCTAAGCATTCTGGGAACTCCTGTCTTCCTCCCTGGAGGCGGGACACACATTCTCCCTGCAAGACATTCCTGCTGTCAGGACACGTGGAGACAGGCTGATGCAGCCCGAGCTCTGGAGCAGGAGGAGCCACGTGGAGGCCACGCTGGCGCTGAGCTGCTTCCACGGCCACTGGATCCACAAGACTCTGCACCCGCCGGCCTGTGACCCTCCTGCATCCGTGTCATTGCATGAGCTGCGTGCGTGTGGAGAGGACTGTATAGACTGGTATTGGCCATGGGGGCTAGTGTCGGACTGATGGACTTGACCTGGACTGGGCAGCGATGTTTTCTTAATAAGAAATCACAGTTTGAGATAAACTCTCTGTTACACAGTCATGAGTGTTTATGGATGTGTTTCGCTCGCCCACCCAGGCCGACACACGGAGAGTAAGACAGCAAACCTACGTCGGAGGATGAGCGAGTGCGCGTCCTAGAGCCTTTGGGAGAAAGGACTTTACAGCCACCAGTGTGTTCCTTTCTGTTCCGTTCTTGTGCGTTAACTTCTTAGTCGAAGCTGAAACCGTGTGTTCTCAATGTCTTAGACGATTACGAAGGGTCGCGGGAGGCACGGCCTTTGAATCACTGTATTTCTCAGCAATGTTATTTTGCACATAATTAAATACACGCAGCCGTTAGGTAGCTTATGATTCTATTTCATGTTTGGAAATTTCTGTCCAATCCTTCATGTTGTGAAATGACCCCTGTAATTAGTAAGCACGTCACAGGACCACACTGTCAATACAAGAAGCCTGAGTGTCATTATATCTATATGTACAATGATGATAAAATGGTTTTCAAATATACATATTTCAATCTGTTTTGCGATTATATATGTGTGTTGAGAATATACATACATGTTCAGAATATGTATATACGTTGAGATTATATATGTTGCGGTTATATATACGTTGAGATTATATATGTGATATAGTATATATGTTGAGATTATATATGTTGAGGTTATATACGTGTGAGCTTATATATGTTGAGATTACATCTATATGTTGAGAATATATGTATGTTGAGATTATATGTTGAGATATATGTATATGTTGAGATTATAGATATGTTGAGATTATAGATATGTTGAGATTATATGTGTGTTGAGAATATGTATATGTTGAGAATATATGTTGAGATTATATATATGTTGCGGTTATATATACGTTGAGATTATATATGTGATATTATATATATGTTGAGATTACATGTGTGTGAGATTATATATATGTTGAGATTACATTTATATGTTGAGATTATATGTTGAGAATTTATATGTATGTGTTGAGACTACATGTCAACGCACCAGCTTTCTTTGCTCCCCGAGGGTTATTCGGCTACTGAAACCCAAGAGCTCAGCTTTTGTAAAAATATTGAATTAAATGTAGTTTTTTCTCCCCCAACCACCGAGGTGGTGCAGACGCCCAGCGACCCTCTAAACCAGGGCAGAACTTCCCCGCGAGTTCCCGCGGCGGCCGCTGTTCAGGGGAATCCAAAGCCTCGTCTTCGTCCCGCGCAGCGGCCGCCGGTTTCCAACTCACGACCTCGCGCGTCGCAGCGCCGGTTTCAAAGCCTGCGCCGCGGAAGCCGGAACCTCCGGACCCGAGTCGCCGTGTTTCCCGCACGGAAGCTCCTCCCGAAGCACCGGGCGCGCTGGCGGCCGGAAGCGGAAGTGTGCGTCCCCTTGGGCGTCCGGGTTCGCGGGCTCGCGCTCCGCCGTCCGTCCTCCCGCGGGTCCGGGCCCCTGGGAGCGGGGGGCGCTGGGCGGGGGCGCTGCGCGGGGGGGGCCCTGCAAAGTCGGGGCGCCCGGAATCGGGGGGCTGCTCTGCACGCCCCGCGCCGGGCAACCCCTTTCTTTGCACTTTAAGATCCAGCCTGACCCGCGCGCGGACAGACGGACAGACAGTGCAGCCGGGTGACACCCCCTCCGCGGGCTGCAGCCCCCCCGCCCCCCCACCCCCCCGGGGTGCGTTGTGCATTCGGCACCGAGGCCGTCTTTTCAATGTTGAGCAAAATGCATGCAAGCGTTTCCACCGGCACAACCGGGGGGGGGGGGGCGTGTAGGGGGGCCGGTCCGTTCGTGCTGCAAGCACCCCCAAATTTGCATTTCCACTGACGGCTGGGCGGCCATGGGCCGGGGACGAAGTGAGCACAGGTGAGCTCCCTGCACGGGTTGCTTCTGGGAGAAGGAGGCCCCTTCCTCCATCCGGGGTCTTTTGACAGCAAGGAGCCCCTGCAGCTGCACGAAGAAGGGGGGTCTGTGCACGAGGCTGCAGCCAATCTGTGCACGCTCTCAGGGTGCAGCGGCCTCTGAACCCCGGGAGGAAGCAGGACGCCTGCCCCGGGGCCTGTTTCAGCCCCTGCTGCCCGTCCCGGCTGCATTGCAGGTCGCACGTGTGATGCACACAGAGCTGGTCCGGCCCAGGCGGCGAGGGGGCTGCAGAGCCCGTTTTGCGCATCACAAGCCACAGAGGAAGGATTTCCACGCTCTCGGGTGTGGACCCAACCCTGTCCGTCTGCCTCCCGCCTGCGCCCCCCATCCCTCCTGGTGTGGCTCCTTGGGCGTGGAGCACGCACCCCGGAGGCTTCCGGAGCCCGCAGCGCGGAGATGATGGTGAGTGTTTGTGCAACGCATTCCTGCTCGGCTTCTGAAGGGCCGGGGGGCTGCGTTCAGCTTCCTCCTGCGACTGCACCCCTTGGTGTGCGTCGGGGTGGACTAGAGAAGCAAGCTCATCGGGACCCCCGAGTGTGTAAGAGAGAGTTGTATCTAACGGGTAATTGTGCCTTAAGAAAGCATGTCAGTGCAATCCAGTCCGAGCCCCTAAGTCTGATATTAGCCCGTATGTCCAAGACCAGGCTATAAATCGCTCTTCAGACGCACGAGACACGTGCAATGACGCCGAATGCAGGAGGAGCACAGGCCGGGGGGTCGCAAGTCCGTGGATCCAGTGGCGCCGGAAGCATCTCAGCGCTGGCAGGGTCTCCACGCGGCTCCCCCGGCTTCAGAGGTCTTGCATCAGGGCAGGTCCATGCGTCTTGTCCGCTGCAATAACTCCCAGGGAGTCAGCAGAGTTATGCTTCCAAGGAGGAGACTCGCGATGTCCCAGAATCCTCAGTTGAAGGCCACGCCCACACAGAGGCTCATTGGCTACGACCCGATTGGCAGGCGAGGCTCCGCCCCTTCGCGCTGAATCCTCTCACATTGACACCGCACAGCACCCTGGAGGCCTGAACGTTCGCCGCCCCGATTTCCCGGGTGGGAACTAACCTGGGGCCTCGGCTTCGCACGAGAAAGAATTCACGCCGGAGCCCGGCGTGCGATCCAAGTGGGTTTTCAGGAAGGACGGACGTTTCAGGCGTTGCCGACTCACCGTTACTGATGCCGTGAATGAAACGATACTTTATCTTTTCTTTAGTAAATCATTTCATCAGGGGCTCACACAACTCTTTTGCTCGGGCCGACGTCTCCCTTCGCCCCTTCTCTGGGCGGGATGATGTCCGGCGGGTCCCTGGCGCTCTGCCCTCTTCCTTGCCTTGCACCCCGTTGCCGGCTCTCCGCCTCGGCCCGATGGCTTCCTCTTGAGCGACTGGTGCCATCACACGGGCTGCTCCCCGTGGGCTTTGCTGCCTCCCTCCGGGCCGGCTGCCTGTTTAACGTCAAGCCGTTAGGACCCCAATATCCCTGCATCTTCTGATAGCCGGGCACCATCAGCTTCCTCCACCCCATTTGCTTGCGCGGCCGTCCTGTCGGCACTGAGGTCAGAGTTCAGCCGCGGCGCCAGCCCCACCGCCTGTCCTCCGCTCCGTCCTTCCTCCGGGACACCCTGCACGTGACCAGACACCGTCGGGGACACTGCGCCCTCCTTGCCGTTGCCTTAGATGCCCCTTTTCTTCCCCTGCCCCCCGACGCCTCCTGCCCCGTGACCCCCAGAACCGTCGGCCCCTAGTTGTCTCCTTGGGGTTCCCTGTCCTGTTTCATAAAAACAGACGGAAGCCTGGTTCTTGGGAAAGGGTCGTCTGCTCCATCTCCCCCCTCGAGAGCACCCCCCAAATACCACTGAGCCCCCCAGAACCACGGAAGGTTGAGGCGCTGTCCCACGCATTCAGCACCAAGGTCACGCAGAGGTCGGCCAGATGCCAGGCTGCAGGATGCGTTGTTCCCAGGGCTGGTTTTTTTTGGTGGTAAATGTCGTTATTATTGATTATTAATTATGAATCGTTACACAAGCCGATAAGGAAAGTGTAGCTTCTTTCTCAGGCTGGGCAAGAGTAGCTGTCTCGGGAGATTGGTGTTAGAATTCCGTGAGAACATATGAGGAACGCGTAAGTCACGGGGCTTGGAAAGGGAATATTTTTAAATCTCCCGCCACCCACGCGCCTCGGGGGCCGCGCTGCCGGGCCCCCTCGGCACGGTGACTCGCGGCACATCCTGTCGGGCCGTCCGTCTCCCTCCTGGGAGAGGCCAAGCCTCACGTGATCGTGTGTCCGTCTCCCCCGTGTCCCAGCGACACACGGACGCCGAGGGCGTCTGTCAGGACGGAGCCGGGAGGCCTTGCAGCCTGCACACCCGTCGGCCGGCGTTGGGCGGGTTTCTCTAGAGAGCAGGACACCTAGGACTCTGCGTGTGCGTGTGCATGTGTGCGTGTGTGCATGTGTGTGCATGTATGTGCGTGTATGTGAGCATGTGTGTGCATGTATGTGTGTGTGCGCATGTGTGTGCGTGTGTGTATGTTTGTGTGTGTGCATGTGTGTGTGCGTGTGTGTGGTGTGTGTATATGTGTATGTGTGTGTGCGTGCATATGTGTGTGCGTGTGTGCGTGCGCGCGTGTGTGCATGTGTGTATGTGTGTGCATGTGTGTGTATGTGTGTGCATGTGTGTGTATGTGTGTGCGTGCATGTGTGTGCATGTGTGTGTGCGTGCATGTGTGTGTATTTGTGCATGTGTGTGTGCATGTGTGTGTGCGTGTGTGGAGGGCTGGACTGTGGTGCGTTGTACAAGCCCCCCAATAAAATGATTATTTAAAAAACAGGGCCCAGGGGGCGGCCTGCTTAGGGCCCCAGACTTGCCCTTTCTCTCTGAGGGGGGCGAGCGCCGATCAGCTGCGTCCAGTTGCCTCAGCCCTGGACACGCGGCCCCTCCAGCGCCCAGGTCGGGCGCAGCTCCATGTGTCCCGCCAGCGGGAAGGTCTCGCAGGGAGCGAACGTGTGTCCGTCCTCCAGCTTCTGCCTGACGGACAGGTCAATCCCCGCCCCCCGCCCCTGTTGCAAGTTGACAGATTACGTAACGGCCACCGGCCGCGGAAGGCCGACCTTGGAGAACAAGGACACCCACTGTCAGAGGACTTTGGATTCTGCCTTCCCCGGGGCCGCCGGCCTCGCCCATCCCTCCTCTGACCCAGAGCGTGTGCGTGTTTCAGGGCTCCGTGGCCGTGGAGGACGTGGCCGTGGTCTTCAGCCGGGAGGAGTGGGCTCTGCTGGACCTCGCGCAGAGGACACTCTACAGGGACGTGATGGTGGAGACGCTGACCCACCTGGCCTCCGTCGGTGAGAATGACGTCCCTTTCTCCCCCCACTCCCCAAATTTCCCCTTTGCATCTTTATGCAATAATTGATCACTTCGCTCCTGCGGTCCAGCCTGAGACGCGGGGACGTGGAGCGGAACGGAACGGGTGTGGGAGCGTGGCGTGTCCAGCGCAGGGGTTTTGGCTTCCCCGGCGACCGCCGTGCTCGCTGGCGTGGATTAAAGTGAGCCCCTTCCCTTCCCTGCGTCTCGTGATGAAGACGCCCTCTCCGTGTTGTCGGCGCGGCCGTGGGCACACGGGGAGCCCTGCCGGAGGCTTCCAACCTGGGACTCTGTAGAGAGCAAGCATCCTTCTGCCCTGGACGAGTTTGACGTGCTTGTGTGTGTGTCCGCGTGGACGAGAGATGCAAGTCCAGAGAAGGGAGACCTTTGGATCAAAGAGCTGTTGTGTAGACAGAGGCGTCCCAGCCCAGTGCAGATCCAGTCCTCAGTCCCACACGAGCCCGTCTGTCCGATACCAGCCCATGAATCCCTCTGCAGACGCATGCAGTCATGCAATGACCATGAATCCCTCTTCAGACACATGCACTTCATGCAATAACACGGAATGCAGGAGGGTCACAGGCCGGCGGGTGCAGAGTCTTGTGGATCCAGTGGCCGTGGACGCAGCTCAGCGCCGGCGTGGCCTCCACGTGGCTCCTCCAGCTCCAGGGCTGCATCGTCGTGTCTCCACGTGTCTCATCAGCAGGAAGGTCTTGCAGGGAGAGAGAGTGTGTCCCGCCTCCAGGGAGGAAGACGGGAGTTCCCAGAATGCTCAGGGGAGGCCCCGCCCACACAGAGGCGTCATCAGGCTGCGACCTGATTGGCAGGCCAGGCCCCGCCCCTTCGCGAGTTGACAGGATCTGTAACGGCCGCAGCTGCACGCACCTGTCTTCCCCCCGCGGGCAAAGTACTGGCGCGTCGTCAAAATGCTCCCTCCGCTTCACACCCTCCGTCAGCGCCCGGTCGGCCCTTCCCGGGTGTTTTCCCAGAGAAACGGGAAGGTCTGAGCCGGGCGCGGGGTCGGGGGGTCTCACCGGGCACAACTATGCAGGAGCAGAGACAAGAACGAGTCTGTCCAAGGACGCGCCCTGCGTGGACAGACCGACATGTCGGACAGACGCAGTGGGAAAGTATTTTTCGGGGTCTTCAGCCAACTTCTCAGATTCTTGATCATTTTAAAAACTCGTTTCTTTTCATTGTGTCCAGCACGTCTGTACCTCATCGTTCTCCAAACATCTGCTCTGCACCTAAGCCCCTGCCGTCAGCGCATTTCCCCTCCCTGCTTCCCCCTCCCTCATGTGCCCTTGGTAATTTATACATCGTTATTTTGTCATATCTTGCCCTATCCGGAGTCTCCCTTCCCCCCTTCTCTGCTGTCCCTCTCCCAGGGAGGAGGTCACATGTGGATCCTTGTAATCAGTTCCCCCTTTCCAACCCACTCACCCTCCACTCTCCCAGCATCGCCCCTCACACCCTTGGTCCTGAAGGTATCATCCACCCTGGATTCCCTGTACCTCCAACCCTCATATGTACCAGTGTACAACCTCTGCCCTATCCAGCCCTGCAAGGTAGAATTTGGATCATGGTAGTTGGGGGGAGGAAGCATCCAGGATCCGGGGGAAAGCTGTGTTCTTCATCGTTGCTACCCTGCACCCCGACTGTCTCGTCTCCTCTCTGAGACCCTCCTGTAAAGGGATGTCCAGTGGCCGACAGATGGGCTTTGGTCCCCACTCTGCACCCCCCCTCATTCACGATGATGATTTTTTGTTCTTGGCTGTCTGATACTCGATCCTTTAGGCACCTCGTGGTCGCACAGGCTGCTGTGCTTCTTCCATGTGGGTTTTATTGCTTCTGAGCTGAATGGCCGCTTGTCTCTAAGTCTTTAAAACCCCAGACGCTGTGTCTTTTGATAGCCGGGACCCCCCAGCTTTCTGCACCACATTTGCTTGTGCACCTGCTGTGTTTGTGTCGGGAAGGTGAGCACCGTGGGATGTCAGTTTAATAGAACAAAGTGTCCTTGCATTGAGGGAGTCCTTGAGTGGAGGCCCAATGTCCATGTACTGCCCCAATTCTAAATATACAAATATATGCACATAGATCTATTTCTACATCGTCATATATAAATTTATTTGCACATGCACATGCCTGTATCAAGACCTCTATAAATGCCCTTTGCCTCCCAGCTCCTTTCTCTATTTCCTTGACTTTCCTCTTGTCCCACGTCCATGCTCTGCTCCCCTCGCTCCTCTGCTCCACGCCCTCAGTGATTTTCCTCGGTGGTGGGATCAGATTGGGTGCAATTTCCACACTGTGTCTGCAGCTTTTAAAGTTTTTTGACCTTAGCCGTACTGCACACGTGTGGTCCTGGAGACCCGTGTTCTCTGTCCTTATTCAGGCGTGTGCTGTGCCGAGCGCCTTCGGGGAAATGCGTCCGATTGGCGCCTCAAGGATTTACCCTTAGAAATAGGGTTTTAACCGTTGCCAAGGCGCCGAGACAGCAGCTCTGTCTGTCTCACCTGTTTCTCAGCAGCCTTCTCCGCCAGCACCCCGTTATTAATCCACCGCAACCCATCTTTGTTCCCTGTGCTGGACTTCCACTCAGTGTCGCAAGACTTTAACCGCGGAGAGCAGCTGTTCCTCCAACACCTCGTGCTGCAGTTCATGAAGAGGGACGCCTCGTTCTCCGCATGGCACGTCGATCCGCTTGCCGTCCGCTGCAGCGACGTGAGGTGGGTATCCCTCCAGCAACCGAACACGGTGCCCGGGAGGATGGCTGAGGGCTTGGCACGGTGACACGCGCATCCATCCGTGGCGGTGCCCGGAATGCCCCCCCATTGCCGGACCCGCCTTTGGCCCCGAAAACGACAGGGACGCGTGGACGAGGCTGGACCGTGGGCGGGCAGGGTGGTGGGAGGCTGCGCGCCTTCGCGGAGGGTGCGGATCCACCCGCTTTGTGCACTAAGCGCCCGGCTCGGTGCTCCCGGGGCCAGAACCCAACGGGCGACGGGTTGTGTAGCCGTGTAACCCGCGTGCCGTCCTGGTTCTCAACCCAGCGCTGCCCGCTGAGTCCCTGGTGTGAGCGGGCTTTGCATTTGAGAACGGATTCCGTGAACCCTTCTTGCCGTCGACTCTTCACGCCCCCCTTTCCGACTAATCTGCAAGCGTCTGTGCACAGAGAGAGAGAAACCCGTCTGCGAAAAACCAGGACCAAACTCGGCAACTGAGTCCGTTCAGTGCGACCCGGCCGGACGGTGCAGAGCCGCCCCTGGGCGCCCAGGACTGAGGCTTCACAGGCGCAGAGAGGATCCCGCGGAGCTTAGACCCGGTGACCTTGTGCTCAGCCGGTGCCCGTGGACCCATCTGCAAAAGTTTCGTGGGAAAATTCCACTTGGCGTCCAGTTTAATCTTTCCGTGAATCGTTTTAAGTCCCTTTACATGGAACCCCGTCCCCGTGAACGATGCGCAGAATCCTCACAGTGTCACCTTCTCTCTTTATTCTTACTTTAACTCGCTGCGTCTTTGTTCAGTGGTTTATATTTTGAAAGTGAAAAGAAATAGGATCGAGTCCTTGTCTTTTAAGGAACATCCGTCAGCGTATCAGATACGCACGAGTCGGACACTTGGGTAAAATGATCAGAAATCCGCGTATTTTGCAGAGTTTAGCGAAATGGGCGCCGACCGAGTTGCGATCTCACGTTGCCTGTGTTTCTCAGGGTTCGGACAATAGACGGCTGCTCGGACGGGGACGACCGCAGCCCGTTGGTGGACACGTCCGGCCGGAGCCCAGTCCTTCCTGATCCACGAAGGAGCCCTCCTCCGACGGAGCGTCCGTTTGGGCAGCTCGGGCCCGGAAGAGCCTCCGTGACTCCGTCGCTCCCCCGCTGCAGCGGGTTCCGAGCTGCGCCCCGGCCCTGCCCGACGACGGAAGGTGGCGGCGCCCGCCGTGCTGCGTGCCAGCTCGCCGCCCCCATGAGAACGCTCCATGCACAGCAGCCCCGTCCGTGTGCCGTGTGCGGCGTCCCCGCGCCTCTCCTGCTCAAGGCGCTGCACCGCCGAGCGAAGCCTTACGCGTGCAAGGAGTGCGGGAAGGCCTTCGGCATGGCCTCCTCCCTCAGCCGGCATCTAAAGTCTCACCGCGGGGAGCGGCCCTACGCGTGCCGGGAGTGTGGGAAAGCCTTCCGGCAGTCGTCCCACCTGAGCACGCACCTGAAAACCCACAACGGAGAGCGGCCGTACGGGTGCGCCGAGTGCGGCAAGGTCTTCAGCTGCTCCTCGGCCCTCGCCACGCACCGGCGCACCCACACGGGGGAGCGGCCCTACGCCTGCCGGGAGTGTGGGAAAGCCTTCAGCCGGTCCTCGCACCTCACGTCGCACCGGCGGACCCACAGCGGGGAGCGGCCGTACGGCTGCACGCAGTGTGGGAAAGCCTTCGGCGACTCCTCGGCCCTGACCAAGCACGTGCGCACCCACAACGGGGAGCGGCCGTACGAGTGCAGAGAGTGCGGCAAGGCCTTCTGCCAGTCCTCGCACCTCGCTTCCCACGCACGGACTCACGGCGCAGAGACGGCGGCGAAAGCGGGGCCCTGAGCGACGCCTCGCTTTCCGGGAAACGGTGGGAAACAGAGAGAGTTAACGGCGTCCGAAGCAAAGGCATGTGTCTTGGTATCGACAACGTCAACCACGTGGCCGTCAGTCCGTCGGTGGCAGGAAACACGGCGGACGACGGGCAGAGGCTCTGAACCGAGAGCGCGGCGCTGCCGCTAGGAACTGGAGAAGCCCCTGCGAGGAGGAGCAGAGCCTTCGGGACAGGGCGCGTTTGGGCGCAAAGGCAACGAGGCACAAAACAGGAGCGCTGGAAGCGGTCGCCAGGTCGGAGCGTAGGTTTGCGAGGGAGCAGCGAGGTCGCCCGCCATCGCCGAGCTGACCCAGGCTCCGAAGCCGCCAAGCGTCACAGGTCAGGAACGCGGGGAGAGTCGTTCCACCAGCAGCGACTTAGTGAAGATGCTCAGGACAAATGATCTAAAATGTTCATTTAAAATGACGGCGTAACGAGCACTGACGAATTCGAAAGCCTTGAAGAAAGGGACGCGTTCCTGGAGTCACACAATCTACGCAATTAACACAAACGGGGGCAGAAACACAGCCAAGCAAAATAGACTGATGGGCTCATGGGGGGAGATTATATATATATATTTTTGATCCTTTTTTCCGCCTTTCTCCCTGGGAGCTGCAGGTGGATGCAAACCGCCGACCATGCAGATCACAGCCCAAGGCGTGTGCACAGCAGCACCAGGGCTCCTCTGGGGGGAATTCTAGGGAGAACAACATATTTCTGTAGAGAGTTTCCATGGAGGCTTCTGCCAACCATCCACAGAGGAGCTGAAACGACAGCTATTCAACCAGCTCCAGCAGATGGAACAAGGAAGAATTCTCTGGAATTCCATTCCGGGAGCAAGCTTAACCCGGATCCCACCGCCAGGGAGAGACATCACTAAAGCGTTTGCCAAGATCCCCGCTCAGATCCCGGACCTCAGAGCTCAACATCAGCGGCAAACAGAGAATCCGTCGCTACCAAACGGTCGGTTCCGCGTTACGGAGCCAATGCGCCTCACGCCGCACACACACAGCAGGGCTATCGCCTCCTCGTCTGCAGAAACGTCATCTAACGAAGCCCGACCTCCATGCGTGACAGGGACGCAGCGCAATGGGAGCAGACGTGAAAGCCCTCCTCCTCGCGGGCACATCGTGCAACGCCAGCCGCCTGCAGATCCTCCCTGGAGCGAGATTAAAAAGAAACACGACTGGGGTGTCCCCGTCGCCTCGCCCGCGCAATATTACACTGGAAGCCCTGCCAAGGACGTAACGCAGAAGACAGTCGAGAGCATCCAGATTGGCAAGACGGTGCAAACCTCAAAGCAAGCAACGTGCATTCACATTTCCCCGATCGCATAAAGCCTCGGAGCCTCTGCAAGAAGGCAGCCGGCAGTGACGCTCTGCAGAGTGCCAGCGTGCAATCAACGGCGTGAAGTCGTTTGCTGCATCCCCGCAATTAAAAGCGCACCCCTGAAAGGCCGCCCTCCGTCGCGGAAACAGCGCTGCTTGCAGTCGCCGCGAGAAGATGGAAAAGGAGCCACCGCAACGAGCAACCGAAAGGATTTTATCCCAAGAGAAGTCGGAAGCATGCTGGTCGGAGAGGGAGAGCTAACCTGGGGGATCCGCCAGCCTGCAAGTGCGATGCCTCCCAGCCCAGATTTTAACGGCGTTTCTTGTTGGGAAGTGCATCCCTAACCTCCTACGGGAAGAAAGACTGACTGCCGTGTCATGGGTCCCGGTGAAGAATCCGTGCATTGGAATTCCGGTGGAAGGAAAGACGCTCGGACGCGCCACCGACTGCCGGCATGCTCTGCAGACACAGGCGTGGGGAGACCGCGTGTGCTTTGGACGGGCGTTTGGGAGACATCGGCACCTGCTCTCGGGCAACATGCTGGAGAAAGGCGAGTGTCCTGCAGGAGCAAGCCTTGGGCAAGACGAATCGGCACAGCTGCAACGATGGTTTCAGAGGGGGCGCTGGTGGGGCCCGTGCAGGATCGGGAGCGTCTGTCCTTCTGTACAGAGGCGCCCTGGAGGTCGGATCGGGCTCGGCACCCAGCACAGCACCCCAGTGGCGCATGGACCGCGTGACTCTGGGTTTCCAAGGCTGTGGGTCTTGCTCGGAGTCGGAAGCGCTGTTTTTCTCCTGCGGAGCAGCCGGTGGGTTTGAACTACCGACCTTGCAGTTGGCAGCGCAGTAAGTGGCCCCCTCCGTCGCTGCTGCATTTTAGGGAGAAAGTGGGCAAAGCTCTGTTGCTAGAGGAGGATACGGGGGAGGCCTCGCCGTCCCTGATTTCACAACCCCCCTCGGTGACGCAGCGGTCAGGCCGACTCGCTCACGGCAGCTGGCAGACACAGACGCGGAACACGACCGGGCACGTGAAACACAGGGTCCTCACCTCACACCGTACGGCAAAAAGCGAATAAAGAGATGCAACGACCTCAGTGTACAACCTAAGACTATGAAGGGGGGAAATGTGCAGGCCCCCAGCACGGACAGAGGCGTAAATTGATTGCCACGTAGCATGAATTGATTACCACGTAGCATAAATTGATCACCACGTAGCATGAATTGAATATTACCATGTAGCATAATTGATTACCACGTAGCATAAATTGATTGCCACGTAGCATGAATTGAATATTACCATGTAGCATAATTGATTACCACGTAGCATAAATTGATTACCATGTAGCATAATGGATTACCACGAAGCATAAATTGATTACCACGTAGCATAAATTGATTACCACGTAGCATAAATTGATCACCACGTAGCATAAATTGATTACCATGTTGCATAATTGATTACCACGAAGCATAAATTGATTACCACGTAGCATAAATTGATCACCACGTAGCATGAATTGAATATTACCATGTAGCATAATTGATTACCACGTAGCATAAATTGATTGCCACGTAGCATGAATTGAATATTACCATGTAGCATAATTGATTACCACGTAGCATAAATTGATTACCATGTAGCATAATGGATTACCACGAAGCATAAATTGATTACCACGTAGCATAAATTGATTACCACGTAGCATAAATTGATCACCACGTAGCATAAATTGATTACCATGTTGCATAATTGATTACCACGAAGCATAAATTGATTACCACGTAGCATAAATTGATCACCACGTAGCATGAATTGAATATTACCATGTAGCATAATTGATTACCACGTAGCATAAATTGATTGCCACGTAGCATGAATTGAATATTACCAAATAGCATAAACTAGATACTGAGCATAGCGGCGTGCAAACCGGAAGGTAAATAACTGAGATATCCCAAAATCTGCACATTTATGATCGTTGAACGATTCCACGGAAAGGTTAAAGAAAAGAAACTTGAGGGAAAATAGTCGTGTCGCTGTGACATTTCTGACGAGGGTCCTCGCTCTAAAATTTAAAGTGCCCACCTTCTCCATCGTCAAATCACTTCCTAACTTAGAGATGGACACAGGACCAGGGTGTCCATAAGCCCATGAAACATGCCTGGGAGCCTCCGTCACGGGAGAGGCAAGATCCAGCGCGAGATGCGGTCCCACCGCAGCGGCCGTGACATTGCTTTATTAGAGGGCGCGCCGGGTGCCTGCAGGGCTGTGGGTGCCTTAGGCTCCCAGGCACGGCTGCTAGAGAGGCGCGTAAAGGGAAAGGCCGGCTGCAGACAACATGAAGTGCCTCACAGGCAGAACCAGAGCAAACAATCCTGCTCTCTGCACTCGGGGGAGATCTCCCTACAGAGACGAGAGCCGGGACTCAGTGCGGCGTCTGCACACCCAGCTGGTTGCATCCCGACTCCTGGGAGCAGGAAAAGCGACACACCCCACTGTCCCGTCCGTGGATGAATAGACAGGATTCACGGCGTTCACCTGCGGCGGAAACGCCCACGGGTGCAGGATGACGACGCTGCAAACCACCTCACAACCTGGATCAGCACGGAGGACGTGCCGGGGTGAAGACGTCACACGCCGGAGGGCAGACTCACTAATTTCCAGGACACGTGGGAAGACACTGGCCCTGAATAAAGGAGCCAGGTCCTCCTACAAGGCTGCGCCCACGGGCTCATGCACAGTTTTACGACGAAGACGTCTGCCTGTTTGCAAGTGCACGTCTTCGAAGCTTGCCTTTGTCCCTTACGGAGCAACCGTTGGCCTCTTCCCACCGGGAGCCAATGCGAAGGAATCGAGCTGGACATTCAAGGACGCCGTGTCCCCGGAAGACGGATGGAGCCAAGAACCACGCTCCGCTCGCCCCTGAGATCCGAGGAGCTGGACGGTGCCCGGTGGCAGCTGCACCGCAGTAGAAAGTCCCGATCCGAATGGATAAAAAAGCGCAGAACAAAATCCAGAATCCAATCACCACGCGTGACACTCTGGGAGAGAATCGGGGAAACTGAGGCAGCCTTGTACCGTTAAATTGAAGCTCCCCCCAGAGGTCAGCTTTCAGCCAGTCGGGGCAACAAGCGCCCAAACCCGGCAGAGATGGGAGGAGACTGGTTCAAAATGGGGGGAATGCTGGTTTACGGCCGGGCTTTCGACCAGTTTCCCAGAACAGCTGCAGCCCTGGACGCTCGGCTGGAGAAGAAGAAAGCAAACCCGTGAGGACACAGCGCTGGCTCTGAAGTGGGAAGTGTCCTTTCTGCTGCCGTGTCAGGCAGCAAACGCACAGCGGCTCTCGGTGAGTCGGAAGCAGGTGGAACAAGGTTGTGTCTCTGGAAGAGAGTCGTTGCCTCGGAAAGGCTTCTCTCCTGGGTGTGGGTTGTGCTTTATTCCAGCTAAATGTGCTTTTAAAGTTTCTAGTGCTTCCCTCGATGCTGTTTTATGTGCAATTAAACACTCGGCTTTGGTGTGAGAGTCTCCCGTCTGTCCGGGGTTGGTGCGTGTCCTCGCTGCCGTGAAGCTAAACCTGCCGAGCACAGGTCGCTCATTTCTCGGGGCCGTGACCTTACCTTCAGCGCTGGGCAGGCTCCAGACGCCGCTTTCCGTTACGCTTGCGCCTCGTGAGATTGCTGTCCACTCGCCACGGTCGCCTACGATCATTTAAAATTAAAAACAAGTTTCCCACACATGAAGATTTCCAGAGCAGAGCAGCGGCTTTCCGTTCAGCAGTCCGCCCTCATCTTGCTTCCAGTCGCCTGTCCCTTCGATCCACCGTTGCTCAACCCCAGCTTGTTGGGCTTTGCTGGTTTCACGCCACCTTCCCTGACGTCCTGCCTTTGGGCAGAGCTGCTTCATTGCTAACCCAGGCTTGTATATCTTTGGGGGACGTGCAAGCCCCCTAATCACAGGTGAAGCCACGTCGCAGGAAGGGGTTGCAGTATAGGTTGTGCAGGAACGAGAGGGGCACAGTCTAGGGACAAACTAATAGGAAGAGGGGGGATTGGGGGTATCCGGGTGACAAGAGGGCGGATCCTCGAGTCAGGATGGGGCTGGAGCTCCATAGAAACCACTGCTGCCTCCCACCTGCTGTCCTCCCACGTCCCTCTTGCAGGCAGGCTCTCCCCCTTCGCCCATGTTGACGTACGTCCAACCAGGAGCCCCCTCTTCCTTCCCCTCCCATCCCCATGACCAGTCACATGTATGTGGGCATGAAAGCCGGGACGTGATTCCGTTTTTAATCCTGGTCTCGGACTATGTTTGTCCTGTTGGGACCCGTGTATTTTTGACCCGTGTCTGTTGTCGCCCCGTGTTTGCCCAGTGGCGTTTGCTGCTCCAAGAATGTTTTCCGTGTCTCTTCACTGGGAATCATGCAGAAAGCGGTCTCCCCTTTTATTTGCAGAGGGACTGCAAAAGGTTGGTGAGAAATCGCCAGGCGGGCAGAGTCGCCCACAGGCAGCAGCCAGGGCGGGTCACCCGCAGTCCGGACCTCAGCGAGGCAGACCCTGGACGGCAAGGGACCCACCAGCCTCGCGGCCAGGCATCGAGGTGAAGAAGCCTCCGTCTCTTAGACACACGGTGCACGTTGTGTTTGCTTGGCCCTCAGGTGGTGCAGCTCACAGGCGGAGGCAGAGAACTGGCTAAAGCTGCAGCACCCGGTCCAACCACCGGAGAGCGAGGGAGACGGGGGCGGGCCGTGCAGAGCCATCGATCTCTTTCCCTCCAATCGAACCGCGACCTGATTGATCCCGCGTGGTCCTACCGGCCAGGTCGACCCCATAAACGTACCTGTCGCAGGGACCTCAAAATGTTAGAGGGAAAATGGGGTGAAATTATCCCTGAGTTTTTCCTATAATCTTTGTGAAGCCCCAGTGCATCTAAGAGCACAGCTAAAAATACTCTCTTAGGGTTCTCGATAGAAACAAAATCAGATCGATAATACTTATATGTAGATATTTATACAGATGGATAACATATGCAATAAACTTAATTAAATTATAAAGCAGTACAAATGGCTCAGTGCAACTCACTCCCGTGAGACACTGGCAGTCCTTCGAGTCTTGAGGGCACAGGTCAGTCCTCTGCAGAGAGATTCAGGCTCTCCGGGCACAGGCGGCAAACAGCAAGGCAGGTCACCAACAATCAGACAGATGACAGGGGGGTCCCACAGTCCCCAGCTCAAGAGCTGTAAGTCCCAATGGTGTGGACTTTACAGGTCTTGAAGGAGCCTCAAATTACAGCGACACAGTCCACGGGTTGGGTGTCCCTCGGGCAGTGCAGCTTGTAAACTGAGGCACAGAACGAGCCAGGCAGCCGCCCATCAAAGAGCGAGAGACAAGCAAGGCGAGGCTCGCCGAGCCAGTGATCTCTCCGCCCTTCAATGACCCCCACATGGTTCACTGGCCACGTTCGCACAATAAACCTTAACTGTCTCACACAGTTCCTTTCTACCCAGGGTTGCTCCATCCGTGTTGAAACACGTCTCTGGGACCAATGTCTGCAGATAAATCCAGTCTTCTCAGGCTCATCCGGGTGCTTAAAAAACAAATCCATTCCAAGCCACGGCTGCTGAGGGCATGTGCCGGGCAGAGAAATCAGCTCAGAAGGTCCTCTTGTCTGTTTCTGGAGATTCCACAGGCATCGGCCATCCTGATGGATTAGTCTCAGAGGATCCGAGCTAACTGCAGGAGCTGATGGTAAAGAAATGCAGCGAGAGCTCAAAGCTGCCTTGGGGAGGGAAAGCTCGGGGCGGTTGAGGCTGAAGAACTTGTCCTCGTGACGGTGCACCGGCTGCTGGAGGACCGCAGGGGCCGCCATCGGAGCATGGCGTCTGGGAACGTACACCCGCAGAGCAAGCATCGCCCCCTCACACTTCCTTCTGCCCCCTTAGCGCCCCTGCCCCCAAATCAGGGAACATTTCCACGGAGCATGACTGAGTCTCTCGGGACATCGAGCGAGCATTTTCACGTAGAGCCTGCAGCAGCCAAGAGTGCAGGGTTCTTTGAGTGACGGTCAGAGGGTGTAGGGGTGCTGCCTTCGGGAAGGACGGAGGCCTCGATAGAGGCCACCCCCTGCCCGTGCTTTTACATCGGACTTGTTTGTCTAATGAGGAGACGTGCGATTCTGTGTCAGTGCCTTCTTTTTGGTTTCCCTGCTTTGTGCATGCTTGCATGCGGTCTACCTGTCTCTGTATCGCTTTGTTCTGCTGCACGTTGTGCGTTGTGTTGTGCGTTTCTCTGTTGCATGTTGTGCATGGTTTTCTCTCGTGCATTGTGTTGTGAAACACACACACAAGGAGCACCGACACGGTGCAGCTCAAAGAGGTTTATTGGGATCAAAATCCTGACTCAGCGCTGAGCGACCGCGCCAGACTGTCGGGTACGGAGTGTGGACCCCGAGCTTCCCCTGGGACAAGCTTTCGTTGCATCACACACACGGGGGCCGTGTTTCACAAAGGGGAACCTGCCTTACCTTTAGCTCGCCGATTTCTCCCCAAACAGCCGCTTGTACCAGCCTGTGATTTTCCTAAAAGCTCCGACGCACAAAAGCGGACTGTTTCGCAGGAAGGTCGACATTAATTCAGACCCAGGCTCCGTTCCGCCTCCTTATCGCACATCGTTCTGTCGTGCGTTGCTTGCACGTTGTTTCCTGCCGTGCATTGTTCTGTTGCACATAGCACACGGCTTTCGGTTGAGCCCTCTGCCCTGCTGTGCGTTGTGCATTGTCCTCTTGTCCATCGGGCTGCTGGGACTCAGACCCAACTCCCCGTCACCCCTGAGTTGGCGAGGTCAGGAGGGCACCTGTATGAGGCCTGGGTGGGAGGTGAGGGCGCAGGGAAACCCCGGTCACCGCCTTCACCATGTGAATGAGGGCACCTGCAGCTCACCTCACCTGTCTCTGCCGGGCGCCAAGCAGCGCAGGCGAGGGCTGGGTACCAGGCATGCCACACGGGTGGAGGGACCCGTCTTAATTTCTACCAGGCTTGGTTGCAGTTGGGCTGCCAATTCAGCACCGGCAGTTCGAAGCCAGTAGCCGCTCCAAGGGAGAGAGGCGAGGCTCCTGCAGGCGTCCAGAGGGCCGTCAATCCTACCGTGCCCAGTACCTGGCTCTGGATCCGCCCACAGGTAAGCGAAGTCACGTAGCTTCCGGCTCCTGCTCGGATGGTCCTAGGTTTCCCTTTCAAGCCAGTGGATCTCAACCTTGATAGATTTTTCTCTGCTTCTGGCATGAAAAGCGTTTCTTGACAGCCCCCCTCCCGCCCCCCCAGCAGGGATCCCCATACGACATTTGTCCTTTTGTGATTGACGCATGTCAGGTGGCCCAATGGGCTGCAAATCCAGCCGCGTCGTGAGGTCTCGGTGTTTCATTGTCTCTTTCAAGAGCTGGGAATCATCCACGGTGTGTTCGCACCAACATCTCCCCCTTTCCAGCGACGGGCACTCGGTTTCCTCCATCTTCTCACTGTTGCACGTCGTGCTGGAGAACAGGTGAGCTTGTTATCTCTGCTCCGGCTCCGGGCTTTACTTCTTCGGGGTCTGTAGCTAGTGGAGCAATGGCTGGGTCAGGTGCTGTTCCCAATTGAAGGTGCCCCGTGGCACCTTCCACAGTGGCTCTGTTGCACAGCCGCCCCCACCCCACGCAGTCAGCTAACATGGTCTCCCTAGCGGAAATAAGAAAGGCTTTAGCCAGAGACACAAAGGGGGAAACCCAAATCCTTCCACTGATTCCTAAGAGCCCTCTGCCTCCCGAGGGACACACCGCAGAGCCAACTCCGGGCACCACAGGTGGAAACCGCCAGCGGGTCCCAGAAAGCAAGGCGAGGCTTGCTCTTCCCATCAAGACCGACAGCCTTGGAATCGCCGCCGGCGGTGCCCGCTGGCTGCTCGGTTGCCTTGACGCCAGGAAGTGTCCCCAGAGGAAGCCCTTCCCGTTGAAGCAACTGGTAAAATGCAGAAGGGGGTCCTCCGTGTGGGAAACTGTCCATAATGTGATCGCCGAGGAGGTGGTAGGAATCTGTATGAAGACAGAAGGAATCCATCCATCGTGACAGTTTATCAGCGTTAATAAGGTGTATGGGGTGGGGTGGGGCTTTACATTTTTGTAGGAGTGTCGAAGGGATCAGGCATCAAAGAACAAAATATCATTATCATTGTCAAGGAGGGGGAGTGCGGAGTGGGGACCCAAAGCCCATCTGTGGGCAACTGGAGGGTCGCGGGGGGGAGAGGAGCCAGTCAGGTGCAGGGCAGCAACGGTGAAACATACAACTGTCCTCTGTTTCTTAAATGCTTCCTCCCTAATATCCTGATCCCAATTCTACCTTGCAAATCCGGCTGGACCAGAGGATGGACACTGGTGCAGACAGGAACTGGAAACACAGGGAATCCAGGACAGGTGATCCCTTCAGGACCAGTGGTGAGAGTGATGATACCTGGAGGGTGGGGTGGAAAGGGGAAACTGATTACAAGAATCTACATATATCCTCCTCCCTGGGGGACGGACAACAGAAAAGTGGGTGAAGGGAGACGTTGGACAGTGTGAGACAGGACAAAATAATAATGATTTATAAATTATCAAGGGTTCATGAGGGAGGGGAGCGTGCAGGGAGGGGGAAGTGATGAGCTGATACCAAGGGCTCAGGTAGAAAGCACATGTTTGGAGAAGGATGCTGGCAACAAATGTGCAAACGTGCTCGACACACGATGGATGGATGGATGGATCGTGATAAGAGCTGTACGAGCCCCAATAAAATGATTTTAAAACGTTTTTTTGGAGGAAATGGAACTAAGAGATGAAAAGTATTTTCCCATAAACGGTTTGAAGCCTCATAGTAGAGGTGAACGTTTAAACCTCTTTAAAACTGTCGTTTCAAAGTTAACTTCACCTCGGCCTCCTGGCGCTCAGAATAACTCATCATCCAGACTCTCACGCTGGGAACAAAATATTCTCCTCCGCGTCTCCATCTCGTGGAGAGGTCAGAACGGGACCGCAGTCTGCACGTTGCTCTTAGGGAAAGAAATGGGACAAGGAACAAGCCACGAAACAGAAGCCAAACGTAAGGAAGTTGGGGCGCGAAACAGAACCAGAGATCCAATCTGCAAAGTTTAGAAGCAGGCTTTAGTGAGAGGCTTGCGGGCGGATTCAGCAACTCAGGGAACTGAGCTATTGAAACCGCGCCTTGGGGAATTTAGGCTGCGTTTTTATGCCCCTGCTGCAGGCACAGCTGGGAAGGGTGCAGGCTGGGAGGATCTGTGCACACAGGTGCTTCAGAAGGGAGAAGGTCTTTGACCTTGTCTATATGCCAAGGACGGCTAGAGTGGAGCGTGCATATCTTCAGAAAACATTCCGGCTCCGGGAATTTGCAGGTTGAGCCGGGGACGGGGAGGTCGATGGGAGGTGAATTCTGAGCGCCAAGCTGAAGGCACCGGATTCAAAATGGGGAGTCCCTGTTGCCAAGACCAGGCAGCAAAGTGTAGACGCACACGACTCTAAGGATGGAGAAATATGGATACGTGAGACAAGTATCCAAAGTACGCGCTGCCATTTCTTTTTGGACAATATCTTATTCCCATGTTGTGCTTATTCCAGTATCTCCCTTTCCCGAAAGCTCGCCGGATTCTTAACACTGGAAAGCGGGACGCCATTGACAACACTCATATCCTGGCGAAATAGCCGCATGGCAGCCGACAGCCGTCTACCCTGGCTTGTCGTGCATCCTTTCCAAAAATCGGGACTTGTTTAAAAGGCGGGAAAAATGGTTAAAAATCGGGATCTCCGGTCACCTATCCCATCGGGATGGGGCTATGCAAACATCAATGACATTGATCCCCTCTCCCGCCTTCCTCTCCGCACCCCCCCACCGCCACCCCGCGTTGCAATATTTTTAAATGCACACATGTGAAAAGACGGGCTTTCTCCGCTGACCCAGAGGATCCCTGATCACGGAATTTCGCTTTGCGGCTCTTGCAGGCATTTCTCCCTCCCTTCCAGCACCGAAGGGCGGCCGGCAACAGGCGGAACCATTGTGCTGCACGGTCGCGAGTTACAGTGCTCTGCGTTTCCCACCCGGACACATTTTCCGGAGGCACCACGCCGTTTCCGGAAGCGCCCAGAGCGGAAGTGTGGCGTGTGTCCCCGTTGAGTAGCCGCCGTGTCTGTTGCTTTTCGCGTTTGTTACTTTTTTTCTGTTTTTTTTCTCGTGTCCGCGGTGCCGGTTGGATCTGCGGGCGCCGCCCCACCGCCACCCGGGCCCCGGGGCCGCGGACGCTGAGGAGCCGAACTGCGCCTGCGCGTCTCCGGGCGGTCGGTCTCGGGCCGCGGCGACCCCGCCGGGGAACTCCGGATCGGGGCCCGCGTGCGGAGTCGGGGCGCGGCGGCTGTGTGTCCGGGCGGGATGGTCGCGAGCGGAGCTGCCCCGGCGGTCGCGCGTCCCGTGCAGACAGCGCTGCCCCGGAAGTAGGCCTCACGCGGCGCGGGGAGCCTGCTCGACCAGCGCGGGGATCTGCGTGGACGTCCGATCGCGAGTTCGGTCATCTGCTCGCGTGGCTGCGCAGGCCGGAACCACGTTGCGTGGGTGAGTACGTGCGTGCGTACGTGCGTGGGTGGGTGCGAGCAAACGTACGTGGGTGGGTGCGTGCATACGTACGTGGGTGCGTGCGTACGTACGTGCATGGGGGTGGGGCGCGCCTGCCGTGGGAGCGCTGAGTGCGTGTGTACGTACGTACGTGGGTGCGTGAGTGCGTACGTACGTGCGTGCGTACTGCGTGGGGGTGGGGCGCGCCTGCCGTGGGAGCGCTGAGTGCGTGTGTACGTACGTACGTGGGAGCGCTGAGTGCGTGTGTACGTACGTACGTGGGTGCGTGAGTGCGTACGTGCGTGCGCACTGCGTGGGGGTGGGGCGCGCCTGCCGTGGGAGCGCTGAGTGCGTGTGTACGTACGTACGTGGGAGCGCTGAGTGCGTGTGTACGTACGTACGTGGGTGCGTGAGTGCGTACGTACGTGCGTGCGTACTGCGTGGGGGTGGGGCGCGCCTGCCGTGGGAGCGCTGAGTGCGTGTGTACGTACGTACGTGGGAGCGCTGAGTGCGTGTGTACGTACGTACGTGGGTGCGTGAGTGCGTACGTGCGTGCGCACTGCGTGGGGGTGGGGCGCGCCTGCCGTGGGAGCGCTGAGTGCGTGTGTACGTACGTACGTGGGAGCGCTGAGTGCGTGTGTACGTACGTACGTGGGTGCGTGAGTGCGTACGTGCGTGCGTGCGTACTGCGTGGGGGTGGGGCGCGCCTGCCGTGGGAGCGCTGAGTGCGTGTCTACGTACGTACGTGGGTGCGTGAGTGCGTACGTACGTGCGTACGTACGTGCGTGGGGGTGGGGCGCGCCTGCCGTGGGAGCGCTGAGCGTCAGTCCCCGGGGCTGCAGGCGGCGGGAGGATGCAGGGTTTTTCCGGGAAACAGGATGGAAGTCAGCTCCCCAGGAGGAGGAAGAGGAGGCTCGCCCGGGACCCCCGTGGAGATGGACCGCTTCAGGGGGAGCTGATTGCGACGCGCGCATCTTGCAAACTTAAATAAGCATTGCAAGCGTGGAAGCCTGCGAGTGCATAATCGGTCGGGATCGTTAAACCCGGCGCGGAGGCCGCGCGTGCAGGGGGAAGACGCGCGGTTTAGGGAGCGCCGGGCGCATGTTACCGCTTGTGGGCAATGCTGCATAAGGATCATAAAACACGGGCGGGACTCAGTGGCGCTGGGTTATCCCTGCTGAACAGCAGGATGTCAAGTGCATCTTTTGAATAAATGGGTGTGAAGCAGCGGCGCTGGATTGCACGGGTGCAACGATGCGGGTTGCCCGGGAGCTTCAGCTTCTGCACAATTCACGGCGTGGCGTCCGTTGTTCCCACAAGTAACAGGATAATCGGGCGACTAAGGGGCCCAGGAAGAAGGACACGTTCTAAATGGATTGCACCAACGCTTCTGGATCGGATTGAATACTTGGTTGGGTGGCTCGGGCTGGAAGTGCCAATAAAACTTTATAGAAAGAAAGCGTGCAAAAAAAGAAGAAAGTTTATGGGCTCGTGACTGTGGCCTTCTTCCGCCTTGGGGAAGAAGCGGTGATTTTACAAGAGACCGCTTTTCCCGGGCTGTGTCCGATCCGGGCGGCTGTTCACAGGCTCCCCTCTGTGTGCAGTTCTGCTAACAAGCAATCCTGTGTCCCGGCAGCGCCTCCGTTACCGTCCCAGGTGCTTCCAAGACCGTGGGTTCTCACCTCGGTCCTCTCAGTACTTCAGGAGAGATGAGCCTCCTAGAAAACAGGGAGGCCTGTGCACACCTTCCTGATGGACAGCGCAGGAGTTACGGGGGCTTCAGACCCCTCGGGGAGGCTGTGGAGCCAGGAGGCGGAGAAGAGGTGGACGGGGCACCTGCAGGCTGCCCACCCACGGCCCTGGGAAGAGCCCCGGGAGCCTCACTAGCAGCAGCCGTTGCCCGGAACAGCCTGATGCCCCTGGAGCTACACGCTGTCGCGGGGCCAAATGTCTCTAAGGAGCGTGTCCTGCAGGGGAGTGTGATTGGGCCTTGCCGCAGTCCCGGGAATCCCTGCTCTCCCGCTGCTTGGTGCAGAAACCGCACAGGGGGACGTGCAGACCTGTGCAGGGCGTGCGGGATGCACAGGTGGCCTGTGCGCCCCAGTCCTCGTTTCCTTTTGGCCCAAGTGCAGAGTGACGCTGTGCACTCGGCCGCTAAGCGGAAGTCTGCGGTGCACTGGGCAGCGCTCGAGTTCCCCAGGGTGCCCGGCTGTGTTGCTCTGACCTGGGTGTGAGCGCTCTCACTCTGGCCCTCCCGTTGGCTGGGCGGCTACGGATGGCCGTGAAATCCCGAAGAGTTTGCAGAGTCTCCACGTCGGCGGAATTCCTACCTGGAATCCCTTCTGCTCATTCATCGGGGAGGTGGATGGTCCCCCCACCAGGGAGGGTGCATTTGGAGAGGGGATTCCCTCCACCCGGCTCCAGCGTGCCCAGGAGGGGAGGTTTTCTTAGTGGGGGGGGCTGCCTGGACGTGTCCTGCATGGACATACTACAGGTGGTCCCATGGGCTTGCTGGGAAGGCCCTGGACCAGCCTTGGAAGCCGCGTTATCTTACTGTCTGACTTCCTGCGTGCGCCCCTCCTGTGGGCCTGTGAGCGCGACGTGTTCTGCCATCAGTCACGGATTGGTGACTGCGTCTTTGTCCCCCGACTGCATCTTGCTTTCAGACCTTGTGCTGATGGCCCCCCTCCCTCCTCTGTCCGTGTGAAGACTTAATAAATGTCCTCCTGACGTTATATTTGGGGGAGGGGGGTTATATTTAAAACCGGGGCCCCTTTTGTACCCGGAGGCAGCACGTGGGGGGGCAGGGAGGTGAAACTGACAGAGTCAGAGAGGTCTTGCTTCCTCGGAGGCAGCGTGTCCAGGTCACGAGAGAGAGAGAGACAGAGAGAGAGAGACAGAGAGAGAGAGAGACAGAGAGAGAGAGAGAGGGAGGACGTTGTCCACGCGGAGGAGGAGCAGGAGGGAGAGACGTGGCTGCGAAAACTCGGACGAGTCTCTGACTTGTTGAACGACGTGGGATCGGGGTGAAGGACACAATGCTTGGAAATTCTCCCACATTTCTCAAATGTTTAGGAACTCACGGGACCTGGTTGAGAATGAAGTAAGGGGGGAAGAAAGACGGAGCAGGAAATGTGGGTTGGGAATGCGACAGGGAGAAACCAGTCGCCTGTTAAGATGCTGTCGCCCAAGAAGAGTGTTCTTAAGACACAAAGCAGACTCGGCAGGTGCAGAGTCTGTATCCAGTGGCCGTGGAAGCATCTCAGCGCCGGCGTGGCCTCCACGTGGCTCCTCAGCTCCAGGGCTCCATCAGCGCAGCTCCGTGTGTCTTGTCCGCGGGAAAGTCTCGCAGGGAGGGAGCTGTGTCCCGTCCCCAGTGAGCAATGTCTGTCCTCGGTGCCTCCCAACGAGGTCATCGAGCTGCAACCTGATTGACAGGCGAGACTCCGCCCCTTCCCTCTTAAAGTCTCACATTGACAACCGATGATGTAACGGCCCCGCTGGGTATGTTGCACTGAAAACACAGCGTGGTCACGTCATGCACCGCGAGCCTGTGGCCCGTGCGGGACCGCGTCACGTTGGTGAGCCGATGGCTGCAAACCCCGGGTCCCTGATCGGAAATGTCTCAGCGCGGCCAGGCCTGGTTGCTTCTCCTGCTCTGGAATACGGGGTTTCCTCCATTTCTGGGTGACTGTGGTGGGGTCAGGATGCGGGAGGCTGTTCTGACGTCGCTGTCAGTGTCCTCTGAGTGGAGCGGTGCCCTGAGCCTGGGAGGAAGCAACACACCTGTCACTCACTCTGCATCGCCCACACCGTCTCCTCCCCGCCCCTCTCTGTTGCAGGTCCCAGGGGTGCTGCAGCGAGAGGCAGCCCAGGCCAGGCTGCTGGAGACCCGGGGCGCCCCTCTCGCACATCCGTAAATCCCGGGGGAGCATTTCCATTGGCTGACTCGTGCGTGCACTGGACGCTGTCCATCCGTCTGCAGACTGCCTTGTGCTCCACGCCCCCTCCCACCCCGCGTCCCCAAGGGGCTGCTTCTGTTTAGGGACCGCATTCCCCAGACCCCGGGACGCGGAGCAGGACGATGGTGAGCGCCGCAGACAATGGGTGGTCCTTTGGGCGAGGGGTGGGGCCCATTCCCAGGGTTTGGGGACCAGGTGTGGTTCCTCGGTGGGAGAAGAAAAGGTCCGGAGAAATCCAAGCGACAGAACCCCAGGAGACGTCCTTGTCAGGTTTGCACGTGGGGCTTCCTCTGTGGTTCTCTGAGCTGCCCTCATGCGTGTGCTGGAAAGACGTCAGCCGTTGGAACATGTTGACGTCCCTGCAGGACGTCATGCTTGGTAAAGCAGACGGGCAGCACGAGAGAGCAAGGGCCTCAGCGAGATGGATGGACGCGGGTGCTGCCCTGGGCTCACCGTCGTGAGGCTGGCGCAGGACCAGGCAGCGTCTTAGGGGCTCCGTGAATCGGGGTGCGTTCGATGGCACCTCCCGGCAGCGGCAGTTGGAAGCCACCAGCTGCTCCCAGAACGACAAGGCTTCTTTCTACCTTCTGTGAGGTTGACGGCCTTGCAAACCCCGAGACGCAGGTCCGCTCCGTCCCGGGTCGTGGGCATGAGCCGGCTGGCAGGGAGGGACAGACAGAGGCTGGAAGACGGGGCCGTGTCTGTGCCCCTCTTTCTCTAGCTACAGGGCTCAGGCGAGAAGGTCCTGGCAGGTTATAGGGTCCTGAGCTCCTGAGGGCCCCAAAGGATTGAAGCAGGGCCTGGTGGATCCCGTGTGGGATCTCCAGGTCCATTGTTCTCTCCCGTAGGGAATTCCTTTGTCTTAGGGACCCACACAGACAGGACTCGGGATACAAAAGCTTGCCGTCACCCTGTGCAGAGATCGTCTCAGTAAATTGGGGTTCTCAGTGAGACGTGAATAACGAGTGAGGCCGTGAATGTAGTTCGAAGGTGCAAAGGGGGGTGCTGTACCCTAGAGCCGACCTTGGTTAAACGCAGAACCTGTGGGGAACCCCCCGGAGTCTCGGGGCCTCAGGGCTGTTTGCGTGCAGACGAGCACGTGGCCGCGTGCTGACCGCGCCCGTGTGGGTGTCTCTAGGGCTCCGTGGCCGCGGAGGACGTGGTCATCCACTTCAGCCGGGAGGAGTGGGCTCTGCTGGATTGTGCCCAGATGAAGCTCTACCAGGAGGTGATGATGGAGACCCTCAGGAACCTCACCTCCGGTAAGACTCGTCGGTCTGTCTGTCTGTCTGTCTGTCTCTTCTCCCTGGTCCCTTTCGTGTGGACGTTGCTCCGTGACGTGGGCTGAGCAGGCGGCCATCTCGCGACGTGAAGCGCGTGGTCCCCCTGCCATCTCCTGCCGCCGTCCCGGACCTTTCAGTGGGCAGTTCCTTGATGGATAAAGTGCTTGGAGCAACAGATCCGCACCCAGGAGATCGACACCCCACTTTCTCCCGACGGGCAGGGTCAGGGGCTCTCGTTTGTTCCCCCGGAAGCGCAGAGGGACGATGTGCTCGCAGCACGGATGGGGTTCATCCAGGAACAACGGAAAGGAGTTTGGGGTTGCTCTTCTCCAGTGACCCAGCCCTGGGGGGAGGGGAGCCCCAATAGCATCGTGGGTAAAGCATTGGGCTGCTCACTGCAAGGTCGGCAGTTCCGAGGCACCAGCCGCCGCTCCAGGGGGCTTTGTACTTCCACACGGAGATACGTGCGGGCAGCGAGTCTGCACCGACTCAATGGCAGTGAGTTTTTGTTTGTTTCTGAGAATCAACTCGGGAAGCAACTCAATCTGCATCGAGTGTGACTTGCTTCTCTCGGGTTGCAGACGACATCGTCACGCCTGCACGCTTGCCAGAAGCTCGGTTATCCACCGATTGTCAGGCAGGCGTCCGATTCTCTCCTCGGGTCCCGTGTGAGTGGCGCCCAGCACCTTTCTTCACCTCTTTCCAGCACCCTCACTGACCGTTCCCGTACAAGCCATTTGCCGGCAAATAGACGACCTTGTCTTTTTCTGTTTAAGACCGTCTCCTTTTTCCTGCCTAACACGTTTTCCCTTCTTGCTTTGCATTTCCGCTCGCGAACGTCCGTTACTCGGTCAGTGTCTGCAAGTCTCACGGGCGGGAAAACGTTGCCCTGCAAGCACTCAGCGCTGCCGTCGGGGAACAACCACACCTGGTCCTTCCTGCTCGGAGAAAACCCTGAATCCCATGTGCCTGAAGGTCGACCTAGAAGCCGGGGGAGCTGTGGGAGGTGAGTGTGCTTTACACGGACGGCAGCAGGGGCTCAGGAGATAGCCGTGAAGTTACCTGGCATGAAAACGCACACTGATTCCGGCTTGTAATGGTCCAGCCGTTGCCAACAGAAACCGGCCCGGTGTGTTTGGTCCATTGGACGTGACCCGACGGGGTGTCTCGCTCACGGGTGGCCTCTTTCCTTCGGCGTCGCTGTCCACAGCCCCACAAAGACACCCGCCCCTTGCACAGATGCCCCTGAAACCAGGAGGCTGTATTGTGAGATTAAACATGACACAGCCACGATAGAGAGTCTGCCTGCCGTGTGACTTCGTCCATGCAGCGTGACAGTAGAAGGTCATGCGTGTCCAGGTTCATGTCTCACAACCCGTTGCTCGCTCGTTGCAGAAGCCAAACAGCGGAGGTCACCTGTGACCGTCACGAAGGAGATCCATGTGCAAAGACCTCCAGCCGGATCCCAGATCCCACTTCATCCCGAAGAAGTCCTCCAGAAGGAAGTGTCTCTGAGCGCCGTCCGTCGGGAGAACCTCTCACGGGTCCCTTATCGCGGAAGAGCCCTGCCTCCCCTCGGCGAGGGTGCTCAGCCTGTCCGTGCCAGAACTGCGCGGGCGCCCACAGCCGCTCCTGTCCCCTGGCCCCTCCTCGGAGACCCCTTCGTGCCACGGAGCCTGGAGAGGACCCCCTTCCTGGGCCCGCGCTTCAGAGGCCTGCGATCGCACTCACGGGTATCGAGTGCCGTGAGGGCAATGGATGCAGAGAAGAAGGCCTTCGGCGTTGCCCAGCCCTCCCCGAGAAGCCCCGCGGACTAAGTCGCGGCGGGGAGAGCGCTCAGGGAAGCCCGCCGTGCGGGGAAGCCAGCGCTCAGCCGTACGGATGTCCGCAGTGTGGGAAAGCCTTCTGCCGTCGCTCCTACCTCGCCGCGCATTCGCGATCCCACCGTGCCGACCGGCCCCACCCGTGTAAGGAATGTGGGAAAGCCTTTAAGAAGGCCTCCTCGCTCCGCGTGCACGGGCGCGTGCACACCGGGGAGAAGCCCTACGCGTGCCGGCGCTGCGGCAAAGGCTTCGCGTCTTCCTCGAACCTCACCAAGCACGTACGCACTCACACGGGGGACCGGCCGTACGCGTGCCGAGAATGCGCGAAGGCCTTCAAGGAGTCCTCCAACCTCACGCTCCACACGAGGACCCATCACGGAGAGCTCCCGTTCCAGTGCGCCCAGTGCGGGAGGGCCTTCACCTCGCGGTTCTCGCTAACCAACCACACGCGCGCGCACCGCGGGGAGCGGCCGTTCGCCTGCGAGGAGTGTGGGAAAGCCTTCATCCGGGCCTGCCACTTGCACCGGCACAAGAAGACCCACAGCGCAGAGAGGCCGTACGCGTGCGAGGAGTGTGGGAAAGCCTTCAGCGACGCCTCAACCCTCACCGGCCACCGCAGAACCCACAGCGAGGAGCGGCCGTACGCGTGCACCGAATGCGGGAAGGCCTTCAAGACCCCCTTTTACCTGGCTAAGCACGGGCAGACCCACGCTGGCGCGAGGCCGTACCCGTGTAAGGAGTGTGGGAAAGCCTTCCCTTCCGGGAAGCAGTTCATGTCCCACCGGAGAGCTCACCACGGAGGGAACCCCTTCGAATGTGAGCGGTGCGGGAAACGCTTCACTCACTTCTCCGCCCTCGTGAGGCACGAGGGGACCCACAGCTCGGAGAAGCCGTACAAGTGCCAGGAATGCGGGAAAGCGTTTGCCGATGCCCCGCACCTCGGCGTGCATCTGCAGACTCACAGCGGGGACAGGCCCTACCGCTGTCCGCAGTGCGAGAAAGCCTTCAAGTTTTCCTCGGCGCTCCACGTGCACAGGAGGGTTCACACCGGGGAGATGCCCTACGAGTGCCCCGAGTGTGGGAAACGGTTCAGGCGGAGCGGAAACCTCACGGACCACAGGAAAACCCACAGCGCGGAAAGGCCCTATGTGTGTGCGGACTGTGGGAAAGCCTTCGTGTCCCTCTCGGCCCTTAACATACACAGAAGAACTCACACCGGGGAGCGCCCGTACGGATGCCAGGACTGCGGGAAGGCCTTTGCCCAGTCCTCTCACCTCAGCACGCACAAGAGGGTTCACAGCCAGGAAAGGCCGTTTGCATGTACGGAATGTGGGAAAACCTTTAAGCACACTTCGAACCTCTCTCAGCATCGAAAAATCCACTCTGCGGAAGAGGCTCCGGGCACGTGAGGAAAACTCAGCCCAAGAGACTGCTTGCAGGTGGGAGACGACTGGAATTCCTTCACCTGTTTCTGAAGCCTCACTGGCACATGCTGGCTCCTCCTGGAGACACGGTCAGAACAGGGATGCTTCACTCTTATTCCCAAAGTTCCAAGTGGCACGTTCTAATTCTGGGATCAGAGGACAGTTCTCCACAGAAGTGTTTGCGGAAGGAGTGCCTTCGTACACGATAGGCCACTTCACTGCCCCTCTTTCGTGGTTGGGACCGAGGAGTTCCTGGGTCGTGCGGCTTTCGTGGGACTCGGTTCCCTACAGCTCCCGTCAAAGCCCTGCGCGCTGGCAAACAAGGACGCACACGGGGTGTGTGTTCCTCACATTTCAACCGCTGTCGCTTTCACCGTCCGGAATCGTCGACTCGAGTTTGTATTTTCTTACGTGACGAGTGTCCATTCTTCACATTGCGAAGTATTTTACCACCTATGTTTCTCAAAGGGCCATGTTTTTAACACTGTTCCAATATTGTTCTTTCATCCGTTTCCCTGTGCGTTTTAATGTCCGTTGACTATGCTGTGCGATCTTGTATTTACCAGGCTGTACGTGTGTTTGAATCGGGTTCTGTTTTGACGTAAGCATCCGATGACCATAAAGAACAGCTCTTCACTCTGGCCCCGCGTGGGGGGTAGTCGATTGGCGAATGTTTCTTCGCTAAAGTTAAGCTGCCTCACAAGTCAGAGCGCGGAGGTCAATGAAATGTTCCTCGTAATGTCTAACGCAGAACAAACGCAGGAACGTGTCAGGACACGCTGACGCGTCGTTAACATGGCAGTAGGATGGTATTTACGGGGCGCGAAACAGGTTTTTCTGCAGGTTGCCCCTCGTACTGCATGCCCGGCCAGGAGGCTGCTTGCTGGGCAACTACGGAGTTCAGCTTCATGGAGCTCCGCTCGCTGAGCCATCTGGGGTACCAGCCGTCTGGAGCCACAGACTCTACCGTCCGTCCCACCTTAGGGGAGGCCCACTCCCTGCGGATAAGGGGAGCGGCTTGTTTCCCCGAAGGAAAGCCCAGACACAGAGTCCAGCCAACGCAAGGAGGACCAAGGTTTGGCTGCCAACTTGCGTCTCAGATCCGCGCCCATCCTGTCCCGTGTGTACCCCTAGCCCCTCCTCTTCCTGTTGCTCGTCCCTGGCTGTCCCGCGTATGCCTGTCCTGCAGCCCCTTCCTGTTACATATGTGGATACCCGGAATCAGGGGGGGGGGCTTGCACACCCCTTAAATGTCTATCTGCGTTGGTTAGAAATATATTCGCTCTGCGCGGACCTGGCTGCTGAGAGCGATGCAGCCGTGAGTGTGCTTATTTTATCCTCTCTCCCCTCTCCGATGGCTTCACTGTGACCTCTGTGTAGTCTCGCCCTCCAGTCGCGCCTGCCGACCCCTCGGTGGTTAGAGGCTCGTTTCCCCTGACAGGTGATCCCCGAAAGGCACCCCTGGTTTGCACAGTGGATTCGGCAGCGACCTACTCACCCGGAGTTCCAGTTTCACCTTCGCCATCCTCGACGGAAACACTGCTTGGGTCAAGATTTCCAGCCATAGGGACCCTCTGACGGTTCCAAGTTAAGTCGCTCGCCGTAGAGAAGATGCACACAGTGAAACGGCCCTGCTGTTTGCTCTAGCCCAGACCCGGGAGGGTCCTAACGAGCGGCTCTGTATCTCAAGGGGAGAAATGAAGAGGCGGCAGAAGCTTTGCGGGGCTCCCTCCTCAGTGTCAGGCACCAGGCAGCGGAGAGAGAGATTGTAGTCTCGCGCCAACTTACATAGCCGCAAGGATCCACGCCCCTAATCCCAGGCCACCACGTGCTTCACAGGGTGGGCAGTGTCTGGACTCTGTTGTGTCTCTGCATCCACTGGGGGGGGGGGGTCACTAGCACCCGTGTTTGTGGCAGGTAAGAGGGAGTCACTGCCCCTCGAGCACACAGAGCAGTAGCAACATGCCGCCTTGTGCGGGTGCAGCCGCGACCAGGAGCAGTGGACACTGTAGATAAGCAGGTAGCACTTACGGGAGGTTGCTGTGGAGATGTTGTTAAAATCATTTTATTCGTGGCTCACACAACGCATCACAATCCACACATGCATCCGTGTGTAAAGCACACTTACACATTCGTTGCCTTCGTCCTTCTCAAACCACTCGCTTTCCACTTGGGCTCCTGGAATCAGCTCCTCATTTTTATCCCCCCTCCCTCATGAACCTTGGCTAATTTATAAATTACTATTTTGTCATATCTTACACTGCCCGACGTCTTCCTTCACCCACTTGTCTGTTGTCCGTCCCCCAGGGAGGAAGCTTGTGTGGATCCTTGTAATCAGTTCCCCCTTTCTAACCCCCCCCCTTCCCTCCTCCCTCCCAGTATCACCCCTGGTCCTGAAGGAATCATCTGTCTTGGATGCCCTGTGTTTCCAGTTCCCATCTGCAGCGCTGTGCATCCTCTGGTCCAGCCGGGTTTGTAAGGCAGAATTGGGATCATGATCGTGGGGGCTGGGGGGGGAGCATTTAGGAACTAGAGGAAAGTTGTGAGATTCATCGATGCTACGCTGCATCCTGAGCGACCCATCTCCTCCCTTCTACCCGTCTGCAAGGGATGTCCAGTTGTCTACAGATGGGCATTGATCCCCATCATGCACCCCACTCATTCACGATGATATAATTTCTTTCCCTTTGGTGCCTAATACCTGATCCCTTCGACACCCTTCTTCACCACACTTGCTTATGCACCCATTTGTCTTCAGCGTTTATATGCATATTGTGGAGATTTTTAATCAGAGCGTGACTGGGACGCATATCCAACTCACTAATAAGAAGATAAAGCCCTCCCTCCACCCAGAACCCTGGCCTCCCAGCCGTCTTATTTAAGAGAAGAAAGAATTAAACTCTCTTCCGGCCCTCAGTTTCCCACAAATATGGATGTGGCCCCACGGCCCAGGCTCATGTAAACGAGACTCCCTACCCTCTTGCTTTTTCAATCTTTCGTAAAGCGTGTCCCTTCCCCAGAGCAGAGTCCCAAACCTCTCTGTTTTTATCATCCGTTGCGTTGGGTTCTCCGGATGCCTTCATGAAGCGACAGTTCAGCGCCCGGATGGCAACGGGAAGTTCGGGGTGCATTTCAGACCTTAGCTCCCCCCCTCCTGCAACGCCATGGAGACGGAGGTCTGTCCGTCGCCCATTGTGATCACAGCCCAGCTGGGAAATCCCAGGGGCGGGGTGTGTGCCCTGTCCGCTTAGGAGATGCCATTGGGGACACACCTGTTGGCAAGGTTGGGACTTCCTGCCAATCAAACATGTCATGAGATCTTGTCCCGAAGGGGTGAGAATCTAAGAGGTCCACATCTATTTTGGTTCTGGCTGCATTCGCTCTTGATAAACTTTGCAGGTCCTGGGCATGCAGGGAGCCCCACACATCCCCAGATACCCGGTCCTGGCCTCTCTCCACCCTCACTGCTGACCCTTACATGCCCCTCGCTGCGTGACGTCCCTCAGAGCTTTGGATGTGCAGTTGGGAGGAGAAGACGCGGAGGAGAGGTGCACCCTGTTAGTGCCTGGTCCTTGCTGTGCGCACTGGTGTTACCCCAAGCCTACTGTTCTCAAATCCCCCACCATGGAGGCTCTGGCGTTGAGTGCTTGACCAAGAGGATGCTTCAGATGGAATTCTGAACTTGGTAAAGCCGGGCTGTGTGAGGTGCCCCTGAGTCTAGTGGCCCAAAGCGCCCCTGTGCACAACAGACTGAAACAATCGGTGTGGCCCACGCAGTCCTTCCCATCAACACTAGCTTATCAGCAACAACACACATCCTTCATGGGTCGGCTGACTGATCCGTGCCGCCAATTTCCCAGGGGCTTGACCCCCATCTTTGACAGGTGGATGGTAACCCTAGATGTGTAAAGCTGAGCACGCGAGCATTCTGCGTTTCCGTGTTTGCCTTGCTGTCACCCACGACATTCTCCAGACTCACGGACAGAATCCCTACTTTGTTCAACTGCGCTGCCCACAGCCCCCCCCCCCTCCACTAGACAGTGTAGTCTGTCCGGCTGCTCCTCAATTCTCACAGCAGGAGATGGGCATGTCTGGGTGGGTTAGAGGAGCAAGTCTAATGAGACACTGTGTGTGCAAGAAACAGGTGTGTAGACAGGAGCAGTTGAATATTGAGAAGGCAGCCCAGCCCAGATCAAGCCCCTAATCCAATATTAGCCCAAAAGTCCGATACCAGTCTGTAAAATCTTCAGACTCGCAAAACACATGCAGTGACACCGAATGCAGGACGATCACGGACCAGTGGGTGGGGAGTCTGTGGATCCAGTGGCGTTGTCAGCATCTCAGCGCTGGCGGGGGGTCTCCAGGCGGCTTCTCCGGCTCCCACGGCTGCATCAGGGTTGGCCCATGCGGTTACTCCTTAGGGATGCCTCCCAGGGAGTCAAACGCTCCAAGGGACTCAGCAGAGTGAAGGAGTCTCCCGCCTCCAAGGAGGAAATGCCGGATTCCCCAGAATCCTCAGGAGAAGGCCATGGGCTATGATCTGATTGACAGACTGGACACCACCCCTTCACTCTTCATCCTTAAGTGGACAGAGGGCTCTCTAACTACACGTAATAATCCGTGGTGCACAGCCTCTGCTGCCCAAGTGCCTGGAGCTACCTGCTTAAGGAACCCCGTGCCTGGAGCCCACCGGGAAATATGATCCATGATTGCGGCCCCGCTCACTCCACGGGCGGTTTGTTCGGATCGGCTCCACAATTCTATTGAGGGGAACAAAGAGTCACTCGTTGACCATCAGCATGTCCTCTGGGGCTGGGGTAACTTCAGGATGAGGCTAAGTACGTACTTGGCCGCTGACCGATTGCTAGAGGTTACCCCACCATTGTCTGCTTGGGAGAATCGTGGGCCTTATGTGTCCTTAAGAGATTACTGCCACTGAGTCCAGGTCTGCTCACAGGGCCTCTCGGGGACAAGGGCGGAGCTGTCCCTTGTCATTTCTGACACTCCCTTTCTGAGGAGCGCATGATGGGACTTCCTTGCCAGACGTCGAGCCACATTACAAAAAGCAACATGAGAAACTCCATTTGCAAGAAGAAAGTGACACTCAGGCCTAACCCAAGTATGGACCGTCACCAAGATCCAACAGACGGCCACCCCCAAGAGTGAGGGTGAGGTAGTTAAAGTGTATGGTGCCAACCTGGCTGATAAACACGTGTGGGGTTCATTGAAGGGCAGAGAGATAAATGGCTCAGTGAGTCTGGACTTTCTAGTTCTCAGGTCTCTTGCTTTGTGATGGTCGGACCAGGGTGCAGCTGCCTTAGCCAGTTCCCTGCTGTAGCTGGCAAGGCTCACTTCCTGCAAGACATCCCTGAGGATAAGCCACATGGACCTACCCTGATGCAGCCCTGGGTGCTGGAGCAGCCACGTGGAGACCCCTGTCAGTGCTGAGATGCTTACACGCTCACTGACTCGGCTTTCCTCGTGCAGTCGGCATCATTGTGTGTGTTTTGTGAGATGGACGAGGAATTTGTGGATTGGTGTTGGACATATGGGTTAATGTTGGACTTGTGGGCTTGGGCAGCACTGGGTTGGGATGTTTTCTTGATGTGCACTTACCCTTTATATAACACTCTCTCTTACACATGAGCTTCTGTGGATTTGTTTCTCTAAAGCACCCAGACTAACACAGTGGGGAACCCTGATAAGACCTGGCTGAACTTGGACATTGGCCAAGTTGTCCATTTAACTCCGGGTAGAGACAGACACTGACTTTTCAGAGAGCTAGGAACCAAGGAGACATCGACCCCTGCTCTTCTCTCTCCAACTCCCCCCGGGGGCAGCACACGGATGAAGGCAACGCTTGCTGGGACCGTGATGCTAGCATGATGCGTGTGCAGAGTGCTGTTATTATGCCCACACTTCCTCCCATACTTTTATCCTCAGTAGTTTGAGTGATTTTTAGATGGTTTGATGTGTGTTTGCAGTGAATAAACCGAGCTTGTGAAAATGTCTAAGAGCGTTAAGTAATTATTGATCACTCCGCTTCTGACACTCTCAACACCGGGCTCTGACTCAGTGCTGACGTCCAGGACCGTCTGTGGGGTTCTGAGACCGTCACTGTTTAAAGGAGTAGAAAGCCCACTCTTTCTCCCTTGGAGCTGCCAGTGGTTTTGAACTGCCAACCACGTGGGTCACAGCCCACAGGAATAACTCCAGCACCACCACCAGGGCTCCTCTTCCATGGAGACAGCAGCCTTGGGAATGCCGCCGGACCATTCTTCCTTGTGCTGGGGAGCCCCTCTGAGTTGCAGTCTGCTTGATGCCATGGGGGTGGATTCTGACCCCAGCATGCAGAGCCCGTCCCCACGGCCCCCGTAGTTCCCCAGGAGCAGGAAGTGGCCAGGCGCTCTCACCTGTATGGTTCTTGCAACGGAACGAGCAAACAGCTGTTGTTTGGATCGTTCTGTGTGTTTGCGTGTGAGTTAGTCCTGGCCCACTGTCCACTCGACTCATAAAGCAGACTTTAGATTTTAGGGCAGTTTTAGGGTTACAGAAAACACAGAGATCGCATGTGTTCCTGGCCACCTTGATGGATGCGATTCTTTAAAATAAGAAAATAAAAAGTGTGCATCTTTCCTTAAAAAAAAACAGCCACGAACTAACGCGCTGCGTGGGTAGCAAAGTGCAGCGAGGGAAGCACATGGTGCCGGCGGTCAGGAGGAACCGTGCTCGACTCTGGATATGTTTGCAGGCCCTTGACCACGGACGATGCATGTTCCAGAACGGGGTCTCTCCTGACAACGTGTGCAAAGGATGCGGAATGAAGTGTCGCCGTCCTCGCGTCTAATGGGGATTCCTTGTGTTTGCGACGAGGATCCTCGCCATCACGTCGATTCTCCTTCAGCCTCCTGGTTCCGCGTCCAACGCTCACGTTCACGCGAGGTGAGTGAGACCCCGCCGTCGGGGGCAGGCGCGCCTCGTTCTTCCAAGTGACCCCCTTGCGCTTCATTACTTTAAAGCGCAAACACAGCACCGTGTACGACGCCATTCGGCTTCCTGACTGAGGGCTCGTTGTGGCCTCGAGCAAGACGGAGACCGTGGCAGCCTCACAACACTTCTGCTCACCCCGTTTCCTTCCCACCATGGCCCTTAGATCCACGCCAAGGTTGCCGCCCCGGTGTCCAGCCACCTTGCCGAGAGCTGTCCTCGTGTCTTGCCGGCCCTCGACTCTACCAAGCACGATGGTCGTCCCCGAGAATGGGTCTCTCCTGATCACATGGGCAAGGGACATGGCGTGTGCTGTCGCCACGTCTGGCTAAGGACCATTCCGGGTGGACGTCTTCCACATGATCTGTGGGTTCTCTTAGAAGTCCGTGGCTCTCTCAAGATTCTTGGCCAGAACCGTTCTTCAAATGCATCGATTCTTCTTCATTCTTCCTTGTTGTGTTAGACGCGGTTCTCTAGAGAAACAGGACCAGAATGCTAAGATAGATAGATATGTGGATGGATAGATAGATAGATAGATAGATAGATAGATAGATAGATAGATAGATGGATGGATGGATGGATGGATGGATGGACGGACGGACGGACGGACGGACGGACGGACGGACGGACGGACGGATGGATGGATGGATAGATATGTAGATAGATATGTAGATAGATAGATAGATGGATAGACAGATAGATAGACAGATATGTAGACAGATATGTAGATAGATAGATATGTAGATAGATAGATAGATAGATAGATAGATAGATAGATAGATAGATAGATAGATAGATAGACAGACGGATAGATAGATAGATAGATAGATGGATAGGTATATAGATATGTAGATAGATGGATAGATAGATAGATAGATAGATAGATAGATAGATGGATGGATAGATAGATAGATAGATAGATATGTAGATAGACAGATAGATAGATAGATGATGGATAAATAGATAGATAGATACATAGGTAGATAGATAGATTGATTGATATGTATAGATAGATGATAGATAGATATGTAGATAGATGATGGATAGATAGATAGATAGATAGATGATAGATAGATAGATATGTAGATAGATGATGGATAGATAGATAGATAGATAGATGATAGATAGATAGATAGATATGTAGATAGATAGATAGATAGATAACATGAGAAATAGGCAGTTAATTAAATTATAAAGCAGTACCAAGGGCTCAGTGCAACTCACTCCCGTGAGACACTGGCCGTCCTTCAAGTCTTGAGGGCACAGGTCAGTCCTCTGTAGAGAGATTCAGACTCTCCGGGCACAGGCGGCAAACAGCAAGGCAGGTCACCAACAATCAGCCAGATGACAGGGGGGTCCGACAGTCCCCAGCTCAAGAGATGTAAGTCCCAATGGTGTGGACTTTACAGGTCTTGAAGGAGCCTCAAATTACAGCGGCACAGTCCACGGGTTGGGTGTCCCTCGGGCAGTGCAGCTTGCAAACTGAGGCACAGAACAAGCCAGGCAGCCGCCCACTGATCCGATAATCAAAGAGCGAGAGACGTGCAAGGCGAGGCTCGCCCAGCCATTTATCTCTCCGCCCTTCAGTTAATCCCACTTGCTTCTCGGCCAGGCTGCACAATAAACTAACAGCCTCACTTGCTCAGTGCCTGCTGCCTGGTGCATTCGAGACCATTGAAAACGCCTCGGTCCTGGATAGGACGTTACACCCTTGCGGCTCAGCACGATGCAGAGGGAGGCCTTGCGCAGCAGATGCTCCCCTGGGACCTCTGCACACCTGCCTCCATGGAAACGCATTGTGGATCCAAGCGGGACAAAAATCTGGCAAGTTCCCCCTCTCCTCCTGGTATCGTGAGGTTGCCGACTGGCCCGGCTGCGAGGATTTACTTTCCTGAGATGGGGCTGTAATCCGCCCGAAAGACTGCCATCCTCCACCTCCATCGGCAAGCGCTGCGCAGCAGGTGGGGCTGCGCCATCTCCGTATCGCAGGTTGATCGCTGAGCCGTGTCTGCAGTGGGCTCTGCCTCCTGTCCAGCTTTCCCTGGTCCGTGCCGCTACCCCATCCTAATCCGTCTCCGATCAGCTGCCCAGACCCAGCTCCCTGCCCACAGGGCTGGGTCTCCTGCAATTAGTGTTAGTTCACAGCCAAAAGTTGGATCATTTCATTTCGCCCAGTGAACAGTCGCTCTTGTGAAAGGCAGCAGGTCCCTCTGGGGAAGGCGAGAAGACAGACTAACAGTGTAGACCTTCAGTGATGTCGCAGGGTCCTCCTTACAAGGGACCCGGCCTCCCCTTCATTCAAGGGGTTGTGGGTCTGTAAACTGGCTCAGGTCTGGGAATTGATTGAGCGATCGTGACCGTCTATTTTGTTGTTCACCTGATCTACCATTCTTTCGCCTGTACAGATCACGTAAATATTTAGTAGGCTTCCCATCTATTTCATTCCTAGGGACACCGTGGCTAAGTAGCCAATGCCATAATTCCACACGAGACAGGTTGCTTTGATTATTATTGAAAACTTGTTGTCTATTATAACCACGCCCACCCTGTCTCTGTTGATTCAGTGCTGTCACCTGCCCTCTACCATCACGGGAACCAATCAGCCCCATTGTAGGCAAACGTCGGAGTTCGCTTAGGGCAGTGCCCACTGTTAATCCTGGTGCACAGAGAATAGCAATTACAGGAGTCTTAAGAGATGCTGGGGCCACTTCACAAACTTGTTCCTTATGGTTGTGGTAAAGGGTATGTCCTCAGGACTCCCCCTTTTCGGATCTATGGGAATATCTTGATCCATTCTAACATACCAATTTCTCTAAGCTTCTGGATGCCTTCCTGTCCAGTGCACCAAGGCAGGTCAGGTCCTTCAAGCTGGTCTAATCCAGGCCGTCTGGCTGTCCATGCTTCCGTGAACCAACCCCATCATCAGGTCCCCTCTGAACTGGTCTTGCTGAGACACTGTGCTTAGGGCCCCATATCAAGGAACTCGGGCCCCATTCAGTCCTTACACCGGAGTCCCACACGCCTAGCAACCGTTCCCGGGAATATTCCCAAGGCCTCTGCTTGTCTCTATCAGAAAACTCGAGCGGGGCTTTCTGGGTTGCGCCCGTCTGGGTAGACTAGAGAAACCAATGCACAGAAACGCGTGTGTGTGCGAGAGAGAGGTTTATACGAAAGGCAAGTGCCCGTTAAGAAAGCATCCCAACCCAGTGCAGTCACGCCTGTATGTCCGACGCTGATCTACGGTGCTGTCCGGCGGCAAGGCCTCTGTCTCCAACCTGTGGTCCATCCTCAGACGGGATTTGCCGGAGGCTCCCTCTGCTCGGCGCTCCTTGCCGATGAGCTTTGGGGCTTCTGCCAACCTGAGGGTGCCGGATCCATGCTCTGGTCCCATTGCCTTGTCCAGGTTGGAATGGAGAGACTTACCCTCGGGGGGGCACACCTGCTGTGTGCATCCTCCCTTTGACCTTGGCTGACATCCCCTGCATGGCAGCCTGTTTTGCGACTCATCTCAGACCCCGGACACGATGCTTTCTCCTAGCTGGGCGCCATCCACATTCTTTCACCACATTTTGCAAATAGCGAATCGGATCTTGGTTTGTTTGTTTTTTCAAGCGAGACTTATTTGTTTGTTTTGCTGTTGTTGCTTTTTCAGACCCGCACCCATCAAGCAAACCCCAGGCGTGAGTGCACCTCACGGGCTGTAACCAGTCTTTCCTGGGGACGTAGGAGCATTTGGGGAGGTTCAGGGGATGACTGGTCGCCCGCAAAGGGCGCTGCCTCGTCTGCAGCAGTGTCTGCAGGTGTTCCGGTCAAGGCCAGTAGGGATTCGGCTTCAGGAGAGGGACGTAGAGGCCACTGGGAGCAGATGGCCAAGCACACCAGGGGCAAAGGTGGAGCTGTGGTCATAGGCAAGCCGAGTGCCAGCCAGCACCCCATGAGGGGGTCTTGGAGCAAAACCAGCAGGGGACGAGGCCAGGTGAAGGTTTCATGCCCAGTGGCCCCAAGGGGTCCATTGGAGAGGCCGGCTCTCCCATCCGTTGGCAGCGGCCGCTTCAAAGAGATCCATTCTGAACGGCACGTGGGTGACGGCCGGATTTTGCTCGCATCGCCAACCACCTGCCCTGAACAAGTCTTTGGGCTTCACCAGCTGAATCCCCAAATAAGCCAAGCCACCGAGAGCACCTGGTTTGGGGGGTGGGGGTTTGGGGGGAGACAAAATCCATTGCCAGGAGGCGGCAGATAACCACACGGGGTCCAGACTCAGAGGGGAGCTTGTCCAATCCTTTCTCACTGTGCGCCTCTCAGCATTGAGGGGCTCCATGCGAGGTCAGGCTGTTCTTGGGGCTCCCTGATTGGCCTAGGATGTCTGTGAGTTCAGTCTGAACCAACTTTATTGTCTTTGACTTAATACTGACTCGTAATGACCCTTGAAGGGAAGGCTAAAAACCCTGAGTTTCCACGAAGGTAGCTCTTTTCGGAAGCAGAAGGTCCATCTCTCTCCCGTGGAAGAGCCGGTGCTTCCCAACTTTGGACCCTGCTGATCCAGCCCCACGGATTGCTGCGATGCCACCCCTGGTCCTGGCTGCAGACTAAGGACACAAATAAATTCTCCAGGGAGCCCCCAGGACCACACCGCGGGGTGAGTGTGGCCGGCGTCTTCCCACAGGGGAGGAATGTTTTATTTTCTTTATATTTCAGGAGTGCCACGTGGGACGTGGTCTGCAAGCAAGGCCCTTGTAGCCATCACCCCTGGAAGATAAGGGCACGCGGGGGTGTCCCTGCTCCTCGGGCAGCAAGATCAGGGGGATCACAGCTCCATGATCAACAGGAAGCGGAGGGGACGACAGCACCCAGAAAACATGGATACAATCTCTCACACTATGAAGGATGTACTGAGAGCTTCTGCTTCCTGTCAGAGCCACCTGAGGCTGAGGGGGTGGAGGGAGAGGCCAACACGCTTCGCATCCTCCTCAGGGGATGGGGATCAGCCTGAGCTCTGGGGGTCTGTATCCTGGGTCTTCTGAAGCGCGGTGGCTGCAGACACGGTGCCCGGGGGCGTCTGAGCTCTGTTCACAAGAAGCATGTGTCCTTCAGCAAAGGGAAAGTTAGCACAGGTCTGCGGCGTTCTGTCCTGCAGACGGATGACAGTCCTGCTTTCCACGCCAGGTTGTGTGTCGTCCACGGGGGAAGAGCAAGCTCCGCCCAGGAGATTAGTTTGTTTGTTTGTTTCTGATTATGTGAAGTTTTAATTTTTATCGGCTAGCCCATCTGCAGAGGGACTGTCAAAGGAACTGTCTACTGCACTGCAGTCTCCGCCTTCTCCGGCCAAGCCTTACTGTGTTATTCAGGGAGGGCGGAATACAGAGAGCAGGAGAAAAAGCAACGTAAAATTCACATATCACTAAGGAAGCAGTATTGACAGAAGTAAAACAAAAGTACATTTCGGTGAAGTTGCAGGCGCCTTGTTTTATGATCCGATTCCTGGATTTCTTCTTCAGCTTCCCCCCCCTCCCCCCCCAACCCGTGCCCCCCATGCTGCACCCCCCACCCCACCCCCTTGAGGGGAAAGAAACAGGCCTGTCCCCAGAGAAAGACTTGCTGCTTCTCCTGATAAGAAGAGAGCAGTTTAAGCAAGCAGCCCCCTAAGGGCACTTACAGACCTGCATTCCATTGTGATGCTCAAACGGAAGACTCCAGCCCAGCAGAGGGGGGTCAGAGGGCGGGGGTGGGGGTGGGGGGACGCCTGGAGGAGGCAGTGCTTTCCTGCAGTGCTGCTTGGATGGGGTGGCATGAGCTTATCTATTTCAACACATGCCATCTTTCAGCACATCTCCAGTCTTTGTCCCATTTATTCCCCCTCTCTCATGAACACTTGATAACTTATAGATTATTATTATTTTGTCACATCTTACACTGTCCAACGTCTCCCTTCACCCACTTTCTATTGTCCAGCTCCCAGAGAGAAGGTTATATGCAGATCCTTGTAATCGGTTCCCCCTTTTCTACCCCACCTTCCCTCCACCCTCCCGGTATCACCGCTCTCACCACTGGTCCTGAAGGGATCATCAGCCCTGGATTCCCTGTGTTTCCAGTTCCTATCTGTACCAGTGTACATCCTCTGGTCTAGCCAGATTTATAAGGTAGAATTGGTATTAAGATAGTGGGGGAGGGGGGAAGGAAGCAATTAAGAACTAGAGGAAAGTTGTATGTTTCATCGTTGCTACATTGCACCCTGACTGGCTTGTCTCCTCCCTGTGACCCTCTTGTAAGGGGGTGTGCTAGTCTGGGTGGACTAGAGAAACAAATTCATAAACACACATATATGTATAAGGGAGAGGTTTATATACAAGAACAAATGAACATTGAGAAAACATCCCAGCCCAGTCCAGATCAAGTCCATAAGTCCAATATTAGCCCGTATGCTCATTATCAATCTATAAAGTCCTCTTCAGACTCACAAAACACATGCAATGACGCCAAATGCAGGACAATCACAAGCCCGTGGGTAGAAAGTCTTTGGGTCCACTGGCGTTGTAAGCATCTCAGCGCTGGCAGGGGTCTCTCTGTGGCTTCTCCGGCTTCAGAGGTCTGGCTGCGTCCATGTGGCTTGTCTTCTGTAATGTCTCCTAGGACGTAGCAGAGAGAGAAGTGTCTTCTGCCTCCAAGGAGGAAGTCCCAGATTTCCCAGAATTGTCAGGAGAAGGCCATGTCCACACAGAAGTCTCATTGGCTATCTGCAGATGGACAGCCTAGACTCCACCCCTACACTCTTAATCCTTAAATTGACACCAAATTAGGTGACTGCCACAGGGGATGTCCAGTTGCCTAAAGATGGGCTGTGGGTCCCCACTCTGCACTCCCCCTCATTTACAATGATGTGATTTTTTGTTCCTTGATGCCTGATACCTGATCCCTTCAACACCACGTGATCACACAGGCTGCTGTGTTCTTCCAGGTGGGCTTTGTTGCCTCTGAGCTAGATGGCCGCTAGTTCACCTTCAAGCCTTTAAGACCCCAGACACTATCTCTTTTGATAGCCGGGCACCATCAGCTTTCTTCACCCCATTTGCTTATGCACCTGTGTGTCTTCAGCAATCGTGTCGGGAAGGTGTGAATCCTGGAATGCCAATTTAATAGAACAACATGTTCTTGCATTGAGTAAGTGCTTGACTGGAGGCCCAATATCCATCTGCTGCCTTAATACTAAACCTCTAAATATATGCACATAGATCTGTTTTCCCACACTCAATATAAACATATTTACATATGTACATGCCTTTATTTTGACCTCTATAAATACCCTTTGTCATCTAGTTCTTTCCTCTATTTCCTTTGACTTTCTTCTTGTCCCACTATCATGCTCAACCTTCATTTGGGTTTCAGTAATTTCTCTCGGTTACATTGTCCTTGATCACGCCCTGCCAGGCCTCTCACACACTCCTTGCCACTGATTTTGGATCACTTGTTGCTCCCCTGTCCCTGAGTTGGTCAGCAACACCTCCTTACCCGCCCTCCCCTTCTGTGTCTCCCTGGAGCCATCTGTCCTGTTGTTTTCTCATCCAGACTGTTCATCCAGCCTATCTTATCTAGACAGACATGCAGAGATAATAATATGCACCAAAATCAAGGCGTAGCCAAACAAAGCAACAAAAGAGAACACAAGGATGACAACAAAGAAAACCAATGACCCAGAAAATAATCAATAAATAAAAAACATTTAAGAAAGAAAGAAAAGCCTGTTAATAACTCAAGGTCTGATTTTTGACCTGTAGACGTGTCCTCCAGTCAAGTCTCATGGGTGCCGCGCTCTGGCCCCAGAGTCCATCCTTTGTCCTCCCCGGGGAGCTCCCTGCTCTGCTCCCCCCGTTGCTCTGCCGCACGCCTTTCGTGTTTTGCCTCGGTGTCGCGGAGTCAGACCAGGCCAGCGTTGTCCCTCATGGGGCCATGTTCAGCGAGGTCCTGCTACCTTCTTACCGAGCTGCTGCAGAGGTGTATATATTTGGTAATGAGCCCTTTCTCCAACGTGTCGTTGGTAAACAAAGAATTTGTTTGGGATTTGAGCTGTGATTGCATCGTATCTGATCCGAGAAAGGCTAGTTCTGTACTTTGTGTGTGTGCATATTTCCCTTATTGCCCACACACACACAAAGACAGGCACCTTTCTGCCTTGTTTCCTGGAAAACTACGGGTCCCGGTAAGCCGGCTGAAAAACTAAGGCTTTCCCACCACGCTTGTTTCCTTCCCGAAAGCAGCTGCAGCCCCCAGAGCTGGGAGGAGAGGCAGCCAGGGAGAAGAATTCCCATTGCGTGGAATGTCCATGAAGTTGCCCGAGAGACCCAGAGAGCCTGTACCTGCTTCATTCTCTGCCGAGCTGTTTGCACCTTTTGATTCCTGCGCTCATTGGCGAACACTAGGTGCAGAAAAAAAAATTTTGTTACTATGATTTTATCATAAAGCAAAGTTACCAAGATAAATAGTGTTTACTCCACTTCCCTAATGATGTTATTAAGATGCCCCTAATTTGTGAATTGCATGGAGTATAATTGCCGAGACTTGCTCGGTTATATTATTATTTAAAGAACATTTTAATGAATTGTCTATTTACATTCCACATCGTCATTTTTCCATTCAACAAAAACAGCGCATCAGACCTCCAAATGGCTTGCCCTGTTTCCCTCGCATCCCCCCATCTGCCCCTTACAGTATATTATCTCCTGCTTCACTGGAGTGAACCACATCTGTCTGCCCTCTAGCCCACGTCCCAAGGTGGGGGATGCTCCTTGGCGGGGCGGTGGGGGTGACACGACCCAGGGAGGCCGAAAAAGCCGATTGCAAGTCTTTCATTGACTGGCGGTGCTGAGTTTGTTTATTTGTTCCCTGTAAAGGAGGTAGTGGACTAAACACGTCAGGGAACCTGTGTTCTCACTTCCTAATGAAGCTTCCCCTGTTCTCCGAGCCCTGGTATCCACCAAGTCTGTTTGGGAATACGGTTTCCCTTGACCCTCCCCGACCCGACACGGAGACTTCATATGCTACTTGTCCTTTTGTGGTTGACTAATGTGACTTGGTCCAAGGTCCTCCAAATCCAGCCGCATCATGAGGTCCCTTGCTAGCTTCTAATTGCGTCCAACAGTGTGTACTCCTTCTGTGGCGTGCATGCTCCAAAGCCTCCCCTTCTTCCACTGATGGGCCCTGCTTAGTTTGCCTCCATCTGCTCAGTATCGGGAATTGTGATGCAAAAACAGGTGCGCTCATATCTGCTTGGCTCTGGTCCTTATTTCTCTAGGGTCTGGACCCCAGAGAGCAGTGGCTGGGTCATGAGGTATTTCAGTACCCAGTGGTCTGACGATGCCCCATGCCACTTTCTACAAGTCCTGCTTCACAGCCCCACCAGCAGTACCCGAGGGTCCAATCTCTCCACCCTCTCCAGCCCTTGTTGGAAAGCTAACAGTTTTCTCCATAGTGGGAATAAAAGCAGCTTCAGCCAGACAAAGAAACACAAGGGAAGCAAGTCTTACAGTTACTACTTAGAGCCCACTGTGGGCAGCTAACTCCAGGATCAGCAGTTAGAAACCACCAGCTGCTCCCGGAGACAAAGGGGAGGCTTTCTACTCCATAAAGAACGTTTATTTTTCCCTTCAAGAAATAAAATTTCTTTGCTCCTAAGAACTAGCTCCCCATCTTTAGAAATGCGTGAGTCTGTAGTTTGGTTTCAGTGTGACCTTTCTCAGCTCTTCTGTATCAGGAGTCTGTCCCTGGACCGGTCAGTCTCCGCAAGATAAGGGCACGCGGGGGAGTGTCCCTGCTCTTCGGGCAGCAGAATCAGGGGGATCACAGCTCAAAGATCAACAAGAAGAGGAGGGGAAGACAGCACCCAGAAAACATGGATACAATCTCTCACACTATGAAGGATGTACTGAGAGCTTCTGCTTCCTGTCAGAGCCACCTGAGGCTGCGGGTGGTGGAGGGAGCGGCCAACACGCTTCACGTCCTCAGGGGATGGGGATCATCCTGAGCTCTGGGGGTCTGTATCCTGGGTCTTCTGAAGCGTGGTGGCTGCAGGCACGGTGCCCGGGGGCGTCTGAGCTCTGTTCACGCGAAGCGTGTGTCCTTCAGCAAAGGGAAAGTTAGCACAGGTCTGCGGCGTTCTGTCCTGCAGACGGATGACAGTCCTGCTTTCCACGCCAGGTTGTGTGTCGTCCACGGGGGAAGAGCAAGCTCTGCCCAGGAGATTAGTTTGTTTGTTTGTTTTTAATTATGTGAAGAGACTTGTTTGTTTATTTATTTCTAATTATGTGAAGTTTTAATTTTTATCGGGCTAGCCCATCTGCAGAGAGACGGTCAAAGGAACTGTCTACTGCACTGCAGTCTCCATCTTCTCCGGCCAAGCCTTTCTGTATTATTCAGGGAGGGCGGAATACAGAGAGCAGAAGAAATAGCAACTTAAAATTCACATATCACTAAGGAAGCAGTATTGACAGAAGTAAAACAAAAGTACATTTCGGTAAAGTTGCAGGCGCCTTGTTTTATTATCTGATTCCTGGATTTCTTCTTCAGCTTGCCACCCCCCCCCCACTGACCCCATCCCCCCCATGCCGCACCCCCCCACCCCACCCCCTTGAGGGGAAAGAAACAGGCCTGTCCCCAGAGAAAGACTTGCTGCTTCTCCTGATAAGAAGAGAGCAGTTTAAGCAAGCAGCCCCCTAAGGGCACTTACAGACCTGCATTCCATTGTGATGCTCAAACGGAAGACTCCAGCCCAGCAGAGGGGGGTCAGAGGGCGGGGGTGGGGGTGGGGGGACGCCTGGAGGAGGCAGTGCTTTCCTGCAGTGCTGCTTGGATGGGGTGGCATGAGCTTATCTATTTCAACACATGCCATCTTTCAGCACATCTCCAGTCTTTGTCCCATTTATTCCTCAAAACAAGCCAGTGGTAAAGAGGAGCCCGAGGCTCCACTAGATGAAGTCACCCCCACTCCAAGGTCACACAGCTTCCCATGGAGACTTCAAGGTCACCAGCACCTTCAGCACTTTGACCAGGACCTTGAATGAGCTCACGGAAGCACAGATTCTCTACCAAATGTCCTTCACTTCTGCTTAGTCCAGTCCCCAGGCAGGAGGCTGTTTCAAGAGGAGATGCACCCAGTCCTCAGGGTGTCAGAGCAACCAGCCTCCAGCACCTGGGTTTGTAGGAGCAATTACACGGCGATCGTGTATAAAGATCACAGTAAAGCCTAGAGAATAGGAGCGATGGAAGAGAAGATAAAATAAGGGAGTCAGGTACATTTTCTGGAGGCAAGCTCACCTCCGGGACGGCCATGAACTCAGCAGCCAGATCCTCACAGAGAGGAGGAGGAGGAAGAGGAGGGAGAGAGCCTCACCCATGTGACTTGTAAAGGGCAGAGAGAAGCTTGGCTCAAACATCACACACACACACACACACACACACACACACTTGAGATTTTCATTTGAGTCAAATTTCCGAAGAACACATCTCTTATGTAATCAAATATTTATGCTGTTTTCTAACACTATATATTTCGTGTATCAGATGCATTAACATCACACCTAGAGTAATCTGCAGAATGACCATAACTTCAACACCTTTGTGCTGTACAGCACACTCCCTTTTCATAGGTTTAATTACATAACATAACACACAACATGGTTTTCATTCAATACAGTACAGTGATATAGCGCACATTGGTAGAGAAAGTGTGCAGACCCCTGGTCCCGGGGATCATTCCTTCTTTGCAAAGGGGAGGAGGCGGCAGCTACACAGATACGCAAGCCCCGTCCTAATTACTGACGAAGCTCATCCTGGGGTCTCAGACATATTTCTAATTTATCTCAGGCGACACTTTCGTCCCAGCGTGTCCTCGCTGTTACCTCAGGCTGTACATCCGGGAAAGACGTCTCAGGACAGGCATCCAGGCCTGACGTCGTGCTGTGACGTTTGCCAGGCTTCTGATATCCAGACCCATTGTCTGTTCTAGGAGCAGGCAGAAGGAATGCCAGTGCCCTTTACACACAGAACATTCAGTCTCAGCAAGCCTAGTGCTTATTCCCTTAGCAGAAAGGGGGAGGCTGGAGACTGAGGCGCAGAAGGAGAGGATGCTTAGTTAGGAACGTGCACTTGAGAAAGATTTTATTGAAGCAGGGAAAGCACTTCCTGGAGGGAAGGGAAAGCAGAGAAAGGGACTGACTGGGGCATGAACCCCCAGCCCTTCCTAGCCCCAGCTTGTCAGTGGTGAGGCCATGGGAGTTCAGAGGGTCCCAGCTAAGGAAGTCTATGTTAACAGAAGGGAGAATCTCTATGGCTTTAGCAGCTGCAGGCCCTTGAGTCAGGATGCGCTCAGTGGGCGGTCATCTTGTTTGCAGACCTGCTCTTTGAATTACTGGGGGAAGGGGCTGTGCAGATCAGCCTGAGAAGCTAAGTAGCTTCCTGGGGTGCAGGGGCAGGAGTTGCCGAGTTCAATAGGTCATCCATCTTTCCAAGAGGCTGGGAATGGGGGCTGTGAGGTTTCATCTTCCTGAGGAGCCAGAGAGGAGGTGGGGGCTGCTCTGGTACAGGAAGAAGCAAGTCCTGTGTCCACTGTATTAATAGGAAAAATCCATTGTTAATGACGTCAGGTAATGGGGGTACGATGATAACTGAGTCTTCTTCATAAGCAACTGATAAAGCCCTTTATCCAGGGGACAGTCAATGGATGGCAAACAAAAATTTTTGTTGCTGTCAAGGATCTCTGTGATTTCTGAAATCTACATCTGAGTTCAATCGATGAAAATAAAATTTTAAAATACACTGAATTTTAAAATACATTGAGCATGATAAGAGTAGTATGAGCCCCTAATAAAATGATTTTTTTAAAAACCACAATGAGGGTTTCAAAGACGTAATAAGTACAGACAGCCAGGAGCTGACCTGGACACAGGCGGGGACACGGAACCATGGAACCGGTCCTCGGGCCCCTGTGTTTCCGCCCGGAAGCCGTCTGCTGACGCACCGTGCGTTCGCCACACCGGAAGCGGAAGGGCTCCGGACTCTTCCCGCGGGTTCTCCCTGCGGCTCCGGTGCGTGTCCTGCGTCCGCGGTCCGCGCGGGTCTGAGGGACCGGGGTCCCCCTCACGCCGCCGTCCGCGGGGTCCCCCCCGCCCCCCCGGATCCGCCCCGGGGCCCGAGCGCAGCGACGCGACGCCGAGGAGCCGCCAGCGGTGAGGAGGCCCCGGGTCCGGTCCGGCCGTGAGGGGCGCGGGGTCGGGTCGGGGCGGGGGGGGGGTCCGGGGGGACGGGCGTCCGCGGGGCCGCGGTCTCGGGCGACACTGGGCGGGAAAGAGCGCGATCCCCGGGCGGCTCTGGGCGGGCGGACGGCGGGGGGCGGGGCCCGAGGTGCTGCGCGCGCGGCGAGTCCGTCCGTCCGTCCGTCCGTCCCTCACGGGCCCTCAGACCGCGGGGGCCGCGACGCGGTCCGGAAACTGGTTTGGGGGCGGGGAGCTCGCCCCTCCCGCCCTGACCCCCCTCAGAGGAGGCGCGGAGCTCGCCCCTCCCGCCCTGACCCCCCTCAGAGGAGGCGCGGAGCTCGCCCCTCCCCCTCCCGCCCTGACCCCCCTCAGAGGAGGCGCGGAGCTCGCCCCTCCCGCCCTGACCCCCCCCCTCAGAGGAGGCGCGGAGCCGTCGGGGAGCCGGCCCTGAGCGCTCGGGCCCAGAAGCACCGACACCCGGCGCCCGCGGCGGGACTCACTCGCCCAGAGCGCAGCGCTGCCGTCGGCCGCTCGGGCCCAGGACGGACAGAACACGGACCCGGAGCCACGGCGCTGCCCGCGCCTCCTGCCGCCGCGCCTGCTCGGCCGCTGCTCCCTCAGGACCTGGCGGCGGCTCCTGGGGGGCCCGTGCCCGTGGGCGCTGGACCCCGATCCCTGAGTCCCCGCTCTCGGGGTGTCGCCCCGAACCCCAACTACAAGGCAGTCGCGCCCCACTCTCTGCGAGGTCGAGTCCCACCACCTCTCCCTGCAGGTGTCAGGTGTGAGGAGCCGCCTGGACTCAGCCCGGGACGCAGCTCGCCCGCCTGGACGGTCCCTCCCTGCGCCGCCCGCGCGCGCGTCCTGCTCCGATGTAGCTCCGCGGGCGGAGACGGCGCCCACAATGACCGGCCGTGGAACGGTGAGCCCCGCGGCCCAGGGCACGTGCTTCCCCTCAGTCAGAGCGCCCGGGTCTTGGCGCCCAGCCGAGCGCTGTGGGCGCGTGGATGCTCCGTGAAAGAAAAGGCAAAGAGGGAGTCGGAGAAGGGCCGCGGGTCCGTTTCTCCACTTGGAGTCCGGGTTTCCTGGTGCGGAGCTCGCCAGGAAGACGGGCTTCCCGCTCCCACGATGCTCCAGTCTCTGACCCTCAAAGGGGACGCCCTGCCCTGTCCGACGGCGTCTGCCTGCTCCCTGCCCTGACCTGGGGGTCACTTTGAGTCGGCAGCCACTCAACGGCAGTAAGGTTTCCCTTCCCCCCATGTTTCGTTCCTGGACATTCGTTTATAAATCGGTGCCTTCAAGATTTGGATGCCTGGGACCACCTGTCACCCTTCTGTGACACCCGTCTGGGTCCCTGTGGGGTTACGACTCCCACACTCTCCCCTTCTGCTGCGTCTGCTGTCGCAGAGTCTTTACCGGAGTCTGGGAATGAAGGGGACCTGGGTCTCCAGAGACAATCTCTCAGCTCAGCAGGGTTCTTTAGATGTTGCTGGTTCTTTAGGGGTTTTTCAGGCGCTGGAACTCGGGGTGTGCGATTCCTAACTGCTGTTCCTCCACGGAGGGTGTGTCGTGCGTTGGAGAAGTGGGGCCGGATGTTGAGCATCCTGCGGGTGGGATTGTGCTTGGACGAGGGGGTCCCTTGGTGGCATCTGAGGTGTGAGAGCAGACCGGCAGTCTAAGGGGCTCAGTGTGTGGCCTCCAGGCTGGTTTCTGTCTGTGTGGGACGCTCTTGCCCTGAGACCCCGAGAGTGAGGGAACCAGAGACCCCTAATGAGGGTCCGCATCCTCCCCGTTGGCCTCCGTCCTGTGTGTTTATGTGCAACCACGTACTTCCTGACTCCTCCCCACAGTCTTATTAGAACGTAGCAAGAACACATTCCCTGTTTCAGAGACACTCGCTCTGTGAGCTTGTTGATGAGATTCTGGGGCACGGTCTTAGCATGTTACCCCTGGAATGTCAGTGTCGCGAACTTGGACCTTGCTGTGCTGTTTAAATCATTTTGTTAGGGGCTCATACAACTCTTATCTCAATCCGTTCATTCATCAGTCGTGTAAAGCAAAGTTGTACATTCGTTGCCTTGTCCTCAAAATACTCGCTCTCCACTTAAACCTTTGTTATCAGCTCTTCGTGTTTGCTCCTCCCTCTCCCATGAACCCTTGATAATTTATAAATTATGATTATTTTGTCATGTCTTAACTGTCCCATGTCTCCCTTCACCCACTTTTGTTTTGTCCATCCCCCAGGAGGGAGGTTATATGTAGCTCCTTAGAATCGGTTCCCCCTCTCCACCCCACTTTTCTTCCACCCACGTGGTATCTCCACTCTCACCACTGGTCCTGAAGGATCATCTGCCCTGGATTCCCTGTGTTTCCAGTTCCTGTCTGCACCAGTGTACGTCCTCTGGTCTAGCCAGATCTGTAAGGTAGAATTGGGATCATGATGGTGGGGGGGGGGAGCATTTAAGAATTAGGAAAAAACAAAACTAGAGGAATGTTGTGTTTCATCGTTGCTACACTGCACCCTGACTGACTCATCTCCTCCCTGTGATCGTTCCGTAAAGGAATGTCCTGTAACCTCCAGATGGGCTTTGGGTCCCCACTCTGCACTCACCCTCATTTACAGTGATGTGATTTTGGTCTTTGATGCCTGATACCTGATCCTTCCACACCTCGTGATCGCACAGGCTGGTGTGCTTCTTCCATGTGGGCTTTGCTTCTTCTGAGCTAGATGGCTGCTTGTTTACCTTCAAGCCTTTAAGACCCCAGACGCTGTATCTTGTAATAGCCGGGCACCATCAGCTTTCTTCACCACATTTTCTTATGCGGAACATGAACAGTTTAATGCAGTGGAACGCCTCCATCATACGTGATGTAAAATTTACTCTAAACGTTTACTGAAGTCTTTCATCCTTCAAGGTTCTGGTGACACCTAACCAGTCATGGTGGAAGATTTGAATTTTTACAAGTATTTTGAGTTTCAGGTTAAAGGAATCGGTAACCACTGAGGGCAGTGTCTTTCCTGTGCACAGGCCCTCAGCCCATCCAGAAGCCGTGTCAGGACACACGCGCAAACTTGTGCCCAAGAGCAGGGGGCTTAATTTCAGCAAAGAGCCAGCTCCCAACATTTCCCCACAGGCAATTCCAAGCAGGGGGTTCCTGGACCCTGGAGGCGTGTGCCTGGTCCCACAGTGAGCACTTTCTGGGAAGCTTGAGCTGCCGGAGTGAGGTGCACATCGGGTTGTAGACAGGAGCTGGAGCAGCCTGGTGCCCGCTAGGGGATGTGCTGCGGACTTGCTTTACCAACAGTCGGCGATACCAGGCTGCACAAGTGCTCCTCCCCCTCGGAGCCCAACCTCGTGTCTCTGGGAGCCCGCAGCTGCTGGGAGAGCGGGTCTGCTGCCAGTCAGTGGAGCGTCTGGCAGAGCAGGTGACAGCAGGCAGACAGGAAGAACTGTGAGAGGGTGTGGAGCTGCCTCTGAGGTTTCAGAGTCGCCTAGACGGTCACCAGGCCTTTCCACTCGGTGTCAGTGCTTTGGCGGCTTCTGCAATGCCTCCCAGCTCTCTCTGCAGGCAGCCAAACGGCCTCTAAGACGCCTTGAATTCCTTCTGTGTTTTCCCATGAAGCATGAAGCCCTCTTGCCTTGTAGATAGGTTCATGTTGTTAACCAGGGGAAAGAACATATTTACTTCCAGCAGAATTTTGCATTCGTGCACGGTGCCCTCAGGGACCGTGAAGAAAACACGACAGGGCGGCTGGAGCGTAGCAGAGAATGTGGGTCCAGCGCTGTGGGGCAGAGGGTCCCTGCCCTTGTGTTGACCTTCCTTAGAGAGACCTTGGGCTCTCCAGCACCAGGGCTGTGGGCCGGGGCTTTTCCATTATGCAGGTCTGAGGTGGAGAAGGGAACACCCCCTGGGGAAGGGCAGCCTGATGAATTTTGGGGGGCCCTGCTTCCTGTGAGGGAAAGACTGCGTGCAGGGACTGGAGGGGGAGTCCCCCATTGGGGAGCTCTGGCTGTAGATGGACTGGAAGTGGGAGGCTGAGGGTGCAGAAGGCAGAGAAAGGTTGAAGAACAGACTTGGGGAGGAGCAGGCAGGGGCTACGGTGGATTCCTGCCAAGGGAGGGGTCTTAGGACGGAGGGGAGGGGCTCCCAGAGGGCTGTAAGGAGGAGGCAGGGGAGGGGAGACTTCTGTAACCCACGTTGGGGTGGGGTGCTGGCCCTTTGTCTGAGAAGCTTTGCAGCAAGTCCAGGACAAAAGCCCATGCCCTTGAGCAGAAGAGGTTTTCAACCAGGGAGGGGTGACTGCAGGGCCAAGCCACTGGTTAGCAGAAGGGAACCTGGTCGGGGTCCTGCCTGGACAGTGACACAGCTCCTCCCGGGCAGCTGAGGAGGGGCACACGTGCTTGTTCCCCCTTCCTGACGCGCGACGTGGGGCTGTTGCAGGGCTCCGTGGCGGTTGAGGACGTGGCCATCGTCTTTAAGCAGGAGGAGTGGGCTCTGCTGGACGAGGCTCAGAAAACGCTCTACAGAGACGTGATGATGGACACGCTGCGAAACCTGACCTCCGTGGGTAAGGACGATGCTGGGATCATGGGGTTCTTGTTCGTGTCTTTTCCTAAATTCCCTTAGTGGACAGAAATATTTCCTTTTTTATAACCGTTTTATAGGGGCTCATACAACTGTTATCATAATCCATACATACATCCATTGTGTAAAGCACATTTGTACATTCATTGCCCTCATCACTCTCAAAACATTTGCTCTCCACTTAAGCCCCTGCCATCAGGTCCTCATTTTTCCCCTCCCCACTCCCCCTCCTTCATGAACCCTTGATAATTTATAATTATTATTTTCTCATATCTTACACTGCCCTATGTCTGCCTTCTCCCACTTTTCTCATGTTCATCCCCTAGGGAGGAGGTTATCTGTAGATCCTTAGAATCGGTTCACCATCTCTACCCCACCTTCTCTCTACCCTCCCAGTATCACCACTCTCACCACTGGTCCTGAAGGTATTATCTGCCCTGAATTCCCTGTGCTTCCAGTTCCCATCTGTACCAGTGTGCGTCCTCTGGTCTAGCCATATTTGTCAGGTAGAGTTGGGATCATAATAGTGGGGGGGGAGGGGAGGAAACATTTAGGAACTAGAAGAAAGTTGTATGTTTCATTGTTGCTTCATCGCACCCTGACTGGCTTGTCTCCTCCCCGAGACCCTCCTGTAAAGGGATGTCCAGTGGCCTATAGATGGGCTTTGGGTCTCCACTCTGCACAACCCCCTTATTCAAATGATATGATTTTTTTGGTCTTTGATGCCTGATACCTGATCCTTTTAACACCCCATGATCACACAGGCGGATGTGCTTCTTCCATGTGGAGTTTGTTGCTTCTGAGCCGCTTGCTTACCTTCAAGGCTTTAAGACCTAAGACACTGTATCTTTTGATAGCCGGGCACCATCAGCTTTCTTCACCACATTTGCTTATGCACACATTTTTCTTCAGTGATCGTGTCCGGAAGGTGAGCATCATGGAATGTCAGTTTAATAGAACAAAGTGTTCGTGTCCTTACATTGAGGGAGTACTTGAGTGGAAGCCCAATGTCCATCTGCTACCTTAATACTAAACCTATAAATATATGCACATAGGTCTATTTCCCCTTCATCATATATAAATATATTTACATATGTACATGCTTGTATTCAGACCTCTATAAATGCCCTTTGCCTCCTAGTTCTTTCCTCTCTTTCCCTTGACTTTTCCCTTTTCCCACTATCATGCTCAGCCTTCATTTGGGTTTCAGTAATTCCTTTTGGTTACATTACCCTTGATCACACCCTCCTCACACACCCTCACACACAGGCGTCCCACACCCTCCTTACCACTGAATTGGATCACCTGTTGTTCCTTTGTCCCTGGATTTGTTAACACCACTCCCTTTCTCCCCACCTCCCTCTCTCCCATGTCCCCCGGAACTGTCTGTCCCATTGTTTTCTTCTCCAGATTGTACATCCAGCCGGTCTTATTTAGACAGACCTGCAGAGATAATAACATGCACTCTAATAAGACAGCAAAACCAAGCAACAAAAAAAGCCCCAAAACAACATTAACAACAAAAGCCAAAGACAAAACAACAAAAAGGAAAAGCTTGTAGTTACTTCAAGCACAGTTTGTTGGCCTTTAAGAATGTTTTCCAGTCGAGTCTGATGGGGAGCAAAGCCCTGGCCCCAAAGTCTGTATTTGGCATTCCCTGGGGACTTCGTTGCTCTGTTCCCCTTGCTGTTCTGTTCCACGCCCTCAGTGCTTTGCCTCCATGTGGTGGGATCAGATTGGGCATAATTCCCACGCTGTGTGTCCAGTGTTGTCCCCTGTGGGCTGTGGGTCAGTGAGAGAAGTCGTGTCTCATAGTGGGACGGCCATGTGGTCCTCTCTGTGCATTGACTGCTCTGAGCAGGAGCATCATCCTCAGGACCGGTTGGACGAGGATTTGCTCCATTCTCTCTCCCTCCCCCTTCATCTGCTCCCGTGTGCTTTGATCAGACACGTCCCTCTCCCTGAGCTGCAGATTCAGTCTGTCCTCTGAAATGAATTCTTCTGGGAGGAGGGGCAGGTGTCCATGTAGTAGTTGGGATTGGGGCCGGCCCTCAGCCCTCTCTACTGGTTCCTACTCCACGCCGGCATGTTGCATTCCCATCCTGGAGCACTGGGTTGAAGTCTGGCCCCTGCTTTCCTGTGGAGACACAAACAATGCCCTGCCCTTGGGTGGGTTAGTGCCCTGTGTCCCTGCTACCTATTTCTTTTTATATCTTTTCCTTTCCCCCCTCGTTAGTTGTCTACCATGTGTTTGCCTGGATGTGATCTGGCCCCTCCCACCATACTACCTGGTCTTCGCCCCAGGAATGTTTGTGCACAGTAGCTTTTCCCTGTGCCCCTTCTGCGTTTGTTTTAATCTTACCTCAGCAGACTCGTGTTGTACTTGCCCTTTTGTGCTTGGCTTGCTTCTTTTAATATAATTTCCTCCAGTTCCTCCCATGCGGCGATGTGCTTCATGGGTCCGTCACTGCTTTTTAACACAGATGTCTGGCCGTGGTTTGTTTCTTGCCTCTTCTCAGTGTATGCAGTAGGGGGGCTTCTGGGTCATTTGGTAGCTCAATTTCCACCTGAACAGAAATATTTCTATTAACTTTACTTCCATATATGGGAAGGAAAGCTCTAGAAACAGTTATAGTGAAACAGGCTCCATCCCTTTAGCCCATAGAGCACAAATATCCTGGTTTCTCTGTCAACATAAATCTTTGTAATATTTCTATTTCATTGTGGCCAAACCCCCCTGAGGTTCGTTCTGTGTTTGAATGAGGGATAAGTCTGAGTTTTATAGGGGACTGTTGGACACTCACAGCTCTGCCTCCAGTGTTTGTAGGGAGTTTCACTGAGCTGACTGCAAGTGTGACGTTGTTCTACAGCAAACTGCATGACACCTCTTCACCTTCAGAGCCCTGAACAGTTGGGCTTGGTGTCAGGGAACTGTCTCCTGCTCTGTGATGTTTTCTTCATCCTGTGGATCGCCCTATAAGCAACCCGCCGTTTCTACCCATTTATGTTCTGAGCAAAGGAGGGAAAGATCTTAAGAGAGGGAGGGGGAAATGAGGAGCTGATGCCAGGGGCTTAGCTGGAGAGCAAATGTTTTCAGAAAGATGAGGGCAATAAATGTAGAGATGTGCTTTACACACTCGATGTATGTATGGATTGTGAACAGAGTTGTATGAGCCCCCAATAAAAGGATTAAAAAAAAGATCTTAAGACAGTGGGCATTTAAGACTTGGGCCAATTACTACATCTACTCAAGTATAAGCCGAGGCACCTGATTTTACCATAAAAAATTGGGGGCTTTTTCAGCATTAAAAATGTGCTGTAAAAACTCGGCGTGTCCAAGAGTATATACAGTATGTTTACACAAGCAACGTGGAAATGCGTCATCTTGGTCACCTGAGCAAAGTGCTCTGATCCACCTGTAGTCAGTCCCATGTGCTCTTTCGATGCTCCATGAGTCCTGTTGACGTCTCTTAAGAACAGTGGTTTCTCACAGTGCTTGCTCAGGAATTGCTGTTTATCCATTTCTGAATTGCGGAAACAGCAAAGGGGTGGGAAGTCTCTCTGTGACCACGCCCACCTGCCTTGAGAAGTAACTCTTTGCTTTTTCTCCCAGTGAACGTTAACGTGAATTAACCTGCCAGTCTCTCAACATTCAGATGGCGAAGAAAAGTTGCCCCGTGAAGGTGTCCTGCTGCGATTCGTGAAGAGTGAGACCTGGTCCTCGTTCATCGCAGACGTCTCTGAAGGGCGTGTTGGTGGAGATCGGCGTAAAGAGCAGGAGACATGTGGGACGTGAGTATCATTCAAAGCATCATTTCGTCAGGAGAAAACCGCATCAGATGATCACATTTAAACACTCATGGGCGTATATATTTAAGTGCATGTTTTCAGACCTAGAATCTTTCCATGACAAAGAACCAGGGTTTTTCACCCGTTGGTTGGACCCCGCCTGAGGCAGTGGCCCCAGTCAGATGTGATGCTCAGTCACATGCACCTGTGCAGTGCCGGTCATGCTCCACAGGGCCGTCAGCCATCCAGCTCCTGAGATGATCTAACCGTTTGAGAAACGACATTCATCCTCTGCCCCTCACTTACATTGGGAGTGGCTGCATTGTTATAGACTGAATCAACATCCTGATATAAAAGTGTGTGTGTGTGTGTGTGTGTGTGTGTATCATGGGTCTGTGACTCCCGTGGGGTCAATTCTAACCCATGATGCCCCTATAGGCCAGGGCGGAACTGCACCTGTGCCCTCCCCTTGACTTCGATATTAAGATAAGAAACAATCTTATGTTTCTGTGGCACAGCCTCAGGTAGGCTCACGCTGTGTGTTCCTAAGCAAACAGTGTTCAAATTTCCATTTTGTTTATTATGTTTTCATCCGAGTCTAGATCCTCACACTTGAGGGATGAGACTGCAGGTCACTGTTGAGAGAGGATGTCGGGATGTCATAAGGCACTGAGGTGCCTTATAGGGAGCTGCATAATGTGCCCCTCATTACATCCCACAGACCCCACGTGCTCATAGAGACCTTGCTGAAACAGAGTCTACTCAAGAATCTTGACCTTTTAACCTATGTGTAAATGCCAAACAAAAAGGGAAATATTTTTTCTAAGACCATTGCTGATTTTTACAGAAATCCGACCATAGAAAACCTCTCTGAAAGGAACGAAGACAATCACGGTGCCAGGACTTCCGACCAGGTTCTCAGTGGCACGGCGGCAAGGAGCGAACTGTCCGAAGAACTTCCAATTCAGTGCTGTCGGTGTGGAAAGGCCCTCACGGATCCTTCATCTCACAATCCTACTGGAACGCACACAGGTGCACCAACCTCCACTTGTCTTGTTAACGTAGCCGCGCCCCTGAGACGTCTCACAAGACAGGATGCCGGCGATGAAAGGGGATGTGGGACGAGCTGCAGTTCCTCGTCAAACCCTAGCCATCCCATGGAAACAGGACGTGGTGAGAAGCGCTATCAGTGCCAACGCTGTGAGAAAGCATTTTGTGAGCGTTCCTCCCTGTATCATCACGAGTGGATCCACATCGGAGTCAAGCCTTTTGTGTGTCAGCAATGTGGGGAGTCCTTCACGAGCCCCTCCAGTCTGAACACACACGTGCGAACTCACAGTGGAGCGCGCCCTTTCAAATGCCAGTGTGGGAAAAACTTCAGTCAGTTCACCTACCTCAGGAAGCATCTGAAAACTCACTCCGAGGCCCGGCCCTTCCAGTGTCAGCAGTGTGGGAAATCCTTCACATGTCCTTCATGGTTTAATACACACCTGCGCTCTCACAGTGGAGAGAGGCCTTTTAAATGTAAGGAATGTGGGAAAGCCTTTGCTTGTGTCCGGTACCTCAGCAAGCATATAAAAACGCACTCTGAGGACAGGCCGTTCACCTGTAAGGCATGTGGCAAAGCCTTCAGACGCTACTCGCACCTCATCCGGCATCTGCAGAGTCACAGTGGAGAGAGGCCTTTCAAGTGTAAGGAATGCGGGAAAGCCTTCGGTCGCTCCTCTTACCTTATCATCCATCTGCAAACTCACAGCGAAGCAAAGCCGTTTCAATGCCCACAGTGTGGGAAGGCCTTCGCGTGCTCCTCTTACCTCATGAAGCACAGGCAGACGCACTCGGACACCAGGCCCTTTACGTGTAAGGAATGTGGGAAAGCCTTTAAAAGTTCCTCGCACCTTAACACACATCAGCAAACTCACAGCGGTGCCAGGCCGTTTAAATGTGAGGAATGTGGGGAAGCCTTTGCTCAATCCTCCTTCCTCATTCTCCATGTGAAAACTCACACCGAGACCAGGCCGTTTAAATGCGAGGAATGTGGGAAAGCATTTAAACGTTCCACTTACCTCAGCAACCACGTGAAGACTCACTCTGAGCACAGGCCGTTTAAATGTACGGAATGTGGGAGAGCCTTTAAGCGCTCCTCCACCCTTAACACGCATCTGGGAACTCACAGTGAGAAGAGGCCTTTTAAATGTGCGGAGTGTGGGAAAGGCTTTCGAATATCGGCACACCTCATCAGACATGTCAGAACTCACAGTGGAGAGAGGCCTTTTAAATGTAAGGAATGTGGGAAAGCCTTTAGAAATTCCTCACACCTTATCAGACACCTACGGACTCACGGTGAAGAGAACCCTTAGTGTATGGAGCATCAGCAAGCATTTCTTTATAGGAAGTCCTTAAGTCTACATGAGATTCAAACTGCAATGAAGCCGCGTATCTGTCAGCCCTCTGGGACATCACCTTTTTACCAGAGTGTTCAATACGTCGATCGTGATCTAGCCAATTGCAAATGTGTGGGTAAATCCCATGGCATTAAAATATAGCCTATCATCAATCCCATCAATTAATTGAAGTACAGCGCAGCCAGTCATGCAATCTTAGGTGTCAAACGCATGTGAAAAGAACTGCACTGCTAAGTGGAGCAAAACCAACAAGCTTAGTTGTCGCCAATTTTTAGACCTTGTTTTTCTCTCTTAAACGTAAGAAAGGGTATTAAAATGAGAGGCAGAGCCGGACCAAGTAAGAAGACAGAAATGTATCACATTCCTACGGAATCAGGATTTTTTTATGAGTCAGCCTTTTTCAACATTAAAAGATCATTAAGACCAAATACCATTCCACCATGACTGACGATCATCCCATTCAGTGCAATTAATCAGAGTGAACTCAGGTAATGACCAAGAATGTGCATCGTCGTGTTGTGCAATATGGACTCATGCAGCTACGCAAGGTACGTAAACGTACATTGTACATAGGAAGAACTCACAGTGCATTTATGAAGAAGTGTAACCAATAAAAATAATATATGGTTTGCATTCTTGTGGTTGGTGGATAATTTTGACTTGAGCTGGCATGCTGAAAAGTGTGAGCACCCCTGCTGTAGACTTTCCTCACACCGTAGGACATATGTACAAACTGACTTTACAACTTGTAGTGCATAGAACTCATTGGGGTTGGGAATAATCTTATGAAGGGAATCACCTTATGTGGGAAAGCATTTAGAGACCCCTATCACCTCAGTGAACACAGTAGCATTCACTGGGGATAAGACATGTGCTAAGCAATGGGAAAGCCTTTAGAAATTCCCTTACCTGAATGTGCAGAGCATTGTCCTACTACAGAGAAGCCTTATGAGCATCCCAAGTGTGGAGGATCCTCACAGCGGAAGGCCCACAATGGACCTCATTGTGAGACGACTTCCTATTCGCATTTTTAGGGAGGGTCCTTGTGGAGGGAACTTGTTCTGGAGCATATGCACACCCCAGCACTGTCTAGTCCTTTGGGACCCTGAGGCATGTCCCTTCCCTAATGCTGGTTTGACAAGCCCTGTGGTCAGGAGTGTAATGAGCAGGCTAAGTAGACCTTCCAGGTCCTCAGTTTCCCATAATTCTCCATTTTACACTAAATTCAAATGGGTTATGTTAATGACATGCCTTCTCTCTAAACACAGAGCCTTCTGTAAAAGCAGGTCCTACAGTTACAAACAAGTAACAATGTGACCTGAACCCTCCTAAGGAGTAAGATTTCCCAGTCCAGGCTCGAGTCCCTCTAGCACGGTGGTTCTCAGCCTGTAGGTCGCGCGCCCCATGGCAGGGGTCAAACAGCCCTTTCATCGGGGTCACCTGATTCAGCACAGCAGCAAAATTAGGAAGTAGCAATAAAGTAACTTTACGGTTGGGGGGTGAGTGGCGGCATCGGGAAGGTTGAGAACCGCTGCCCTGCCCCATCCACCAACTCGAATGCCATTGCTACGTGTTTTAAACCCATCCCTAAAGGCATTTAAAACCTATAGCGGTTTGATTTTAATGAGATGTTCTCATGTGTGAAGTTCCCTAACTTACCTTCAACCTGATAAGTGTGGGGTGGAGTCTAACCTGTCAATTCAGGTCACAGTCAGATGCTGCATCTGTGGGGGCGTGGTCTCCTGAGCATTCTGGGAACTTCCTCTGCTTTTCATCTTCCTGCTGAGAAGTCATGTGGATCCAAGCTTAGACCGGAGAGGCCTGCATATTCATTCAGCTTTACTGGAATTATTGGACACAAGACTTCATCCCGTGGCCCGTTGAGCTTTTTCTGGCTCTTCATCACGGTGTGTGTTGCCTGAGCCTAAAGAAGCTTTTATGGCCTCGTATTGGACTTATCGGCTAATTATGGACTTGATCTGGACCAGGCTTAATATTAAAATTCTTAATATACAATTGCTCTTTGATATAAAGTTCTTACACATATATGCGTGTCCCTGGATTTGTTTCTCCAGCCCACCTGGTCTAATGCAACATCCCTGTAGATGGCGTGTCACTGAGGACCAATCATGCCAGGGGTCTCTGTGCAGATACACGGCGACACAAAGCTCTTGTGTTTCAGTCACGTTTCAGCATCAGTGGCTGCTGTCACTCCATAATCTGACCCACAAGCCACTGAACAGTGTTGTGGCTCAGCCACTTTCCATCCCAGGACATCGTCCACTTTCGTCTGGGTGGCCTTGAGCTGATTGCCATCGGCTTGCCATTTCTTCATAAAACATTCAGTTTTGGCCGCCCTCTTTCTCTACTTCAAGGTGACCCGAGCGGGCTCAGAGATGGCTTGGACTTGCTTGCCTGGCTCACTGGGATGCCTCGCCCCACAGCCTGACCGGCAAGACCATCACACTTGAGGTTGAGCCCAGCAACACCATTGAGAATGTCAAAGCAAGATCCAAGACAAGGAGGGCATTCACCCGGACCAGCAGCGTCTCACTTGGTGCTGTGCCTGCACTTGGTGCTGTGCCTGCGTGGTGGTATCATCGAGCCGTCCCTGCGGCAGCTGGTCCAGAAGTACAACTACAAGATGATCTGCCGCAAGTGTTATGCTGGCCTTCCCCCTTGTGCAGCTAACTGCCGCAAGAAGTGTGGCCACACCAACAACCTGCATCCGAAGAAGGTCAAATAAGGCCCCTGTCTACCGGCTCTCCTGCATCCCGCTGGTGTTCTCCCGAGCCCAATGGCCCTGGGCCCTCAATAAAGTCTCACTTTCACTGACCTAAAGCAATTTTAAAAAAAAGTTCACTTTCCATCCACTCCTGGAATGCCCCTGCCGTGAGGAGAAAGGGACGGCAGCCCTGGCCATCAGCACTAGCAGGGAGGCTTCTGGACCGTCCTCCGACCATCTATGCCACAGCATCTGTTACCTGTTCTGCCCTGGGCCCTAAAGGAAGCACACTGACACTCTGCATCGCCTGTGCAAACACACAGCACAGCCCTTCCCGTAGGGCGGTGGTTAGGAACTTGGGGACTGAATCAGGGTGAATAGGTCTGTGTGGCTTCTCCATCTCTGTGCACTCGGGGTCCCACTCTCCTGAGGGGGAGATCTGTTTGTTTTCTCCAACTGAAAATATAAGCATATCCCAACCTTTGGCCGTTAGCAAACCCGCTTCCACAGTTCCACTGTCCTTCCACTAGATCTTTCAGCATCAGCTTGATCTCTAGGGTACAAAAGCATTCTGCTCTAGATAGGTCCAATGCTTTAGGTCGGAAGTAAAAGAAATGGATTAGCCAGGTTGCACAAACTTTGTCATCTACCAAACGATGTCATCTCCCTTCTGATTTAATCACTGAGATGTTAGAGTGTCGTTCACGCGTTCAATGAGAGCTTGGCCTTGAGAGTCGTAAGGAATGCCCGTAGCATGATGGATATTTGAGCAGTGAGTCAGGAGAACAAATGGCTGATAACATCTTTTGTGGATTCGCCAGGCCTGACTGACGCCCACAAGGATCCTGAGAACGCATCTGTAGTGTGCACAGCTCCTAGGTGCCCAAAAGAGCATCTGTCCGTGACTTCCATCTGCCAGGGAACATTGGATTGATCTGCTGGCTGGTCTACTCCGTGGGGTCCCTCTCGAAGGGTGGTTTGCTGGCAGTGGGGCATTCTGGGACAAGGTGACTGAGCCCAAGTCAGAGAACATCTGTACCTCAAGCTGGCTGCACCGTGATGCAGATGGGGTGTTCAGTTCTCGGGGAAGCAGGAGAAAACAAGACGTCAAGCAAACCTGGGAGATGACGATGAGGGGGGAAAAGAAACCCTGATTCAGAGGAGAAAGTAAACATTTCAGAAAAGACACAATAAGAGCAGAGGTCAAAGAACAAGAACTGCGAGCAACAAGGCAGCAAAGGAAAAGCAAGAGGACATTAAAGAAAGGTGGGAACGACCTGAAGAAGATAAAGGTTCACACCAGAAGACCAATTATCAGATAAACCTCGAATGAAGACATTACAGGGGGAGGAAGTGGCAAAAAGGAGGAGCTGATGCCCAGGGCTGAAGAGAAAATTCACTGCTTTGGAAATGCTGATGTCAACATACGTTCAAGTGTGCAGGATATTGCTGAACGGTGGATTGTTATAAGATAGGAGCTCCGCAATAAAATGATCAATTAAAGAGAGAAATGACAGGAAGAGTCAAGCCTCAAAATAGCTGAAAAAAAGTTTAGGTGTTAATAATATGGTTATTGGAATGGACGCCATGAACTTACCTTTGAGAGATGACCTCAGAGAAGTTGGAGAGTCGCTAAAAGAAAAAAAAAATGACATAGGAAAAGTCATTAGGTTTTTCCAGGTTTTTGGAAAGCATCCTTCTAATCATGCTAATAAAATAATAATTTATGATTTTCACTGGAAATAGAGGACTTGAAAAAGGACCAGTCCACTGAGTGACAGAGAGAAGCCAGGACAGCAAAGCTAAGAAGAGAGGCATGTTTCCTAGAGGTTACCATGAAAGACAGCATGGTTGACCATGCTGGTTATGACAGGACATGTACGAGTCTTTGAAGGATTCATGTAGCAACGTTGTATCTTCTTCCTGGTGCCCACAGTCCCTTCAACACGTGGCACAGCTTCCCTTTCATTCTGTCAAAGGCAACAATCAGAACAGTGGTGTCTTTTGGACAGGGGATTGAACCCCCGACTCTAGCGTGCTAATTGTAAATGAGGGAGCTGGATTCTTACTGAGAAGGGGTTAAAATCGGGAACCTCCTGGGGGATGGACAGCAGAGAAGAGGGCGGGGGGAGACGTCAGACAGTGTAACGTATGACAAAAATAAAATTTTTGAATGATGAAGGGTTCGTGAGGGAGGGGGAGGGAAAAATGAGCAGCCGATAGTAAGGGTTCAAGTGGAAGGCGAATGTTTTGAGAATGATGATGGCAACAAATGTACACATGTGCTCGACACAATGGATGTCTGTCGGGATTGTGATAAGAATTGTACGAGCCCCCAATAAAATGATTTTTTTAAAAGCTGGGAATCTGTTTATAACTAAATCAGAGGGTTTTTTAAAAATAAAACTAATAATGTTGTCATTGATGTTTTCTGATTCATTGGCAGCAGTCACTAAATTACTACATTTATTATTTTAAATATTTTATTGGGGACTCTTCCATCTCTTGGCACAATCCATACATTGACTGCATCAGGCATATTTGTACATATGTTGCCTTCATTCATTTGCAGACATTTACTTTCTATTGAGCCCTTGGCATCAGCTCATTTCCCCCCTTCCCTTCCCTTCCCCCCAACACCCCCTTGGTAGATTACTAATTATTATTATTGTCATGTAGTCATTCATTAGAAACATGGTTGCAACATGATAAAAAATACTTATGTGTTTACCAGCCCCAATGAGTACAATACCCTAAACACACCTCCTTGAACTACTTCTTGTCAAGAAAAGAAGTTTGCAACAAGGGCATGGGGTGTCACCTAGTTTATGTTAAAATTGAGCTGAGGACATGGGAAAAAATACCTTGGACAGAAGATCACTTAACTCACAGTGAGGATACGGCAGCAAAAAGCCACTAGAATTTGATACTCAAAATAAATGACCAACACCCTCCACCTTTGAAAGGGGATGAAGGTAAACCTATCCACTGCATTTCAGGTTGTGGAATCTCAAGAGCAAAGGCTAGTTTATATTTCTCGGTGGGGGAGGGAAACCTCACCTGTTTTTTTTATTGGTAGCTGGTATTGCATTGGCCGTTTTGAGGAGCAGCGCAGGACAATCACAAATTTGTAGGTAATCTTTGGTGGTGGTAGTTCGGGGTCACGCTGGCTGCATTTCTGAGGTTTGGGGTTGGAAGGGGATGCGAGGGAGGGAACGTTGACCACCTCCCTGTCTTCAGTGGAGGATGTCCAAGAAAACTGACTCAGCTCCCTGTCCAGAGCCTAGAGCTGTGCTGCAGACCTCCAGCCTGCTCCAGATCGCTGGCCTGTGCTGGATCCCCAGCTAGTAGCCTCGTTTTCATCAAGTTGGTAGGGTAATAGGGTTTGGGGGAAACAGTATGGCTGCAAGTACTGTTTCCCCCCAAAATATGACTTACCCATACAATTCAGGCACAGCAGGATTTGTAAGCATTTGCGCACTACAATTAACTACAGATAACTACAATTTGGCAAATTCTTACGTTAGCAATTTCAAAATCAGCAATGTTTTCTAAAGCAACCAGTTTAATTTAAAAAAAGAAACATTGCAAGCATCATATGAATTAGTTCAGGAATGATTATTTCAGGAACAGCCAAAGGAAAGCCACATTCAGAAGACGGTCAGCCCTTGGCATTCTGCTGTGTTTGTAATGTTAACGAAATCTGCTAAATGGCGTACGCTTTTAGACTTAAGGGCAGTTAATTCAGTCTCACAGTCCATGGGGACCCTCCACCCACGTCTTCCCCACCAAGTGTGATTCCAAGGTAATAATTGATCTAAAAGACTTTTACTATCCACCTAGATCAGCGATTCTCAGCCTGTGGGTTGTGACCTTTTTGGGGTTCGACTGATTCATCACAGTAGCAAAGCTCAGTGATGAAGTAGCAACGAAAATAATTATATGGTTGGGGGGGGGGTCACCACCACACGAGGAACTGTATTAATGGGTCGCGGCATAAGGTAGGTTGTGAACTACTTACCTAGATCCTGTTGACTGTAAGTTCACTTTCACTGTTCGGGAATTAAACAATAGGGGCCAACTAAAAGATTCCAACTGTGAAGCTCAGCTTGAGGCAGGGTGAAAATGTCACCATGTGTCAGGTTTTTTAAAATAGCAGTTGTAGGGCCAGTCAGGAAGTTTTCCCTCAGTCACTGTATGGTTGATACCTGAATAGCAGGAATTGCTATAACGAGCTTGTATTCGCATCAGCGAGGCTGTCTCTCAGGCAGGATTAGTAACTGCTCCTGCTAAGCTCCAGACAACCAGCCCTGATGCACACTTAGGAAGAGCGACAGTCCGGACGACCACTAGGGAACACACACTTGAAATTAGGAAAGAGCATCGGAAATCATTAATTTTCAGACACTGCTAAGAGATACCAATCGTTCATCCTTCCCGCAGATGTGCTCCAACACTTGTTGCCCTCTGAAAGGACTCCCCAGCTAAATACTCCTAGGGAGTTAACTCCTGAGGCTCACCTAGAACTAGTTTGTAGAAGCATCAGCCAGGAGAGGATGCTTGTGGGCGTCAGTCAGGCCTGGCGAATCCACAAAAGATTATTAGCCATTTGTGGTGGGAATGGGGTGCCAGCCCCCCACCACTAATCACGGGTCCGCTAGGCACAACTGTACACCAATTATAAAGCAAAGATTACAGTGAAGTCATCGAGCACGAGAGAGGAGTCAACGGAATCAGACACAATTCATGGTAGCATGCTCACCTCAGGCCTGCTTGGTGGTCCTCATGGAAAGCCTGGGCTTGAGAGCAGGACAAAGACCCTACTTTATTGCTAACTTACAGGTAACCACACATCACAAGAAGGGGCAGTACAATAGGCATGAGCGTGACAGGAAGGGGATGAGCTAGGGGTGTGCACATAGGGATGGGAGTGTCTAGGGGTATACATGTGACAAGATGGGCAGACCCTAGATTCATGATGGTGGTCTAGGCCTAACCTTGAGCACCCTTGGGCGGGTTTGACCTCTCGGGACTCCTGCAAGGAAACAGTCAACTACTATCCTTACTGGAAGAGTGGGCCCTACTTGTTGTGGGATAAACAGTGGTGTCTGCTTGCTCCAGATGGCTGATAGCTCAGGGAGAATGACCCGTCCTACTTTTGGTAACATCCAAGTGTACAGCCATTCGCAAGTAGCTAAGTTTTACATATATTTGGGGGAGACAACATGGGAGAAATCCTGTTTCCCACAGCCACTTGCTATCCTGCTCCAAATATCCATCCCACTACGGGCATTGCTTACAACTCTCCTGGAAGGAACACACGACACTCTAATACCACACTTATTAAACCAGAAGGGAGACACGGAGGGCAGTTCAGCAGATGACGTTTGTGGAAACTGGCTAACTCATTTTCTCGACCTAAAGCATTGGACCTATCTAGAGCAGAATGACACTGTACCTTAGAGATCAAGATGATGCTGAAAGATCTAGGGGAAGGACAGTGGGACTGTGGAAGTGGGTTGGCTAACAGCCAAGGGTTGAGATATGCTTATATTTGCAGTTGCAGAAAACAAACGGATCCCCCCCTCAGGAGAGTGGGAACCTGAGTGCACAGAGATGGAGGAGCCACCCAGATCTCTTCACCCTGATTCAGGGCAGGGCGGGCAACAGATGCTGTGGTGTGGAAGGTCGGAGGACGGTGCAGAAACCTCCCTGCTACTGCTGATGGCCATGGCTGCCATCCCGGGTCTTCTGGGCCTTTCACGGCAAGGGCATTCCAGGAATGGATGGAAAGTGAACGTTTTTTGCAGAAATGGCAAGCTGAAGTTGATCAGCTCGAGGCCACCCAGACGAAGGTGGACGATGATCTGGGATGGAAAGTGGCTGAGCCACAACACTGTTCAGTGGCTTGTGGGTCAGATATGGAGTGACAGCAGCCGCTGATGCTGAAACGTAACTGAAACACGATAGAGCTTTGTGTCGCCGTGTATCTGCACAGAGACACCTGGCATGATCGGTCCTCAGTGACACACCATCTACAGCGATATTGCATTAGACCAGGTGGACTAAAGAACAAATCCAGGGACACATATATGTGTAGAAACTTTATATCAAAGAGCAATTTTATATTAACACATTAAAGATGGGATATTTTTTTACCAACTTACCCACATTCCCGGGTACTTTTCGGCTGTTAGGTTTTCTTTCGCATGAAACCATAAATGGGTTTACATCTCATCAACTTTTTATATTTATTTATAACTTTCCGTTTTTGAATATAAAATGCCGTCTCACATTATAAAACCATATTTTGCAAGGTATGCGGGACATGATCACTTGAGAACTAGAAGCTTCATCAAAGTATAAACTTCTTGTAAAAAGAATCCACATAATGCAAATTTCTTTGAAAAATAAAAATACAGTATATGAAGCAAAAAATACCATTTCCTGTGTTCACCTGTTGATGTTCCTGTTATATGATGCACTATTGTTACTATTCTCTGTAACCACAAGGAGAAACAAAGGCAGTGTGCAGCCATTATCCCTGAAACACTGCAAAAATTAGCTCCTAGCCCTTTGGTTTGTTTAGTGGAGACCTTATGGCAAACAGCTACAATTGCTCCATCTATTGTAGCTAGCATTAAAACTCTATATAAACAAAGGCACTTAGTGCTTTTGAAATGTATGGTACTTTGTGTAACATTTTTCTCTGTGAAACACTACCTTACAAAATGAGCAAGTACACCTGGTTTCACGTCTTTTCCATGGGCAATGCAAACCACAGGCCCTGGTATGATATTTCTTTTTCCATTGCTTGAAATGAACACAAGTTCATGCTGCTTCAGGAGTTATCTCGTGATCCATCTGTAACACGAGCAAACTCGGGATCTGTCCACAGTGTGCTAAGACATCCCAGCCTGATCCGCATGAACCATAATTACCCGATAGGTCCAATACGAGGCCACGAATCCTCCTTTGGACTCAGGAGGCAGCAGGATATGCAGTGATGCAAATGTCAGGAAGCTCGCAGGCTGCATCCCACCTGGCTGACGTAATTAAGGCTCCATGGCAGCTTGGATCCCTTTATGTTGACTTCAGGACTTACTGTGGAGAAATGCCTTCTCACGCTCCATACTCTAATAAGAGTTCCCCTCACTGAGATTTCCTAGATGTGTGATAAGGTGTAAAGAGCTTCTGAAGGCTTTCCCACACTCCTTACATTTAAAAGGCCGCGCCTCCCTGTGGGTGCGGAGATGTGTGTTCAGGGTGGAGGAACGTTTAAAGGCTTTGCCACATTCCTTACATTTAAACGGCCGGTGCTCAGAGTGAGTCTTCACGTGGCAAGTGAGGTAGGAGGAATCGGCGAAGGATTTCCCACACGCCTCACATTTGAACGGCCTCTCTCCACTGTGAATCTGCAAGTGTCTGGTGAGGTGCGAGTAGCGTCTGAAGGCTCGCCCACAGGGCTTACAGGTGAACGGCCGGTCCTCAGAGTGCGTTTTCATGTGCTGGTGGAGGTACCTGGCAGAGGAAAAGGTTTTTCCACATTCCTTACAGGTGAAAGGCTTGTCTCCACTGTGAGAGCGCAGATGTGTATTGAACAGAGAGGGTCGATTGAAGGATTTCCCACACTGCTGACACTGGAAGGGCCGGGCCTCGGAGTGAGTTTTCAGATGCTTCCTGAGGTAGGTGAACTGACTGAAGTTTTTCCCACACTGGCATTTGAAAGGGCGCGCTCCACTGTGAGTTCGCACGTGTGTGTTCAGACTGGAGGGGCTCGTGAAGGACTCCCCACATTGCTGACACACAAAAGGCTTGACTCCGATGTGGATCCACTCGTGATGATACAGGGAGGAACGCTCACAAAATGCTTTCTCACAGCGTTGGCACTGATAGCGCTTCTCACCACGTCCTGTTTCCATGGGATGGCTAGGGTTTGACGAGGAACTGCAGCTTGTCCCACATCCCCTTTCATCGCCGGCATCCTGTCTTGTGAGAAGTCTCAGGGGCGCGGCTACTTTCACACGACAAGTGGAGGTTGGTGCACCTGTGTGAGTTCCACTAGGATTGTGAGATGAAGGATCCGTGAGGGCCTTTCCACACCGACAGCACTGAATTGGATGTTCTTGGGACAGTTCGCTCCTTGCCGCCGTGCCACTGAGAACCTGGTCGGAAGTCCTGGCACCGTGATTGTCTTCGTTCCTTTCAGAGAGGTTTTCTACGGTCGGATTTCTGTAAAAATCAGCAATGGTCTTAGAAAAAATATTTCCCTTTTTGTTTCACATTTATACATAGGTTAAACGGTCAAGATTCTTGAGTAGACTCTGTTTCAGCAAGGTCTCTATGAAGACGTGGGATCTGTGGGATGTAATGAGGGGCACACTATGCAGCTCCCTGTAAGACCTTACGACATCCTGACATCCTCTCAACAGGGTGACTGCAGGTGACTGCAGTCTCATCCCTCAAGTGTGAGCATCTAGACTCGGATGAAAACAGAATAAACAAAATGGAAATTTGAACACTGTTTGCTTAGGAACACACAGCGTGAGCCTACCTGAGGCTGTGCCGCAGAAAGATTATTTCTTACCTTAATATCGAAAGCAGGGGGAGGGCACAGGTGCAGTTCCACCCCGGCCTATAGGGGCTTCATGGGTTAGAAATGACCCCATGGGAATTACAGACCCATGATACACACACACACACACACACACACACACACACACACACACACACACACACACTTGTTATATCAGGACGTTGATTCAGTCGATAACAATGCAGTCACTTCCAGTGTAAGTGAGGGCAGAGGATGAATATCGTTTCTCAAGCTGTTAGATCGTCTCAGGAGCTGGATGGCTGACGGCCCTGTGGAGCATGACCGGCACTGCACAGGTGCATGTGACCGAGCATCACATCTGACTGGGGCCACTGCTTCAGGCGGGGTCCAACCAACAGGTGAAAAACCCTGGTTCTTTGTCATGGAAAGATTCTAGGTCTGGAAACATGCACTTAAATATATACGCCCACGAGTGTTTAAATGTGATCATCTGATGAGGTTTTCTCCTGCGGAAATGATGCTTTGAATGATACTCACGTCCCACGTCCCTCCTGCTCTTTACACCGATCTCCACCAACACGCCCTTCAGAGACGTCTGCAATGAACAAGGACCAGGTCTCACTCTTCACGAATCGCAGCAGGACACCTTCACGGGGCAAGTTTTCTTCACCATCTGAATGTTGAGAGACTGGCAGGTTAATTCAAGTTAACGTTCACTGGGAGAAAAAGCAATGAGTTACTTCTCAAGGCAGGAGGGCGTGGTCACAGAGAGACTTCCCACCCCTTTGCTGTTTCCGCAATTCAGAAATGGATAAACAGCAATTCCTGAGCAAGCACTGTGAGAAACCACTGTCCTTAAGAGACGTCAACAGGACTCATGGAGCATCGAAAGAGCACATGGGACTGACTACAGGTGGATCAGAGCACCTTGCTCAGGTGACCAAGATGACGCTTTTCCACGTTGCTTGTGTAAACATACCGTATATACTCGTGGACATGCCGAGTTTTTACAGCACATTTTTATTGCTGAAAAAGCTCCCCATTTTTGGTGATAAAATCAGATGCCTCGGCTTATACTTGAGTAGATGCAGTAATTGGCCCAAGTCTTAAATGCCCACTGTTTTAAGATCTTTTTTTAATCCTTTTATTGGGGGCTCATACAACTCTGATCACAATCCATACATACATCGAGTATGTAAAGCACATCTCTACATTCCTTGCCCTCATCTTTCTGAAAACATTTGCTCTCCAGCTAAGCCCCTGGCATCAGCTCCTCACTTTTTCCCCTTCCTTCTTAAGATCTTTCCCTGCTGTGATCAGAACACAAATGGGTAGAAACAGCGGGTTGCTTATAGGGCGATCCACAGGATGAAGAAAACATCACAGAGCAGAGGACAGTTCCCTGACACCAAGCCCAACTGTTCAGAGCTCTGAAGGTGAAGAGATGTCGTGCAGTTTGCTGTAGAACAACAACGTCACACTTGCAGTCAGCTCAGTGAAACTCCCTACAAACACTGGAGGCAGAGCCCTGAGTGTCATGTAAAACCAATGCTTATCCTACCAACACAGAACGAACCTCAGGGGGTTTGACCATAATAAAATGGAAATATTACAGTTACAAAGATTTATGTTCACGGAGAAACTAGGATATGTGTGCTCTATGGGCTAAAGGGATGGAGCCTGTTTCACTACAACTATTTATAGAGCTTTCCTTCTCAGATATGGAAGTAAAATCAATAGAAATATTTCTGTTCAGGTGGAAATTGAGCTACCAAATGACCCAGAAGTAACCCTACTGGGCATACACTGAGAAGAGGCAAGAAAAAACCACGGTCAGACATCTGTGTGCCGGTGTTCATCAGGGCACAGTTCACAATTGCTAGGAGTTGGAAACAAGCCAAATTTCCATCAACTGATGAGTGGATTAAAAACACTGATACAAAAAATCTGGTACAAGGGGGTAATGATGGTGGGGGAGAAAGAGGAGGGGAAAAAGAGCCGATACCAAGGGCTAAGTAGAAAGTAAATGTCTAGAAATGAAGGCAACAAATGTACAAATATGCCGGATTCAGCTGATGTATGGATGGTGATACCAGCTGTACGAGAACTCAATAAAATGACTTTTTAAAATAAAAACAACTGGTACAAACATGCAGTGGAGTTCTACGCATCGTTAAAAAGCAGTAACGGACCCATGAAGCACATCGCCGCATGGAAAGAACTGCAGAAAATTATATTAAAAGAAGCAAGCCAAGCACAAAAGGGCAAGTACAACACGAGTCTGCTGAGGTAAGATTAAAACAAACGCAGAAGGGGCACAGGGAAAAGCTACTTTGCACAAACATTCCTGGGGCGAAGACCAGGTAGTATGTGGGGAGGGGCCAGACCACGTCCAGGCAAACACGTGGTAGACAACTAACGAGGGGGGAAAGGAAAAGATATAAAAAGAAACAGGTAGCAGGGACACAGGGCACTAACCCACTCAAGGGCAGGGCATTGTTTGTGTCTCCACAGGGAAACAGGGGCCAGACTTCAACCTAGTGCTCCAGGATGGGAATGCAACATGCCGGCGTGGAGTAGGAACCAGTGGAGAGTGCTGAGGGCCGGCCCCAATCCCAACTACTATGTGGACGCCTGTCCCTCCCCCACAGAAGAATTCCCTTCAGAGGACAGACTGAATCTGCAGCTCAGGGAGAGGGACATGACTGATCAGAGCACACGGGAGCAGGTAAAGGGGGAGGGAGACAGAGTGGAGCACGTCCTGGTCCAACAGGCCTTGAGGATGATGCGCCTGCTCAGAGCTGGCCCCACTCTAAGACACGATGTCCCTCACTGACCCACAGCCCACAGGGGACAACACTGGACACACAGTGAGGGAATTGCACCTGATCTGATCCCACCACATGGAGGGAAAACACTGAGGGCGTGGAACAGAACAGCAAGGGGAACAGAGCAAAGTCCCCAGGGAAAACCAAATACAGACTTTGGGGCCAGGGCTTTGCTCCCCATCAGACTCGACTGGAAAACATTCCTAAAGGCCAACAAACAGTGCTTGAAGTAACTACAAGCTTTTCTTTATTGTTGTGTTTTTTTTGTTCTGTCACTGGCTTTTTGTTGCTTGGTTTTGCTGTCTTGTTTTTGTGCATGTTATTATCTCTGCAGGTCTGTCTAAATAAGAAAGGCCGGATGAACAATCTGGAGGAGAAACCATTGGGACCGACAGTTCCAGGAGGACATGGGAGAGAGGAGGTGGTGGGAAAGGAAGTGGTGTTAACAAACCCAGGGACAAGGGAACAACAAGGGATCCAAATCGGTGGTGTGAGGGTGTAGGAGGCCTGGTAGGGTGTGATCAAGGGTAATGTAACCAAGAGGAATTACTGAAACCCACATGAAGGCTGAGCATGATGGTGGGACAGGAGAAAAGTCAAGGCAAATAGAGGAAAGAAGTAGGAGGCAAAGGACATTTATAGAGGTCTAAATAAAGACATGTCCATGTGTAAATATATTTATATATGATGATGGGAAATAGATCTATGTGCATATATTTATAGGTTTAGTATTAAGGTAGCAGATGGAAATTGGGCCTCCACTCAAGTACTCCCTCAAAGTAAGAATATTTCATTCTATTAAACTGGCTCACTTTCCAGACACATTCACTGAAGACAAATGGGTACATAAGCAAATGTGAAGAAAGCTGATGGTGCCCGGCTATCCAAAGATGTAGCATTTGGGGTCTTAACGACTTGAATGTAAACAAGCAGCCATCTAGCTCAGAAGCAACAAGCCCACATAGGAGAAGCACCCCAGCCTGTGTGATCACGAGGTGTTGATGGGATCAGGTATCAGACACCAAAAAAATCCTATCATAGTCAATGACGAGGGGAGTGCAGACTGGAGACCCAAACCCCATTTGTAGGCCACTGGACGTCCCCTTGCAGAAGGGCCTCAGGGAGGAGACGAGCCAGTCAGGGTACAATAAAGCAAGAATGAAACAAACAACTTTCCTCTAGTTCCTAAATGCTACCTTCCCACCCACCCCACTATCCTGATCCCAATTCTACCTGACAAATCTGGCTAGACCAAAGGATGTACACTGGTAGATAGGAACCTGAAACACAGGGAATCCAGGACAGATAATCCCTTCGGGACCAGTGGTGAGAGTGGCGATACTGGGAGGATTGAGGGAGGGTGGGGTAGAGAGGGTGCATTGATTATAAGGATCTACATATAACCCCCTCCCTGGGGCCAGACATGAGAAAAGTGGGTGAAGGCAGACGTTGGACAGTGTAAGGTTTGACAAAATAATAATTATAAATTATCAAGGGTTCATGAAGGAGGGGGCAGCGGGGAGGGAGGGGAAAAATGAGGACCTGATGGCAGGGGCTTAAGTGGAGAGCAAATGTTTTGAGAAAGATGAGGGCAATGAGTGTACCAATGTGCTTTACACAATGGATGTATGTGTGGATTGTGATAAGACCTGTATGAGCCCCTATAAAATGATTATAAAAGAGGAAATATTTCTGTCCACTAAGGGAATTTAGGAAGAGACACGAACAAGAACCCCATGATCCCAGCATTGACCTTACCCACGGAGGTCAGGTTTCGCAGCGTGTCCATCATCACGTCTCTGTAGAGCGTTTTCTGAGCCTCGTCCAGCAGAGCCCACTCCTCCTGCTTAAAGACGATGGCCACGTCCTCAACTGCCACGGAGCCCTGAAACAGCCCCACGTCACACGTCAAGAAGGGGGAACAAGCACGTGTGCCCCTCCTCAGCTGTCCGGGAGGAGCTGTGTCACTGTCCAGGCAGGACCCCGACCAGGTTCCCTTCTGCTAACCAGTGGCTTGGCCCTGCAGTCACCCCTCCCTGGTTAAAAACCTCTTCTGCTCAAGGGCATGGGCTTTCGCCCTGGACTTGCTGCAAAGCTTCTCAGACAAAGGGCCAGCACCCCACCCCAAAGTGGGTTACAGAAGTCTCCCCTCCCCTGCCTCCTCCTTACAGCCCTCTGGGGGCCCCTCCCCTCCGTCCTAAGACCCCTCCCTTGGCAGGAATCCACCGTAGCCCCTGCCTGCTCCTCCCCAAGTCTGTTCTTCAACCTTTCTCTGCCTTCTGCACCCTCAGCCTCCCACTTCCAGTCCATCTACAGCCAGAGCTCCCCAATGGGGGACTCCCCCTCCAGTCCCTGCACACAGTCTTTCCCTCACAGGAAGCAGGGCCCCAAAATTCATCAGGCTGCCCTTCCCCAGGGGGTATTTCCATCTCCACCTCAGACCTGCATAATGGAAAAGCCCCGGCCCACAGCCCTGGTGCTGGAGAGACCAAGGTCTCTCTAAGAAAGGTCAACACAAGGGCAGGGACCCTCTGCCCCACAGCGCTGGACCCACATTCTCTGCTACGCTCCAGCCGCCCTGTCGTGTTTTCTTCACGGTCCCTGAGGGCACTGTGCACGAATGTAAAATTCTGCTGGATGCATCTCTCCTCTAGACCAGCCCTCCCTGACTGACCACCCCTGCCGCAGATAAACACCACTGTGCCCACAGAGGAGAGAGAGCCTCGCGAGCCTGACCCTGCAACCCCCGCAGACTCCATCCTTTGAGCCAAACGCAGCCACAAGGGCCCACAGCCCCAAAGCTAACAGCTCTCACAAGCCTTGAGCGGGAGGGGGCGAGCGTGTCACTGTTTCCTTGGACAGTGAATATGCTCTTTTCCCTGGTTAACAACATGCACCAATCTACAAGGCAAGAGGGCTTCGTGCTTCATGGGAAAGACAAGAAAGGAATTCAAGGCGTCTTAGAGGCCGTTTGGCTGCCTGCAGAGAGAGCTGGGAGGCATTGCAGAAGCCGCCAAAGCACTGACACCGAGTGGAAAGGCCTGGTGAACGTCTAGACGACTCTGAAGCCCCAGAGGCAGCTCCACACCCTCTCACAGTTCTTCCTGTCTGCCTGCTGTCACCTGCTCTGCCAGACGCTCCACTGACTGGCAGCAGACCCGCTCTCCCAGCAGCTGCAGGCTCCCAGAGACACGAGGTTGGGCTCCGAGGGGGAGGAGCACTTGTGCAGCCTGGTATCGCTGACTGTTGGTAAAGCAAGTCCACAGCACATCCCACCTAGCGGGCACCAGGCTGCTCCAGCTCCTGTCTACAACCCGACGTGCACGTCACTCCGGCAGCTCAAGCTTCCCAGAAAGTGCTCACTGTGGGACCAGGCACACGCCTCCAGGGTCCAGGAACCCCCTGCTTGGAATTGCCTGTGGGGAAATGTTGGGAGCTGGCTCTTTCCTGAAATTAAGCCCCCTGCTCTTGGGCACAAGAGTTTGCTCGTGTGTCCTGACACGGCTTCTGGATGGGCTGAGGGCCTGTGCACAGGAAAGACACTGCCCTCAGTGGTTACCGATTCCTTTAACCTGAAACTCAAAATACTTGTAAAAATTCAAATCTTCCACCATGACTGGTTAGGTGTCCCCAGAACCTTGAAGGATGAAAGACTTCAGTAAATTTTTAGAGTAAATTTTACATCACGTATAATGGAGGCGTTCCACTGCATTAAACTGTTCATGTTCCGCATAAGAAAATGTGGTGAAGAAAGCTGATGGTGCCCGGCTATCAATAGATACAGCGCCTGGGGTCTTAAAGGCTTGAAGGTAAACAAGCGGCATCTAGCTCAGAAGCCGCAAAGCCCACATGGAAGAAGCACACCAGCCTGTGTGATCATTACGTGTCGAAGGATCAGGTATCAGGCATCAAAGACCAAAATCGCATCACTGTAAATGAGGGTGAGTGCAGAGTGGGGACCCAAAGCCCATCTGGAGGTAACAGGACATTCCTTTACGGAACGATCACAGGGAGGAGATGAGTCAGTCAGGGTGCAGTGTAGCAACGATGAAACACAACATTCCTCTAGTTTTGTTTTTTCCTAGTTCTTAAATGCTTCCTCTCCCCACTATCATGATCCCAATTCTACCTTACAGATCTGGCTAGACCAGAGGATGTATACTGGTACAGATAGGAACTGGAAACACAGGGAATCCAGGGCAGATGATCCCTTCAGGACCAGTGGTGAGAGTGGAGATATCACAGGGTGGAAGAAAAGTGGGGTGGAGAGGGGGAACCGATTCTAAGGAGCTACATATAACCTCCCTCCAGGGGGACGGGCAACAGAAAAGTGGGTGAAGGGAGACATGGGGCAGTTAAGACATGACAAGATAATCATAATTTATGAATTATCAAGGGTTCATCAAGGGTTTGAGGATGAAGCAACAAATGTACAACTTTGCTTTACACAACTGATGAATGCACGGATTGAGATAAGAGTTGTATGAGCCCCTAACAAAATGATTTAAACAGCACAGCAAGGTCCAAGTTCGCGACACTGACATTCCAGGGGTAACATGCTAAGACCGTGCCCCAGAATCTCATCAACAAGCTCACAGAGCGAGTGTCTCTGAAACAGGGAATGTGTTCTTGCTAAGTTCTAATCAAAGACCGTGGGGAGGAGTCAGGAAGTACGTGGTTGCACATAAACACACAGGACGGAGGCCAACGGGGAGGATGCGGACCCTCATTAGGGGTCTCTGGTTCCCGCACTCTCGGGGTCTCAGGGCAAGAGAGTCCCACACAGAGAGAAACCAGCCTGGAGGCCACACACTGAGCCCCTCAGACTGTCGGCTCTGCTCTCACACCTCAGATGCCACCAAGGGACCCCCTCGTCCAAGCACAATCCCACCCGCAGGATGCTCAACATCCGGCCCCACTTCTCCAACCCACGACACACCCTCCGTGGAGGAACAGCAGTTAGGAATCGCACACCCCGAGTTCCAGCGCCTGAAAAACCGCTAAAGAACCAGCAACAACTAAAGAACCCTGCTGAGCTGAGAGATTGTCTCTGGAGACCCAGGTCCCCTTCATTCCCAGACTCCGGTAAAGACTCTGCGACAGCAGACGCAGCAGAAGGGGAGAGTGTGGGGGTCGTAACCCCACAGGCACCCAGACGGGTGTCACAGAAGGGTGACAGGTGGTCCCAGGCATCCAAATCTTGAAGGAACCGTGCCCTGGGCTGCGGGGCTCACCGTTCCATGGCCGGTCATTCTGGGCGCCGTCTCCGCCCGCGGAGCTACATCGGAGCTGCGTCCCGGGCTGAGTCCAGGCGGCTCCTCACACCTGACACCTGCAGGGAGAGGTGGTGGGACTCGACCTCTCAGAGAGTGGGGCGCGACTGCCTTGTAGTTGGGGTTCGGGGCGACACCCCGAGAGCGGGGACTCAGGGATCGGGGTCCAGCGCCCACGGGCACGGGCCCCCCAGGAGCCGCCGCCAGGTCCTGAGGGAGCAGCGGCCGAGCAGGCGCGGCGGCAGGAGGCGCGGTCAGCGCCATGGCTCCGGGTCCGTGTTCTGTCCGGACCGGGGCCCGAGCGGCCGACGGCAGCGCTGCGCTCTGGGCGAGTTAGTCCCGCCGCGGGCGCCCGGGTGTCAGTGCTTCTGGGCCCGAGCGCTCAGGGCCGGCTCCCCGACGGCTCCGCGCCTCCTCTGAGGGGGGTCAGGGCGGGAGGGCGAGCTCCGCGCCTCTGAGGGGGGTCAGGGTGGGAGGGGCGAGCTCCCCGCCTCCTCTGAGGGGGGTCAGGGTGGGAGGGGCGAGCTCCCCGCCTCCTCTGAGGGGGGTCAGGGCGGGAGGGGCGAGCTCCCCGCCTCCTCTGAGGGGGGTCAGGGCGGGAGGGGCGAGCTCCGCGCCTCCTCTGAGGGGGGGTCAGGGCGGGAGGGGCGAGCTCCGCGCCCCCAAACCAGTTTCCCGACCGCGTCGCGGCCCCGTGGTCTGAGGGCCCGTGAGGGACAGACGGACGGACGGACGGGCTCCCCGACGCGCTCGGGGCACTCCCGCAGCGACCGTGGGGTGCGGTGCGCTTCCCCCCGCGGCCCCGCCCCCCGCCGTCCGCCCGCCCAGAGCCGCCGGGGGATCGCGTTCTTTCCCGCCCAGTGTCGCCCGAGACCGCGTCCCCGCCGACGCCCGTCCCCCCGGACCCCGCGCGGGACCCGCACGCCCCCCCCCGAACCCCCCCCCGCCCCGACCCGACCCCGCGCCCCTCACGGCCGGACCGGACCCGGGGCCTCCTCACCGCTGGCGGCTCCTCGGCGTCGCGTCGCTGCGCTCGGCCCCGGGGCGGATCCGGGGGGGCGGGGGGGACCCCGCGGACGGCGGCGTGAGGGGGACCCCGGTCCCTCAGGCCCGCGCGGACCGCGGACACGGGACTCGCACCGGAGCCGCAGGGAGAACCCGCGGGAAGAGTCCGGAGCCCTTCCGCTTCCGGTGTGGCAACGCACGGTGCGTCAGCAGACGGCTTCCGGGCGGAAACACAGGGGGGCGAGGACCGATTCCATGGTTCCGTGTTCCCTCCTGCGTCCAGGTCAGCTCCTGGCTGTCTGTACTTATTACGTCTTTGAAACCCTCATTGTGGTTTTTAAAAAATCATTTTATTAGGGGATCATACTACTCTTATCATGCTCAGTGTATTTTTAAATTCAGTGTATTTTAAAATTTTATTTTCATTGATTGAACTCAGATGTAGATTTCAGAAATCACAGAGATCCTTGACAGCAACAAAAATTTTATTTGCCATCCATTGACTGTCCCCTGGATAAAGGGCTTTATCAGTTGCTTATGAAGAAGACTCAGTTATCATGGTACCCCTATTACCTGACGTCATTAACAATGGTGTTTGCCCGATAAGGCAATGAACACAGAGCTTAATTAATATTCTTTCTGCTTAATTAATTAATATTCTTTCTGCTAAGGGAATAAGCACTAGGCTTGCTGAGACTGAATGTTCTGTGTGTAAAGGGCACTGACATTCCTTCTCCCTGCTCCTAGAACAGACAATGGGTCTGGAGATCAGAAGCCTGGCAAACGTCTCAGCACGACGTCAGGCCTGGATGCCTGTCCTGAGACGTCTTTCCCGGATGTACAGCCTGAGGTAACAGCGAGGACATGCTGGGATGAAAGTGTCGCCTGAGATAAATTAGAAATATGTCTGAGACCCCAGGATGAGCTTCGTCAGTAATTAGAACGGGGCTTGCGCATCTGTGTGGCTGCCGCCTCCTCCCCTTTGCAAAGAAGGAATGATCCCCGGGACCAGGGGTCTGCACACGTTCTCTACCAATGTGCGCTATATCACTGTACTGTATTGAATGAAAACCATGTTGTGTGTTATGTTATGTAATTAAACCTATGGAAAGGGAGTGTGCTGTACAGCACAAAGGTGTTGAAGTTATGGTCATTCTCCATATTACTCTAGGTGTGATGATAATGTGTCTGTTATATGAAATATATAATGTTATATTACAAAACAGCATAGGTATTTAACGATCACATATTGAATGTGTACTTTGGAAATTTGACTCAAATCTGTGTGTGTGTGTGTGTGTGTGTGTGTGTGTGTGTGTGTGTGTGTGTGTGTGGTGTTTGAGCCAGGCTTAGCTCTGCCCTTTACAAGTCACATGAGTGAGGCTCTCTCCCTCCTCTTCCTCCTCCTCCTCTCTGTGAGGATCTGGCTGCTGAGTTCATGGCCGTCCTGGAGGTGAGCTTGCCTCCAGAAAATGTACCTGACTCCCTAATTTTATCTTCTCTTCCATCGCTCCTATTCTCTAGGCTTTACTGTGATCTTTATACACGATCGCCGTGTAATTGCTCCTACAAACCCAGGTGCTAGAGGCTGGTTGCTCTGACACCCTGAGGACTGGGTGCATCTCCTCTTGAAACAGCCTCCTGCCTGGGGACTGGACTAAGCAGAAGTGAAGGACATTTGGTAGAGAATCTGTGCTTCCGTGAGCTCATTCAAGGTCCTGGTCAAAGTGCTGAAGGTGCTGGTGACCTTGAAGTCTCCATGGGAAGCTGTGTGACCTTGGAGTGGGGGTGACTTCATCTAGTGGAGCCTCGGGCTCCTCTTTACCACTGGCTTGTTTTGAGGAATAAATGGGACAAAGACTGGAGACGCGCTGAAGGATGGCATGTGTTGAAATAGATAAGCTCATGCCACCCATCCAAGCAGCACTGCAGGAAAGCACTGCCTCCTTCAGGCGTCTCCCCACCCCCACCCCTGCCCTCTGACCCCCCACTGCTGGGCTGGAGTCTTCAGTTTGAGCATCACAATGGAATGCAGGTCTGTAAGTGCCCTTAGGGGGCTGCTTGCTTAAACTGCTCACTTCTTATCAGGAGAAGCAGCAAGTCTTTCTCTGGGGACAGGCCTGGGGATGGGGTGGGGGGGTCTGGCATGGGGGGGCGGTGTCAGTGGGGGGGGTGGCAAGCTGAAGAAGAAATCCAGGAATCAGATAATAAAACAAGGCGCCTGCAACTTTACCGAAATGTACTTTTGTTTTACTTCTGTCAATACTGCTTCCTTAGTGATATGTGAATTTTAAGTTGCTTTTTCTCCTGCTCTCTGTATTCCGCCCTCCCTGAATAACACAGAAAGGCTTGGCCGGAGAAGGCGGAGACTGCAGTGCAGTAGACAGTTCCTTTGACCGTCCCTCTGCAGATGGGCTAGCCGATAAAAATTAAAACTTCACATAATCAAAAACAAACAAACAAACAAACAAAGCTCCTGGGCGGAGCTTGCTCTTCCCCCGTGGAGGACACACAACTGGAGTGGAAAGCAGGACTGTCATCCGTCTGCAGGACAGAACGCCGCAGACCTGTGCTAACTTTCCCTTTGCTGAAGGACACATGCATCTCGTGAACAGAGCTCAGATGCCCCCGGGCACCGTGCCTGCAGCCACCGCGCTTCAGAAGACCCAGGATACAGACCTCCAGAGCTCAGGATGATCCCCATCCCCTGAGGAGGATGCGAAGCGTGTTGGCCGCTCCCTCCACCGCCCGCAGCCTCAGGTGGCTCTGACAGGAAGCAGAAGCTCTCAGTACATCCTTCATATTGTGAGAGATTGTATCCATGTTTTCTGGGTGCTGTGGTCCCCTCTGCTTCCTGTTGATCATGGAGCTGTGATCCCCCTGATCTTGCTGCCCGTGGAGCAGGGACACTCCCCCGCTGCCCTTATCTTGCGGAGACTTACCGGTCTAGGGACAGACGCCTGATACAGAAGAGCTGAGAAAGGTCACACTGAAACCAAACTACAAACTCACGCATTTCTAAAGATGGGGAGCTAGTTCTTAGGAGCAAAGAAATTTTATTTCTTGAAGAAATAAAAACTATCTTTATGGAGTAGAAAGCCTCCCCTTTGTCTCTGGGAGCAGCTGGTGATTTCTAACTGCTGATCCTGGAGTTAGCTGCCCACAGTGGGCTCTAAGTAGTAACTGTAAGACTTGCTTCCCTTGTGTTTCTTTGTCTGGCTGAAGCTGTTTTTATTCCCACTATGGAGAAAACTGTTAGCTTTCCAACAAGGGCTGGAGAGGGTGGAGAGATTGGACCCTCGGTTACTGCTGGTGGGGCTGTGAAGCAAGACTTGTAGAAAGTGGCATGGGGCATCGTCAGACCACTGGGTACTGAAATACCTCATGACCCAGCCACTGCTCTCTGGGGTCCAGACCCTAGAGAAATAAGGACCAGAGCCAAGCAGATATGAGCGCACCTGTTTTTGCATCACAAATCCCAATACTGATGGAGGCAAACTAAGCAGTGCCCATCAGTGGAAGAAGGGGAGGCTTTGGAGCATGCACACCACGGAAGGAGTACACACTGTTGGACGCAATTAGAAGCTAGCAAGGGACCTCATGATGCGGCTGGATTTGGAGGACCTTGGACCAAGTCACATTAGTCAACCACAAAAGGACAAGTAGCATATGAAGTCACCGTGTCGGGTCGGGGAGGGTCAAGGGAAACTTCGTATTCCCAAACATACTTGGTGGATACCAGGGCTCGGAGAACAGGGGAAGCTTCATTAGGAAGTGAGAACACAGGTTCCCTGACGTGTTTAGTCCACTACCTCCTTTACAGGGAACAAATAAACAAACTCAGCACCACCAGTCAATGAAAGACTTGCAATCGGCTTTTTCGGCCTCCCTGGGTCGTGTCACCCCCACCGCCCCGCCAAGGAGCATCCCCCACCTTGGGAGGTGGGCTAGAGGGCAGACAGATGTGGTTCACTCCGGTGAAGCAGGAGATAATATACTGTAAGGGGCAGATGGGGGGATGCGAGGGAAACAGGGCAAGCCATTTGGAGGTGTGATGCGCTGTTTTTGTTGAATGGAAAAATGATGATGTGGGATGTAAACGGACAATTCGTTAAAAATGTTCTTTAAATAATAATATAACCGAGCAAGTCTCAGCAGTTATACTCCGTGCAATTCACAAATTAGGGCATCTTAATAACATCATTAGGGAAGTGGAGTAAACACTATTTATCTAGGTAACTTTGCTTTATGATAAAATCATAGTAAAAAATTTTTTTTCTGCCCCTAGTGTTCGCCAATGAGTGCAGGAATCAAAAGCTGCAAACAGCTCAGCAGAGAATGAAGCAGGTACAGGCTCTCTGGGTCTCTCGGGCCACTTCATGGACATTCCATGCAATGGGAATTCTCCCTGGCTGCCTCTCCTCCCATCTCTGGGGGCTGCAGCTGCTTTCGGGAAGGAAACAAGCGCGGTGGGAAAGCCTTAGTTTTTCAGCCGGCTTACCGGGCCCCGTAGTTTTCCAGGAAACAAGGCAGAAAGGTGCCTGTCTTTGTGGGGGGGGGGGGGCAATAAGAGAAATATGCACACACACAAAGTACAGAACTAGCCTTTCTCGGATCAGATACGATGCAATCACAGCTCAAATCCTAAACAAATTCTTTGTTTACCAACGACACGTTGGAGAAAGGGCTCATTACCAAATATACACACCTCTGCAGCAGCTCGGTAAGAAGGTAGCAGGACCTCGCTGAACATGGCCCCATGAGGGACAACGCTGGCCTGGTCTGACTCCGCGACACCGAGGCAAAACACGAAAGGCGTGCGGCAGAGAAACAGGGGGAGCAGAGAAGGGAGCTCCCGGGGGAGGACAAAGGATGGACTCTGGGGCCAGAGCGTGGCACCCATGGGACTTGACTGGAGGACACGTCTACAGGTCAAAAATCAGACCTTGAGTTATTAACAGGCTTTTCTTTCTTTCTTAAATGTTTTTTATTTATTGATTATTTTCTGGGTCATTGGTTTTCTTTGTTGTCATCCTTGTGTTCTCTTTTGTGGCTTTGTTTGGCTACGCCTTGATTTTGGTGCATATTATTATCTCTGCAGGTCTGTCTAGATAAGATAGGCTGGATGAACAGTCTGGATGAGAAAACAACAGGACCGATGGCTCCAGGGAGACACAGGAGAAGGGGAGGGGAGGGTAAGGAGGTGGTGCTGACCAACTCAGGGACAGGGGAGCAACAAGTGATCCAAAATCAGTGGCAAGGAGGGTGTGAGAGGCCTGGTAGGGTGTGAACAAGGACAATGTAACCGAGAGAAATTACTGAAACCCAAATGAAGGTTGAGCATGATAGTGGGACAAGAAGAAAGTCAAAGGAAATAGAGGAAAGAACTAGATGACAAAGGGTATTTATAGAGGTCGAAATAAAGGCATGTACATATGTAAATATGTTTATATTGAGTGTGGGAAAACAGATCTATGTGCATATATTTAGAGGTTTAGTATTAAGGCAGCAGATGGATATTGGGCCTCCAGTCAAGCACTTACTCAATGCAAGAACATGTTGTTCTATTAAATTGGCATTCCAGGATTCACACCTTCCCGACACGATTGCTGGAGACACGCAGGTGCATAAGCAAATGGGGTGAAGAAAGCTGATGGTGCCCGGCTATCAAAAGAGATAGTGTCTGGGGTCTTAAAGTCTTGGCGATAAACAAGCGGCCATCTAGTTCAGAGGCAACAAAGCCCACATGGAAGAAACACAGCAGCCTGTGTGATCACGAGGTGTCAATAGGATCAGGTATCAGGCATCAAAGAACAAAAAATCACATCATTGTAAATGAGGGGGAGTGCAGAGTGGGGACCCACAGTCCATCTTTAGGCAACTGGACATCCGCTGTGGCAGTCACCTAATTTGGTGTCAATTTAAGGAGTAAGAGTGTAGGGGTGGAGTCTAGGCTGTCCATCTGGAGATAGCCAATGAGACTTCTGTGTGGGCATAGCCTTCTCCTGAGAATTCTGGGAAATCTGGGACTTCCTCCTTGGAGACAGAAGACACTTCTCTCTCTGCTACGTCCTAGGAGACATTGCAGAAGACAAGCCACATGGACGCAGCCAGATCTCTGAAGCCGGAGAAGCCAAAGAGAGACCCCTGCCAGCGCTGAGATGCTTACACTGGACCCAAAGACTTTCTACCCACGGGCTTGTGATTGTCCTGCATTTGCCGTCATTGCATGTGTTTTGTGAGTCTGAAGAGGACTTTATAGATTGATAACGAGCATACGGGCTAATATTGGACTTATGGACTTGATCTGGACCGGACTGGGATGTTTTCTCAATGTTCATTTGTTCTTGTATATAAACCTCTCCCTTATACATATATGTGTGTTTATGAATTTCTCTAGTCTACCCAGACTAGTAGACCCCCTTACAAGAGGGTCACAGGGAGGAGACAAGCCAGTCAGGGTGCAGTGTAGCAACGATGAAACATACAACTTTCCTCTAGTTCTTAATTGCTTCCTTCCCCCCTCCCCCACTATCTTAATCCTAACTCTACCTTACAAATCTGGCTAGACCAGAGGATGCACACTGGTTCCAATAGGAACTGGAAACACAGGGAATCCAGGGCTGATGATCCCTTCAGGACCAGTGATGAGAGCGGTGATACCGGGAGGGTGGAGGGAAGGTGGGGTAGAAAAGGGGGAACCGATTACAAGGATCTGCATATAACCTTCTCTCTGGGAGCTGGACAATAGAAAGTGGGTGAAGGGAGACGTTGGACAGTGTAAGATGTGACAAAATAATAATAATTTATAAGTTATCAAGTGTTCATGAGAGAGGGGTGGGCAGGGAGGGGGGAAATGACGAGGTGATACCAAGGGCTCAAGTAGAAAGCACATGTTTTGAGAATGATGATGGCAACAAATGTACAAATGTGCTCGACACAATGGATGGATGGATGGATGGATGGATGGATTCTGATGAGTTGTACAAGCCCCCAATAAACGGATTTTTAAAAAAAAGGTAACAGGATACCCAATTAAGAAATTGGAAAAACGCATGAACAGACAGTTCACCCTAAAGGAAGCACATGTGGCTAAGAAACAAATTAAAGACTCTTCACAATCACTAGCCACCAGGGAGACGCTGACTAAAACCACAGTGAGATATCCGTTTACACGCATCATACTAGCCAAACTATAAAAAAGTTAAAAGCAGAAAAAAGTACCAATGCTGGAGAAGCTATGGAGAGATTGGAACTTGCATACCCTTGTGAATACAGACAGCCAATGTGGAAAATTATATGTTTATACAATAACAAAACTGTGAGCTGGACACCCCCACACATGACCCAGTAACAGCTCTGCAAGGTGTACACCGTGAGGAGCTAGGATAGATTAAGAAGCAGAGGTGCGGCTTTCCCATACTGGTAGTGCAGGTTACAAGAGCAAGAAACTGAACGCAGAGCAAATGCCCAACTGTGGAAGAACAGCTCAAGAGACTGTGGACATGCACAGCATGGAATACTGTGCATCCTAAAAAACTAGGGAAAGCATGAAACACCGCACGGCGTGGAGGGACCTGGAACCGTTATTCTGAGTGAAGTAAGTTCATCACAGAAGGATTCGGGCTGCACGAGTTCCCTACTGCATGGAGAAGAAGCAGCAATGACACAAATCTCAGAGACCGATTCCTGAACTAAAGGGGAGAAGACGAACGACTGGGGTCCCTCCTCCAGCAGCGGGGAGACAGGCAGAGACCATCCACTTGAGGCGGAAAAAACATGGAGGCAAGGCTGGGCGACAAGAATGGACGCCCCACAAGAGTGGAAAGAGCACCTTGCGGGAAATTCCAGCCAAGACCAGGGAAGGGGTGCAGCTATCTTTTGGAGGTGACACTGGTACTTCAGTCGGGGAGTAGGGTGGGTGACGGGGGATGTGTGCGTCGGGTTGGCACCGGGCGGCCTCACCTCCTCTCCGGCTCCTCAGGAAGATGAAATTCAAGGCCCCCGTTCCCAGGCTCTTGTGAGGATGGATGATGTATTGAAGTATGCAACTCCTGCCTCAACACCCAAAAAGCTTATCTCTCCAGGCCAGGTTTGTGCAGCCCCTTCCCCAGCACCCCAGGAAGCAATTTATCTTCCCAGGGCGGTTTGTTTGTGCAGCCCCTTTCCCAGCACCCCAGAGAGCAGGTTTGCAATCAACAAGATGACTTCCCACGGGTCTCATCCTGACTCAAGGTCCTGCAGCTGCAAGTGATAAAAAAATCTCCCTTCCTTCCGTCGATGTTACTTCCTTAGCTCAAGCCCTATATACGTCCCACCGCCTCACCTACAAGCTGTGATTTCTCTGACTTAACTCGTTGGGTCTCAGAACCCGCCCTGGAGCTCAAGACGCTCCTGTCCCTCTTTCTGCTCTCCCTTCCTTCCCGGGAGCTCTTTCCCTGCCCTAAGAAAACCACTTTTTTTTTGTTTTTGCTTTATAAATATCATTTTATTGGGGGCTCATACAACTCCTATCACAATGCGTACAAACATCCATGGTGTAAAGCACATTTGTACATTCATTGCCCTCATCATTCGCAAAACATTTGCTCTCCACTTAAGCCCCTGCCATCAGGTCCTTATTTTCTCCCTCCCTCCCCACTCCCTCTCCCTCTAAACCTTGATAATTTATAAATTATTATTATTTTGTCCTATCTTACAGTCCGGCGTCTCCCTTTACCCACTTTTCTGGTTGTCCGTCCCCCAGGGAGGTTTTATGTAGATCCCTGTAATGGGTTCCCTTTTTCCACCCAAGCCTCCCTCCACCCTCCCGATATTGCCACTCTCACCACTGTTCCTGAAAGGATCATCCTCCCTGGATTCCCTGTGTTTCCAGTTCCTATCTGCACCAGTGTCCATCCTCTCATCTAGCCAGATTTGTAAGGTAAAATTGGGATCATGATAGTGGGGCGGGGGGGGGGGGGGGAAGAAGCATTTAGGAACTAGAGGAAAGTTGTGTGTTTCATCGTTGCTACACTGCACCCTGACTGGCTGGGCTCCTACTCACAACCCTTCTGTAAGGGGATGTCCAGTTGCCTACGGTCCCCATTCCACACTCCCCCTTCAGCGGCCTCATATTGTACTTGTCCTTCTGTGCTTGGCTTACTTCACTTAGCACAATTTCCTCCAGTTCTTCCCATGCGGTGATGTGCTTCATGTGTTCATCCCTGCTTTTTAGCGATGCACAGTACTCCATTGTACCAGTTTTTTAACCCATTCATCAGTTGATGGAAATTTGGGTTGTTTCCAACTCCTTGCAATTGTGAACTGTGCCGCAATGAACTTTGGAGCACACATGTCTGGCCTTGGTTTGTTTCTTGCCTCTTCTGGGTATATGCCCAGTAGGGGGATTGCTGGGTCATATGGTAACTCTATTTCCATCTGTTTTAGATATCGCTCAATCGATTTCCATAGTGGCTGTACATACCTACAGGTCCACCAGCAGGGGATGAGAGTTCCCATCTCACCACAGCCCCTCCAACCCTTGTTGCTTTCTGATTTTTGAATTGGGCTATCTTTGAAGGAGTTAGGTGGTATTTCCTAGATGTTTTAATTTCTGTTTCTCCCATGGCTAATGATCGGGGACATTTTCTCACATGTTCATTGCCCATTCGGATTTCTGCCCCTGTGAAACTTCTGTTCAGATCCTTTGCCCACCTCCTCAGTGGGCAGTTCGTTTTTCTCTTATTTTAAGCTTGCAAAGTATTGTAGACTTTAGTAATAAGGCCTCTGTCTGATGTGTCATTGTTAAAGATGTTTTACCAGTCAGTGGACTCTTATTCCTCTCTTGATGAATTCTTTGATGTACACAGGTGTCTTATCTTCAGTATATCCCCCTTGTCTATTTGTGACTCCTCTGTGTTTGTATCTCTTCCCTATTTCCGATAGCCTATGGATTCCCAGTGCCAGGTTCTCAGGGAATTGCCCTAATTCTTTGGAGTTTTATCTCAAGGTCTGTAAGCCACCTTGAGTTTATTCTTGTGCATGGAGTGAAATAAGGGTCTTGCTTCATTTTTTCTGCAGATAGATATCCACTTTTCCCAGCACCATTTATTGAAGAGGGCATCTGCTTCCCATTTAGTATTTTTGGGCCCTTATCAAAAATAAGTTGTCTATATGATTCAATTCACCGCTGGAATGAACGATAGGGAGGTGCAATCCAGCTGGAAGAGCAATCAGGGGACATGCCTAGGGCCCTTGCTGGGCTGTTACCCACCATTCTGGCTCACAATTTTAGGGCTGTTTTTATTCATTGGCTGTCACAGTAAGGGTTTGGGCCAGTCTAACTGGCCAGGAGTGTGGTTGAGGTTTGGGGCATTCTTAGTGGCTGAATTCAGAGATGCCATTGTGACATCGGACCGCTGGTGCCTCCTGTGTGCCTGGACTGACGTTCACCTGTGTCCAGGTGATCTGGGTGTGTGCGTGCTCAGCTTTGGATGTTTCCCATAGGCGTCTAACGCATGCTAACTTCTCAACACCTTTACTGGGGCCTGGACAGCCCATTTCTGTTTGCTGTGGGCATGGGGTGGCCCCCTTCGTCCCTCACCGTCCTGGGTTTCCATGGTCTCTGAGCCCTCCTCTTGAGCAAATTATGTTTTTTATCATGAGAAAAATGAGGTGTAAATCTTCATCGTGGAACACTGGCAGTTCATAACGAACTGGCTGGATTTGGCTTCTGTAATTTTCGATGCTTGACTAAGTCAGACCTGCCAGGTCACAGAGACGAGTTTTGAAATTAGCAGTTGCTAGGAACCCCTCACCCCAGGACTGAACACGTCGGAAATTCCCCCAGAACCTTCCCACCTGGAGCCCCCGCACCCCCACTTGTGTTTCATGCTTTATAACCCACGTGTCATGCTGCGCTCAGATGGAGAGGATGGAGCGACAGCTGATTCCCAGTCGCCGGCATTCAATCAAAGCTTCTCATTTGGTTGATTCCGTGTGGCTCTGACCGGCTTGGAAACTGCCTTGAACAAGAGGACTGTAACCGGGAGGAGGCTCAGAGTTACAAGTGTCTCCACTCTTCCATTCTTGTCCAGCTCATGAGAAACATATCAGGTGAGGGGTGAAATTCAGACAAGAGTTGTTGTAAGCAGGTTGTTGAATAAGCAGAACGAGCAGAGACCGGGGGCAGCTCAAGGAGGTTTATTGCGTTTAATCTGGGACTCAGCGCTGAGCGACCACACCAGACTGTGAAGTACAGAGTGTGGACCCCAAGCTTCGACCTGAGAGAAGCTTATAGGCATAACACGCCCAGGTGTCTATATATATAACATAATATTATATATAATATAATATTGTATATATTAATATAATATATAATATAATCTATATATATATAATCTTTAGCTTGCAGTTTTCCTCCAAACACTGCTTGTAACAGTATGTGGTTTTTCTAAAAGCTACAGTGTACAAAGGTGGAATATTTTTGTAATTAGGCTGACATTTGTACATGCTTGGACAAACACCCCGTCGTCTACTATTCTTATCTCAGTCCCGGACTCAATTTAAACATCCTTATCACAGAGTCAGAGAAGTTTTGAACAGAAAGAGTCAGTATTGAAGGGGAGACTTTGGAAATGACGTCCAAAGGGCCCTTAAAGAGAAAAACCTCACTGTCATGGAGTCAATTCTGACCCATGGCAACCCCATGGGGCCCCTGCCCTGTTCCCCCACAGCCTGAACCTCTTTAGAAAGCACTGTCTGTCTCCTGAGGAGCGTCTGGAGCGCACTTTGCAAGTCGCAGCCCAACGCATAACCACTGACAGACCTGGTCAGCCGTGAAGCTGGACCCTAAAAGCATGACCAACAGGTGGGGGGGGGGTGCATAGAAAACACCGAAACGTGGAGATCGTGTCTCAAGCACCATGAATAGGGCAGTGTTATAGGTCAGGTTTCCTACAAGGAGCAACTTTATTTGGCCCCCGGTTATGTGTTGGGCTGAGATGTGCAAGGTAGGCAGTTCGGAACCACCTGCAGCTCCTCTAGAGAAAGACTGGGCTCCTACCCCGACCCCACTTCCTCCCTCCTCCTCCTCCCAGTTCCCCCTCTCCCTCCTCCTGGCCTCTCTCCTTCCCCTCCTCCACCCGCAGAGGGTCGCTAGGCGTCAGCATTGACTCAATGGCAGTGAGTTGATATTTGGCTAACGGTGGACTTCACAGCAAAAGGCCGGGTTCGTGGCGAGGCTTCTGCTGCTGGCTGGTCGTCTGCAGGGACCGACCTCCCTCAGGCACCCGTCTTCCCGCACCTGAGCGCCCTGGCGCCCCAGACTGCATGCTGTGCTCCCGTCGCAAGCCCCAGGGTGCAGGCAGTGCCCCGTGGGGGCCGTGTGGACGTCCAGTCCCTCCTCCCTGGGCCCTTGCATTGCGTCCGCCGTCTGGGGCCTCCCCGGTGCTCAGGGGCGCTCTGTCGGGCCGGCCCGTCCCTCCCGGCAGCGTCCTCCCAGGCCTCCTCCTGGGCAGTTCCTGGCCGGCTGACCGGACCAGGTACGCGAGCCCCTTCTCGGTGGAGCGCCCGGGGGAGGCCCGGCTGGGCGTCAGGTGCGACCGCAGGGTCAGCAGTTCGGGCCCCGGCAGCTCCGAGCTCCCTGCTCCGCCCGCGGCGGAGAACGACGCAGAACCAACTTGCAGGACGAGCAGCTGCTGCCTCGCGAGGCGGGGACGGCGCGGCACGCGGCTCCCCTCAGAGGAAAACGACATCTCGAAACCCAGCAAAACGCGCCGAATCGCCCTCAAGAAGCGCCCCCGAAGGTCCCGGGACCCCGAGGAGACGTCGCCTCACGCCGCCGGCGCGCCCACCTCGCAGGATGACGTCAGAGGCCCGGTGGAAGTGCCTGTAATAGAAGCCCGGGTGGAAACACTGACCCTCCAGCGCTAGGAGCCCACGTGCTCCCTGCAGGTCTGCCCGGTGAGCGCTCCGACGGCGGCGGCGCTTCCGAACCTGCGATGCCGACATGACTGCGCGTGACCTTGCAGTCCGTGACGCGCGCGAGTCTCACCCGTGTGCGCGCGTGCACGCGGGCGCCGCGGAACCTTGCTCCCAGCAGTCGCAGCGGTTCGTGTTTCCGCCCGGACGCGCTCTAGTGCTGCTCCCGCGGGCCTCACACCGGAAGCGGAGGTGCCCTCCCCGCCCGGCAGCCCGCAGCGGACCGGCGCTCGCAAGGTGCGTGTCGGTTTCCCGCGTCCGCAGAGCCCGGTGCCCCGTCCCCGGTGCGGGCGCCGCCCCCGCGCCCCTCCCGCCCCCCGACCCGCCGCGCCGCGCGGACGCCGAGGAGCCGGGCGCAGCTGCGCGTCTCGGTGCCGCCTCAGGTGCCGCGTCCCCGCCGGGGCCCGGGGGGCGGGGCGCGTGCGGAGTCGGGGCGCCGAGCGTCTCGAGCGCGGGGAGGGGGCTCCGGGCCGGCCCGCGGGCGCAGGCGGGCGGCGGGGCGGGGAGGGGACGGCGGCCCTGACCGCGCTGCGGCCCTCAGGCCTGAGGGGACCCGGCTCGGCGGGGACGCGGCCCCGGCGGTTTCCGGTCCTCGTTCCGGGTCGGCCCCCTGCGCGGCGGGGCGGACGGACAGACGGACGGACGGTCCGCGGCGGGTCCCTGCGGCGTCCCCTGAGGTGTCCGCGCCGGGGCGAGCACGCGCCGGCCCTGAGGGGGACGCGGGGGGCAGGGTCCCTGGAGGCGCTGGGTTTGAGGGGCGGCTCGTGGGCGAGGAAGAGGGTGCGGCGAACCCCGAAAGGCGGGCTGTCAGCGAGGCGGGTGGAGCCTGCACGTCCGGCAGTTGTCGGTCGTTCTGGAGGATGGACGCGAGCCGTGGACCCGTGAAAGCGCTTGTTGGGTGGCTTTTCCCGCTGCTTCTCGGCGGAAGGAATTCCCGCGGCGGCAGCAGGTTAGCAATTCCCCGCGTCTCTCAGGACGCCGGGCACTAGGGGCTCAGGTGGTCGATGGATGCCCTCTGAGGCCGCCCCTGCAGCGTGGGGGGCGGGGTGGGCGCCTTGCACCCGAAAGTGGAAGCATCGGGGAGCACGACAAGCCCGGAGGGGAAGTGGCCGCAAAGGGAGACTGAGGACCCAGAGGAGGAGCTGGAACTGAGAAGGAGCCAGAGCAGTCAGTGGTTCTCAGCCTGGGGGTCGCGACCCCTTTGGGGGCTGGAACGTCCCTTTCACAGGGTCGCCTAAGTCAGGACCATCGCAAAACACACGTTTCCGATGGTCTTGGGCACCGAGACCCCGCTCCTCCGTCCTCTGTCCCCGGGCGCGTCGCCCACGTGCAGAGGCGCCCACCTGTGGGAACCCGGCCTGAAGACTGTTTCCCTGCTGCCCATCCTGCTTCACGACGAAGCGTCACTCGTTTATCGTTCGATGTCAGCACTTCATCGTCCAGAATGACGTGTCGCATCTGTGAGGAATCCCTGTGCTCTAATGATGTGCGATTTCTCACACTGACGCTGCATCCTGCCGATCAGACAGTGACCTGACGATTCAGCACAGTAGCAGCGTGGCAGCGATGAAGAATATTGTGATGTTCGGGAGTCGCGGCCTTGGGCAGGTTGAGAACCGCCGAGCTCAGATCCTTTTTTTTAAGTCCCTTTTCACCCCACTTGCAGGGGCGGTAGGTGGCTGTGTGTGTGGCTGAGGGTATGGGCTGTGCTTGGCTGTAGGATGCAGCGTTGATGGTTTCTAGCCGAGGTGCTCAGGTGACCTTGCCCAGAGGTGTCTAATGTGTGCCTGGTTTGCTGCAGAGCCTCCCTTGCGTTGTTGGCAGGTAATCTTTGTTCAGCACAGGTACCGGGTGCAGACAGCCTCTCTGTCCCGTCTTCCTGCCTGTGGAGCTGGTCTGCACGTGAACGTTGACGCAGGGTCCTCGGAAGTGGGCATCTGATTTCCGATTCTGCAGCCTTTGCTGCAGATTACAAAGGGGGAACTGGGAAAGTGAGTGAATAAGGGGGTGCTGATAGCGAAAATGCTGAAAGGGAGGGTGAGATGTGATCAGAAAGAGCCGGGTGAGAAATAGAACATTTTCCACCCAGATCTGGAAATGAAAGATCAGGGGTCGGCTCGGTTGGGGGGCCGGCCGTGTGGAGAGAAATGGGCACATAGGCGTGCAGTTGCCCTTCTAGGGAAAGGCAACCGAGTTCCTGGCTTATTTGTTGGTGGATTTGTGACCAGGTTGAAATACGGAGTGTTAAGGAATCCCAGGCTACTGGAAAACAGGGCGTAGCAATTCGTTTCAGAACAAATTAGGGGGGTGAATAAAAGGGGGAAAACCAAAATGTGCACCACAACATGAACAAGGATTAATCACGTGTCAGTGGTTGTTGGGTGCATCCAGGGGGTTCTCACCCGCAGCCAGGCTGCGCACAGCAGAGAAAGCACTGCCCAGTCTTGTCCCATCCTGACCACTGCTCCCGTGTCTGACATCTGCAGGCACCGTCTCCTAGAAGGCCTTCCTCCTCCTTGCTGCACAAGCACAATGTCTTTTCCCTTTCTGCCCCACCCTCCCTCCACCCTCTCACTCTCACCACTGGTCCTGAAGGGATCATCTGTCCTGGATTCCCTGTGTTTCCAGTGCCTATCTGTACCAGTGTACATCCTCTTTTCTAGTCTAATTTGTAAGGTAGAATTGGGATCAGGATAGTGGGGTGGGTGGGAAGGAACCAGAGGAAAGTTTTATGTTTTATCGTTACTTCACTGCACTCTGACTGGCTCCTCTCCTCCCCGCGACCTTCTGTAAGGGGGTGTCCAGTGGCCTACAGATGGGCTTTGGGTCGGCTGCTACCTTGTCGTACAATAACTCTGCGTTCGTTCCACATTCTTTGCTTCCTGCATCGTTCAATTTTTTTGTACATCACTCATTCACTCACTGCCATTAATTTCATGCTGATGCTCAGCGACGCCTGGTGGCTTCTCGAGACCGGCGTTGCTTATGGGAGTAGAAAGCCCAGGCCTTCTCCCTGGGAGAGGCTGGTGGGTTTGAACTGCTGACCATGCGGCTCGCAGGCCAAGCATATCCACTATGCCACCGGGAGTCCGTTTTTTGCCCATGGAATCTTCAAGTTTCCTGAGTTCTTTCTGTTTTAAGACTTGTTGAGTGTCAGGGGAAACCAGCCTCCCACAACCGAAGGGCCGGAAGGCGCAAATGTACGTCGATGATGTGTAAAGGTGATAGTAAAGTCACGGAGGCTGGGAGACAGGAGAGAGGGTCGAAGGGTCGAATGAAGGAGTCAGATACATTGCATGGTAGCACGCTCACCTCCGCCCCTCTGGAGCAAATGCAGACCCTCAGGGCCTGCTGACTCCCGCGGGTTCCCTAGGACCCCCTGGAGCTGGCAGCGCCTCCTCAGTCACAGTTTCAGTGCCTGCGGATCCGCGGCCCGGCACTGTCTCTGACAGCCTTCTGCTCTCAGCCATCAGGCTGTCAGCATGTGAGCGAGGTCCCAGGGCGCTTGCTCACGGGAGGTTTCCAGCATCTCCCTCCTTCAGAGCAGGCGGCCGATTCCTTCTCAGTCGTCGCCTCTCAGTCTGGAAGCTGCTGAAAACCTCCTCCCCGGGGTGACCGTGGTGACATGTGAGGTACCAGTGCCTGAAGCTTGCAGAATGGCCGCAGCCACCCCAGCAGGACAGACACACTGACAGACTGGTGGTGGCCTAGGATGGGCGCCGCGTTAGCCTCTCTCTTCAGTACAGCCTTCTACGTGTGTGGGGCAGCGGTGTGAAGGCAGTGAAACCGTTATGGGTTGTGGTAACAGTTGCATGAGCCCCCAATAAAATGATTAAAAAAGAAAAGAAACATTTAAATAAAATGCAATAAAGGAAGTGAAAGGCTAGTGTTGAAGGCACAAGAGAAGAGGTTTTTATTGTATTTACTTTGTTACGCTTTAACTATGTTTACTTTTGTTCAATTTCTACCAATGAAAATACATCCTGGGTCCTTGGACTATGCAATAGATGGATGTGGTTCTACACGCTGACTCCCCGGGGAAGCTGAAATAAAATAAATTCATTAATAAAAAAAAAAGACATTTCCATGACGATTCATCACAGTAGCAAACTGAGTGATGAAGTAGCAACGAAACTAAGTTTATGGTGGGGGGTCACCACCGCAGGAGGTGGTGCGTGAAAGGGAGGTTGAGAACCACTGCCCTAGAGTTTCCACGGCTGTGGGTCCAGCAGGGTTTTAAACTTCCTGTATTGAAGGAGAAAGGGGTGGAGCAGACCCTGGGTGCCCAGGCCTGGTCCACCTTCGGTGCTGTGAACGTCCGGCCCATCCTGGCTCAGAGCCCTAAGACCAACCGCTTCTTGCTGCTTCACCCTCTGTGTCGTCCGCCTCTCCACAGCGCTCACATTTGCGTCCTGACACCCAGCCCGACTCAGCTAGGGGACCGTCTGGCTCACCCACACCATCCCAGGAAGGACGTGCACCTCTCTGGCCGGCTGCTGCGTGCACCAATCAGAACTCATCTTCTTCTGAGTGTTCTCTGCCCTGTGTCCACTCCCATCCCTCGGGCTGAGAGACGACCGTGCCCCCGACGCGCGGGATCTGCAGCGAGGAGATGGTGAGTTTGCAGCAAGCAGGGCTGTGAGCACCTGTATGTGAGTCAGACGGACCTGCTCTGTGAGGGAACAGCCGGGCGCCTGGATGCTCAGTGAAGGGGGAGCCCAGCAGGGAGCAGGGTGCCCAGTCCCGGGAGGGGCCCTGAGCTCCTCCGTGTCACTGGACCAACCCCTCTGGGTACAGATGAGGCTTCGTGGTCTGGGCGCCTGGTTTCACCTCTCTTAGGTGACGCCAGCCTGGACCCGTGGGCCACGGCTCTCTGCCCGCTGCTGCTCTCTGCTGAGACACGGCCTCCAGAGACCCCCTGTCCTCTCTGCGGTTTCCCGTGTGCCTCCAGGCGCCTGAACAGTTGCTATGAAATTGGAAAACAGCCCCTCCTGCTGTCCTGGGATAGAGTCAGGAAGATGCCGTCGGGGGGCCTCCTGGCTGATGATGGGTCTTGGAGGGGTGTCCTCTGGTGTCATCCAGGCAGGAACTAGGGGCAGTCTGTCCCGCTGGGATTGTGTTTGCAACTCCAGTCCAGTGTGATGTTTTTGCCAAAGAATGCTTTCCCTGAAGGCTTCCCTGTGTGTGGACGCAGAGTCTCCAACAATGATCCTCGGCCTCCTACCTAGCCTGATTTCATATATATGTATATATATACACACACACATACATATATACACACGTATGTGTATGTGTGTATACGTGTGCATGTATACATGTAGGTGCACACATACACGTACATATATGTACATCCCAGGTGTTATGTGACTGTTGACAGTGCTTTCTCATTTGGTAGAGACTAAATATAAGCTGTGTGTGTGTGTGTGTGTGTGTGTGTGTAAATTCTTGAATTTTCCATTTCATCAGAAAAAATTCCATCAAGCCCGTAGCATTGTTACCCCCAGGATTTGAGTGTAAGGGACAGGAAATGCCCAAGTGCAGAGCCGTGCCTGTGTTTTAAGGGATTTAAACCTGCCCCAAGCTGAAGTAATCTTGCGACGGTCCTTTAAAGATCCCTGTGACACTGATTGATCTTGGTAGAATCCCTTACGGTTTAAAAATTCTAGTTTGCAGTGTTCTCCGGCTGAGATAAAGGGCAGCTTTTAAAACCACAATGTCCTTAGATCTTTGCTTAGCAGCAGAGTTCATAGTCACCTTTGTGGTTTGTACGAGTGGATGAAACCGAAAACCCAAACTCACCGCCGTTGAGTGGATGTCGACTTAGCGGCCCCTCCAGGACCGGGCTGCAGGGCCTCTGAGTTTCCAGGCTCTAATTCTTTACAGGGGGAGAAAGCCCTGCCCTTCCCCCGAGCAGCTGGTGTTACGACCCGCTGACCCCACGATCTCAGCCCAGCGTTCAGAGCGGCTCATTCTGAATGATGGATGGTTTCATGATTGTGAGAACGGGGACTGAGCATGTACGTTCCGTGTCACATAGTCAAGTGTGTGCATCGTGGCTGAAGAAGTGCAGCGCTGTTCACAAAAGTGACCTTTCCCAACCTTGATGCTGATCCTGCGACGTCATGGCGTGTTCCCAAAAGCGAATGATTATCCAGTGACATCATGAGCGTGTTCCCCACAGTTAATGCTTGCCCTCTGACGTCGTGAGCGTGTGAGATGTGAGCGAGGGCAGGATCATCCCAGTCTGCTTGCAGATTTCTAGAATTGAGGCGGCACGGCTTTTCCTGCGCCTCTCTGTCTCCGCAGTGGGTGATTTCTCAGTTGATGACGTTACTCCCTTTGCCTGCGCGCTAAATGAAGGTAGCCATCGTTGATCCCTGCTGCTGAGCCCCCAGTGTGCCGCATCTGTGTAAAGTGCATCACTCATGAAGAGACACACGGGGTCATGAAGGGAGAAAATCACTCCTGGGCACTTGATAACAGCTCTTCTCAACCTGGGGTCCCCGACCCCTTTGGGGACCCGACGACCCTTTCACAGGGGTTGCCTAAGACCATATTCCCAAGGAACGGAGACACCGCTCCTCTGTCCTCCAGGCGGGTCCGTGCACATGCAGATACGCCCACCTCCGGGGTCACCCCCACACGAGGAAGTGTGTGAAAGGGCTGCGGCCTGAGGAAGGTGGGAACCACTGCTTTATAAGGAAGGGACTTGAGAGTCTTTGATGCAAGAATTCTGTCCGTTTTGGTGAAATATGCGCTCCACTCTCAAACACGTGAGATGCTGTGCTCGTTGGCAGCTTGTTTTTCTCTTTCCTGCGTCTCCGTTAACGACACAGGCAGGTAGCCACTGTGTGCTCCCAACTCCAGACAAATCCGTATCTGTGCATCCGATGTCACTGTCGCCATGCGTGGAAGGGCCGGATCATCTCTGAGCCACAGGTGTGTCCAGGGAGCACAGGTCTGGGCAGAGGAAGCAGGGTTTTCCCTCCTGCTCAGCCAGGCTCTGTGTCAGCCAAGGTTTTACTGAGCAGGAACCGGCCGAGCAGCCACTAGACAATGTCCGTAGAGAGGAAGGACATCGTGGAGAAATTAATCCTTCAAGACGAGTCCACCTGCTTCTTTTTCTTGGCTCAGCAAGGGGTTGATTGAAGTGTTGGGCAGAGTTCTCTAGAGAAACAAAACCAGGACACTTAGGGTTTTGTGTGTGTGTGTGTGTGCGTGTGTGTGTGTGTGTGTGTAGGTTTATACAGCACAAAGGAATATAACAGCTAATCAGTCCACACAGCAGGACAGAGGGCTCAGTTCAACTCACTTCCATGGAACAGTTAATAGACTGGAAGTCCTTCAACTCTGGAGGGCTGCCTGGCCCAAGGTCAAGGAAGCAGACAGCTGGGTCTCCATCGGACAAGCCAGGCAGGGTCTGCCCACAGGCAGCACACAGCAGGGCGGGTCACCAACAGCAACTCAGGAGCTTAGAGAAGCAGGCCCGGATGGGATGTGGAACTCAAGCAATGCAGGACGGCAGGACCCACCAGCCTCCGGCTCAAGCGTGTGCACCAGCTGTGGAGAAGCCGGTCTCTGAGGAACCGCAAGCTCTAGCACAGGATCCTCGGGTTGGCTGTCCCAGAGGTGGAGCAGCTCATAAGTGGAGGCCGACAGCTAGCTACAGCAGCAGCATGGTGGTCTGATCACCAGAGAGGAAGAGAGGGGGGTTTGGGCCATACAAGGCCATTGATCTCTTTGCCGTCCAATCAGACTGCGCCCTGAGGAATCCCACATGTTCCTACTGGCGGGGTTGGCTCAGTCAACCTTGTCTGTCCCAGGTGATTGCCCCTGTGCTTTGTGGAGATTGCTCTTGGGCGCTGTCCAAGGAGGTGTGGCTGTGTGTGCTTGTGAAAGTGAAGAGGTGGCATTTCTCCCTGTCCTGGGCCGTAACAGACGGGGAAAGACTTCCCCGACGGGCAGTGCACCGTGGAGGGATGGCTTCCGTGTGCTGTGAGGCTTTGGGAGCACATGCTGTCCTTGAGGAAGTCTTTGCGGTTGGCGAACAGAGGAGGGTGATGGCATTTCCTAAGGGTGGTCCTTGGTAGAGACGCCTGTGGGGTCTGCTGCACGCTGAGCTCTTGGACACATGGGGGACGTGGGAGCTTCCTGACCCAGAGCGTGTGGGCTGTTTCAGGGCTCCGTGGTCCCTGAGGACGTGGCCGTGGTCTTCAGCCAGGAGGAGTGGGCTCTGCTGGACCTCGCTCAGAGGAGACTCTACAGGGACGTGATGGTGGAGACGCTGACCCACCTGGCCTCCGTTGGTGAGAATGACGTCGGAAGAATGGGTCTTGTCTTGGTTTGTTGTTTGGGGTTTTTTATTAATCATTTTTATCAGGGGCTCTTTTAGCTCTTATCACAATCCACACATCCATGCATGCTGTCAAGCACGTCTGTGCTTATGTTGCCGTCATCATTTTCTTTCTCTTTTTAATAAATCATTTTATTGGGGGCTCATACAGCTCTTACCACAATCCATCCAGCATGCATTGTGTCGAGCACATGTGTACATTCGTTGCCATCATCGTTTTCAAAGCATTTCCTTTCAAATTGAGCCCTGGGTATCAGCTCATTCCCCGCTGTCCCACCTTTTAACATACAGTTACTAGACATTGGTATCTTCATTGACTTTGCTTCCACGTCTGGTGCTGAAGGGCATCCTAGAGGGATTGGTCACACGGACACCATCCCCTGGTCTGTGGACCTCAGATACACTCCTTTTGCAATAAACGGGGCCGCCTGTGTCGCCATGAGTTTCCATTTTCTTGTGGTTAGAAACCCAGAGGCTCCATAGTGTTTTAGGTGATGTTGTCGGCTCAACGCCGAGGGATGGTAAAGACAGGGTGAGACTCAATGGTTTCGGGGATATGTGCAGAGACATCTTAGGGTGCTGACTTACAAGTTTGTCATTTTGACACTGCTGCAGACAAGCCTGAACACCTGTCCGTCTTCAGAGGCCCTGAAGTGAAAGTCACTCGCCTGGTGTCAGGGATCCGTTCACTGTCCTCCCTCCTGCGGTGCCTTGCTCTGTGAGCACCAGGCCAGTGCTGCCTTCTGTCCTCTGGGAGAAGCAAGAAAACACCACAGGGCAATCCCTGTGGGGCTCACCTGAGACCACTATGGTGGGAAATACCAGGAAGCCTACAGTTTTAGAAAGAATTGTTTTATATGAAGGGAATTACATGTACATCAGCCATCTTGAAAATATCTCTTGGCCTGAGGAGACGACTTTCGGGACAGCTAAGCAGACTCTTCTAATCTCACCTCTGCTCTCCCACCTGTGCCCGCTCACCTGTTCTGTGCCCTCTCCCCGTGCCCTCCCACCTGTGCCCTCCCCCCGTGCTCTCCTACCCTTACCTATGTTCTCTCCCCTGTGCTCTCCTACATGTGGTCATCAACACTCTTTGCTCTTTGGATGTCGTGTGTGTGCTGTGCCCCATAGCTTTCAGTTCACGCCTCCCAAGGAGACATGTTTTTGCCGTCTCTCTTAATCCAGGTGAAAGTGTTTTCTCAAACACGACTTTCCATTCACTGCCAACGTGCTCACTCGGCGAAACGTGGCAATGTCCTCTTTGTCCAGATCAGCCGCCTTCCCTTAGTAATTATTTTCTCTCGTTTCATTTTGCAAAACGCAACTCGGTGTGCCAGCCTCTCCCAACCAGAACGATGAGGAAAAGTTGTCCCGTGACCGTGTGATGCTGCTATTCAGGAAGAACGACGCCTGGTCCTCCTTGCAGGCCGACGTCTCTGAATGGCGCGTCGGCGAAGATCAGCACAAAGACCCAGGGAGACTAGCAAGGTGAGCGTCAGGCCCAGAAGGAATCCGTTTCCCCAGGAGAAAACACCACAGTGTCACAACATTAAAACACACTTGAATATATTTGTGCACATAAGTCCAGACCCCAGAATCTTCTTACAGGTATTGTGAGTGTTACATAGGCTGCATTCATATTTTGGCCATCCGACGCTGAGACCACAGAAACATCAGCCCCAGTCAGACTTCACAGTTGGCTGCACTTCTTTTCACGTGTGTCCCTCTCCACAGGGATCTAGTAATCCTGTTCCTAGGGATCCGGAAAGTTTGAGTAACCCTATGCATAGACTTGCCCTCATTTTATTTATTTTTAAAACATTTTATTAGGGGCTCACACAGCTCTGATCACGATGCATGCCTACATTTATTGAGTACGTTTGCTGCCATCATCTTTTCCCCCCCAATATATTCCTTTTTATTATATTTATTGTGAACTTTTTATCTATTGACAGTCACTTTTTAAAAAAAATCTTTAGGGGATTAATACAACTCTTATCACAATCCATACACACATCAATTGCGTAAAGCACGTTTGTACATTGATTGCCAGCATCATTCTCAAAATGTTTGCTCTCCACCCAAGCCCCTGGCATCAGCTCATTTTTCCCCTCCTTCTCCCCTTCCCCCCTCCCTCAAGAACCCTTGATAATTTATGTTATTATTTTTTCATATCTTGTTCTGTCCCACATCTCCCTTCCCCCACTTTTCCATCCCCCAGGGAGGAGGTCAAATGCAGGTCCTTGAAATAAGTTCCCCCTTTCCAACCCACCCTCCCTCTATCCTCCCTTTATCGCCACTCACATCACTGGTCCTGAAGGGATCATCCGCCCTGAATTCCCTGTATTTCCAGTTACTATCTGTACCGGTGTACATCCTCTGGTCCAGCCAGACTTGAAAGGTAGAATTGGGATCATGATAGTGCGGGGGAGGAAGCATTTAGGAACTAGAGGAAAGTTGTGTGTTTCATTATTGCTACACTGCACCCTGACTCGTCTCCTCCCCGCGACCCTTCCATTAGGGGATGTCCAGTGGCCTACAGATGGACTTTGGGTCTCCACCCTGCATTCCCCCTCACAACTTTTTGTTCTTCAGTACTCGATACCTGGTCCCTTCGCCACCTCGTGGTTACACATGCTAGTGTGCTTCTTCCATGTGGGCTTTGTTGATTCTGAGCTAGATGGCTGCTTGTTTACCTTCAAGCCTTTAAGACCCCCAGAGACTATCTCTTTTGATAGCCGGGCACCATCAGCTTTCTTCACATTTGCTTATGTACCCATTTGTCTTCAGCGATCGACTCAGGAAGGTGAGCATCATGGAATGCCAGTTTAATAGAACAAAGTATTGCATTGAGGGAGTGCTTGAGTGGAGGCCCATTGTTCTTCTGCTACCTTAATACTAAACCTATAATTATATGCACAAAGATCTATTTCCACATCCTCATATATAAATATATTTTCATATGTACATGCCTTTATTTAGACCTCTATAAATGCCCTTTACCTCCTATCTCTTGCCTCTGTTTCCTTTGACTTTCCTCTTGTCCCACGATCATGCTCAACCTTCATGTGGGCTTCAGTAATTCCTCTTGGTTACATTACCCTTGATCACACCCTACCAGGCCGCCTACACCCTCCTCACCACCGATTTGGATCACTTGTTGTTCCCTTGTCCCTGGGTTTGTTAACACCACTACCTTTACCCCCACCTCCCCTTCTTCCATGTCCCCCCAGAACTGTCGGTCCCATTGTTTTCACCTCCATATTGTTCATCCAGCCTGTCTTATTTAGACAGACCTGCGGAGATAATAACACGCACAAAAACAAGACAGAGCAAAACCAAGGAACAAAAGAAAACAAACCAACAAAAGGCCAATGACAAAAAAAACCCATAACAACAAGAAATAAAAGCCTGTAGTGAGTTCAAGGACTGTTGTTGGCCTTTAGGCATGTTTTCCAGTTGAGTCGCTCGGTGGTGCCTAGCTCTGGCCCCAAAGTCTAATTTTGTTATATCCTGGGGACTTTGTTGCTCTGCTCCCCTTGCTGTTCTGTTGAATGCCCTTAGTGTTTTATCTCGTTGGGGTGGCGTCAGATAGGGCAGAATTCCCACAAGTGTTTCCTGTGTTGTCTCCTGTACGGCTATGGGTCAGTGAGGGATGTCTTGTCTCATTGTGGGGCTGCCCATGTTGTCCCCTCTGTGGATTGGCTGCTCTGAGCGGGAATATAGTCCTCAAGGGTTGGTGGACCAGGATGTGCTCCACTCTCTCTCCCTCCCGCTTCATTTGCTGCCAAGTGTTCTCCTCAGACATGCCCCTCTCCTGGAGCTGCAGATTCAGTGCTGTCCTTTGAAATAAATTCTCCTGGGGGGAGGGGCAGCTAACCATGTAGTTCGGATTGGGGCCGGCCCCTCAGAACTCTCCCTTACTCCCTACATTTATCAAGTACATCTCTTGAATCAACATTATAAAAACATTGTTTTTCTACTTGGGCTCTTGCTTTCAGTTCCTCATTTTCCCCCTCCTTCACCTTCCTTCCCTCATGAACTTTGATAATTTATTGTTTGTTTTTTTTACATGTCTGACACTAACTGATGTCTCTTCACCCACTTTTCTGTTGTCTGTCCCCCTGGGAGGGGGTTATGTGTACATCTTTGTGATCTGTTACTTCTCCCCCCTCCCACCTTCCCTTCTTCTCCTGGTATGACTACTCTCATTTTTGGTTCTGAGAGGTTAATCTGTCTTAGATTCCCTGTGAATCCAGCTCTTATCTGTACCTGTGTACATGCTCTGGTCTAGCTGGATTTGTAAGGTAGAACTGGGGTCATGATAGTGGAGTGGGGTGGAAGCAGTAAAGAATTAGACAAAAGTTGTGTGTGTTGTCAGTGTTGTACTGCACCCTGTCTGCTCTCTTCCTTGTGACCCCTCTGATGGGATGTCCAGCAGCCTCCAGAGGCACTGCCCTCATTCTCATTGGAAATTGCTGAATCTTCCTGAACGGATTCCAAGCCCTGATACATATGAAAACAACATGCTTAGATAGACCCACATAGCTGTGCCCATCATCCATCAATCTGTCCACATGTGCAGATATCCACAGAGATGTACACTTCACCTTGGGTCAGTTCCAACTTACACTGACCTTACAGGACAAGGTGGAATTTCCCCTTGGGGTCCCCAGACTTTAGAGCTGTCCAGGAGTCAGCAAACTTGTTTTTTATCCTGCTGAGCTATAGGTGTGTTGAAACTGCTGACCTGGTAGAGTGCTGCTGTGTGGTGTGTACTTCCTTGTGCCCCCAGAGATCCTACCTATTTGTCGACATGTAAAACCACCATTAAGATCATGTGCTCTGAGGATCTTTTCAGTTTTGTATTTTTCAATCATTTTATTGGCATGTCATTCACATGCCCTAGAATTCAATAATTAGTCACATCAAGAAGATATGATCAATCCTCCCCACAGTTTCAGAACATTTTCTTCCATCTTGTACTCTTTATTAGCTCCCCTTTTCCCCACCAACCTCCCCGCCCAACTCCCCCCAGTAGCCATTCATCCACTTAATGCCCATAATTTTGAACGAGAATTTTGACAGTATAGTATCCTCATCCATGTGTGTGAAACTGAAAAAGGGACAAATTTATTTTCAACCGACTTTTAATTTTTGCAGAGACCTTAGAGAAGAGAGTCTCTGTGGAAATAATGAAGGCAGCAGGTGTGACACAACCTTCAGCCAGATCCCAGATGGCACTGCAGCAGCTCAAAGCCTTGCTCCCGGAGGAAATCTATCTCAACCAAGTCAGCTTGGTGGGGCCGCCACAGATAACTCGCCGTCCTGTCGTGTGGAATCTCACGCTGGCTGCAGCATCTTTCAGTGTAAGAAATGTGGGGAAGCCTGCCGTGGCCATGGGAGCCCAGCGTCTGCTCTGGGAACTCTGGAACAAAGGAGTACCTGTAGTAAAAGGGTGGGGTGTGAGGCGGACGCCAGTTGGATGTTGACTCTTCTGAATCCTGTATCAACATGCCCTGGTGAGAAACACTGTGAATGTAATCAATGCAGGAAGAATTCCTATGGTCTTTCCTCCTTTGAGACCCATTTGAGAGGTGGTAACGGTAGAGAACATGCTAAGCCCGATAGTCCTCCGACATCGCAAGTTTTACATAGAACGTTTCAAAACTTCGGAAAGGAACACTTATGTACGCAGTGTGGGAGAGACTTCGAATCTTCCTGGTTGCTCACGCAACACATGCAAACTCACAGGGAGCACGTGGCGTCTGGATGTCAGGAGGATGAGAAAGTTTCTTCTCAGTCTTCAAAGCTCGCCATGCATAACGTTCTTAGTGGAAAGAGGACCTACCAGTGTCAGGAATGTGGGAAGATCCTTATTTCTTCCTCCTCTCTCATTCAGCATGCTCGGACTCATACCGGAGAGAGGCCCTATAAATGCCAGGAGTGTGAGAAGACCTTTACTCAGTCTTCCATCCTCATTATCCATAAAAGGATTCACAGTGGGGAGAGGCCGTATGAGTGTAAAGAATGTGGCAAAGCTTTCCGGTGCTCTTCAAATCTTAGTCGACACCTGAAAACGCACAATGGGCTGAAGCCTTATGAATGTCAGGAATGTGGGAAGGCCTTCAGCCAGGTTGCCTCCCTCACACAACATAAAGGGATCCACAGTGGAATGAGACGTTACATTTGCAACGAATGTGGGAAGACCTTTCCTCGGGTCTCCTCCCTTAGGATACACAGACGAACCCACAGCGGCGAGAAGCCTTATGAATGTAAAGATTGTGGGAAAGCCTTTAGCTACTCCTCACACCTCAGTAGACATAGGAGCACTCACAGCGAGGAGCGGCCCTATGAATGTAAAGAGTGTGGCAAAGCCTTCACCCACTCCTCGTACCTTAATCATCACATCAAAACACACCGCGGAGAGAGGCCTTACAAATGTGAGGTCTGCGGGAAAGCCTTTGGGCGTTCCTCCCATCTGACTACACACCTGAGAACCCACAGTGGGGAGAGGCCTTATGCGTGCAATGAATGCGGGAAAACCTTGCGTCACCCCTATTGCTTATCTGAACATGGGCTCATTCACACAGGACAGAGGCCTTACGAATGTAAGCAATGTGAGAAAGCCTTTCACGGCTCCTCAGACCTCATGAAGCACGTGAGAATGCACAGCGGAGAGAGCCCGTACGCCTGTGAGCACTGTGGGAAGAGCTTCAAGCAGGCCCCAGCCCTCCCTGTCCATAAAAGAATTCACACGGGCGAGAAACCTCACGATTGTAAGGAATGTGGAAAGACCTTTACTTATTTGTCTGCAGTGAGGATGCATATGCGAACCCATGTTGGAGAGAAACCTTACAAATGTGAGCAGTGTGGGAAGTCATTTAGGTATTCCTCAGTCCTCAGGCAACACTTACTGACCCACAGCAGAGACACGCCATACAAATGCGAGCAATGTGGGAAAGTCTTTAAGATTCCCGTGTACCTCACTAAACATGTAAAAACTCACATGGGGCTGAAGCCATACGACTGTAAAGTGTGCGGCAAAGCTTTCTCTAGATCTTCAAACCTTCTTTTGCACATCAGGACCCACAGTGGGGAAAAACCTTATCAATGTAAGGATTGTGGTAAAGCCTTTAGCGATTTGTCCCACCTGAATGTCCACAAAACGATTCACACTGGGGAGAAGCCTTACGACTGTCGGAAGTGTGGAAAAGCCTTTCGGGTGTCCTCGCAGCTGAAAGCCCATCTGAAAACTCACTGCATGGAGGCCTTATGACAAAACTAGGAGCCAGCGTGTAGAGGTCTTCGAATGTCAGCAGCTCACTTCCCAGTAATCCTGAACACATCTGCCACTCTTCACCCAATCGCCAATGTCGGTGCAGGGTCACAGTGTCGTAGAGCAGACACCATTCCGCTAAAATTCATCATTGGAGAAAAACAGTGAAAGCTTGCCCTCGTGGGCAACTCTTCATCAGAGTGCTCAGTACAGAAACAAAGAGAATCCTCCCACCCCAGCATTATTTTGCAAATGCGGATGAATCTTAGAAGTACTGACAAGTGACTGAGGAACAAGCAATTCCGGAGGATCTGTCTTTTGTCACCTTCAGAAGGCCAACGGATGCTAAAGATGCAGCCAGAGATACTAATAGAAAGTCCTCAGATAGAGAAACCATCAAAGTCTAACGAGCCAGTGAACCAACACTTAGCGTAGTAGACATAGACCACCACCAGGTCCTTGAAGCAGAGGTAGAAGCGGGGTCTATGGAGGAAGCAGGGAACCCTTTTCCCATGGGGGTCCTGTGGGTGACCCTGGCTATTTTGTGAGTGTAACTACGAGTGCTTCCAGGAAACCACTTCTAGTGAGTCCTTCCATCAGGAAGTGCAGGGCACTTCTTTACAGAACACTCCCAGGACTAGTGCACAGCAGCAGGGAAATGCAGGAAGCGTTCCTGCATCACATGGAAGCTACAGGTAAGCAGACCCATCACGGAGGGAGCCCCTGCCCTCCCGCAAGGATGTTTATTCCAAAGATGATGGAGAGTCTACTGAAGACAGTTATTCAAGCAGAGGTTACACCGGTTCTCGGGACAAAAGGGAAGACACGGAGCATGATTGTGGTCACTCAAGTCACCTTATTGACCCTCCAGAGGGGATGGCAGTAGAGATTCCTACCGTCCTGGTCGTGACCACGTCATCCCAGTGGAGCTTCCTACAGAGGTTCATGTGAGAGCCACTATAACTCCCTTAATGCTCCAGCTACACGTGGGGCCTGCTTTTTATGGAGGAAACAGTTGCTATGGTGTTTACAGCGGCTCATGGGACAGATGTGTTGGAAGGTGAAAGAGTAATAAACAGTCGACGTGAGTTCCACTCACACAATTACGATTGACGTAGCAGACAAGCGAGAAGGTTTCCTCTTCTGTGGAGAGGAGGCATCATCCACACGGATTCACACACCATCTCAAGCCATGGATGAGGCCAGCCCAATAGAGAAGGGGTGGGGTCTGGGGGAGGCAGAAGCAAATACTAAAGACAAAACAATATGTGGGGCCAACATCCCTGTTCAAAGAAACAAGCTAACTAAATATAAAAACTATTCTGTCTTCACGACCCATGGATTATTAAGGAAAAATTGTGTTACTTAAAATTCCCGTTTTACATTTTCTTTTCATTTAACTGGAGCTTTAAATGTGTACAGGACAGACATGCAACTGTTGTGAAAAAATAAGCCCCACCTGCTATTTTGAGTGCTGGGCACATTTGATTTCAAAGAGACTTGCCTGGGGGCCTGTGACCTTTGGATTTTGAACTGTTGGTTTGTGCCTGAAGCTGGGGAAAAAATTGGAGCAATGAAGAAACTCCTCTGTAAGACTGAAACTGGAAATACTTGCTAGGTGACCACCTGGATCCATTTGTTGAGTGGAAGTGGGAGAAATGTAGCAATAAAGAGACAGGTTGCGTCTGGCTACTGACACCAGTGGACCTTGTTTTCAGGGACTAGAGAAGAAGGCTAGAACATGGCTGCTCTGAAACGTAAAGAATTGTGCAGATCATGGACTAGCTCAAGAGGGCTAGGGGTGTTGAGAATTTGTGATGCGACCCATGGTCCAAAGTCAAACCACCCAATGAGCACCCTGGTGAGGCAGCCCACATTGAGTTGACCAGAAGCCGACCAGAGGAAGATGAGATCTTTGAGCCGGTGACGTGGTGCGTAGTGCTGCTGACTTTATGGACGGCCTGCCCTGATTTGACTCTGCTTATGGATGCAGACTTCACAAGGTTCCAACTGGAATGAAGATTCTTCACATCAAAGAACGTTTGGCTCCTGAGATCATTGGGTTGATGTAGGTGGGCAGTGTCGAAATTGGATCCTCACAGTGGGGAGGATAGAAGCATGTGTGGCTGGCTTACAAGCTTTCATGAATCAGGGAATGTGTTTATAGGCTTATGATATAGGTGTTCACTTAGCTGCAATTGTTGGGATGGTTTTGTTTTGGACACGTATAGAATATTCTGTTTAAATGCGGTTTCCACATTTTGAGTTGTGTGCATTTTAGTTTTATCCTGTTAGATGCAAGTATGGTTCTATTGCCTTTGTTTTAAAAATTCTTTATGGCTAAAGAGTTGTGTAGGGCAGGGGAGGGTGGAGGGGAAAATGAGCTGATATCATGGGCTCAAGTAGAACGAAAATGCATTGAAAATGAGGGCAGCATATGTGCAAATGTGCTTGACACCATGGATGACTGGATGGATTGTGATAAGAGATGTAAGAGCCCCCAATAAAAGTATTTAATAAAAATAAATGATCTTAAAAATTTGTGTAAAAGTCAAGTAGACAAGGCCTGGTCCATGATATTTACATAATAAAGGGGTGGAGTCTGGCCTATCAGCTGGGTGACAGCCTGATGATACCTCCTTGTGGGTGTGGCCTTCTCATAAGAAGGATCCTGGGAACATCCTCTCTGCTTCACCTTCCTGTTGTGGCACCACAAGACTGCACTTACAACCTTCAATCTTCCTACAATCTGGGTTATTGAATCGGAAGAGCGATTTATGAACCACTGTTGGACTTAAGAATCTGTTCAGGCATTTGGACTCGATCTGGACCATGCTGGGGTGTTTGCTAGAGTCATACTTCTTGATATAAAGCGTTCTGTTACACATACATATATGAGTATTCTTGGATCTGTTTCTTTGGTCAACCAGGGCAAACTCGACAACCAACAGAAAAGTTACAGCATTTTAAAAAATGTCAAGGGTCGTGTTTTGAATGTGTAACTGAAGTAAACCTTCACGGAACATATAGTCACAGAAAGGACAGTGATCCTTTCCGGTGTTTCTCGCTAACTACTACAAGGTGACCTGGTGTTCTAGTCAGGTAAGTGTTTGGCGGCAAACTGCAAGGTCAGAAGTTTAGAATGCCAGCTTCTCCTTGGAAGAAAGATGCCGTGGTCTGCTTCTAAAATATTTATACCCTGGAAAATTCTTGGGTATCAGGTTCCTAGGAAGGAGTACTGGCAATGTGTTTGGTTTGGATCTTAAAATCTTTTAAATAGTTTTATTGGCACATAATTTACATAGCACAACCTTCAATCCTTCCATCAAGGAGAATCGTACAGACATTACCGTATCAATTTTAGAACACTTCTCGTCCCCTACAGTGAATCGTCTTTAAAATGAATTGTACAATCACAGTCCGTTCTAAGACTCCCTCCCCATGCGCATCTTCATTTACAACCTCCCAAATCTTTCTCTCCTTCACACCTACTCCCAAGCCTCTATCAACCCCCGTATCTGTGACTATGCATCCCTTCCTGTGGGTCACAAACTGGGAAACTCCACAGAAACAAAAACCAAATTTGAAACAAGGTAGTAAGGATATAATAACAAAAAGATCAAAATACAATTAATGAGTACGAAACCCTCATCAACATTCCATAAGACAGGCAGGGTGGTGGCAGGCTCATGGGCCTCATCACGTCCCATGCCAGGGCAAACCGTAGCCCTGAAGCATTGCCTTGCCTCCTAGCGCATGGGCTTCCACCACTGAAGCGAGTTGCACAGTGTTAAGGAAAAATTTTTAAAAGACAGGGAAGAAGTTTCTGTTATAGAGCAAGTAGGAGACACTTGCTCCCAGAACCAACTCAGGTTGGGTGCATAGGGAGGTTATCTGGCCAGGGACCCAGTTCAATTCAGCATCTTCAAGATGACTATCGTCTCTGGCAGCCAGGCAGTTCCCGACTTGCCTGTGGTTTGAGCAGGTCTGCCCGGGCCTCAGTCTGACTGTATCTCGGTTGCAGGTGGGTTTGGGGCTCCCACTGTCTTTCCTAGCTTTTTGAAAATTGGGTGTTCATTATGTTAGCTCTGATAGTTTTCCCTTTGCCATCATCCGGTGTTTTAATTGTCATCTTTGGATGACAACCTGGTGCGTGCTTCTTCCATGCGGACTTCGTTAACTTCTCGCTTAGATGGCTGGGTATCGGAAGACAAGCCTTTAAGAGCCAGACACTTTTCCGATTGATAGCCGGGCACCATCTGTTTGCTTCACGCTTTGCTGTAGCACGCTGATCTTCAGTGACCCTTTCCTGCAGGTGAGTACCCACCAGAACCATGGTGTAAAAACTAAGCGTTCTAAATTGGAGCTAGAGATGAGGAGGAGCCCAGGCTCCATCTGCTTCCCCTTGGGGTTTGCAAGTCTCAGGTTTATTTTGGGGTCACCATGTGGAAAAATCACAGCCCTACTGGTTTGGGTCTCTTATCCTGTGACAATGGTTATGTAAAAGCATATCTGAGAAACTTTGTGTGTAATGAGAAATACTACTTTTTAAGGTATTTTGAAGTACAAAAGAGATCACCATAGGAAAGAAATAATTTAAGGAGAACATTTATTAAGTCTTCTTTTTCAAAATCATTTTCTTGGGGGCTCGTATAAGTCTTATCACCATCCATCCATCCATCCATTGCGTCAAGCACATTTGTACATTTGTTGCCAGCATTTTCCAAAACATTTTCTTTCTACTTGAGCCCTTGGTATGGGCTCCTCATTTTTTTCCTCTCTCCCCCTTCCCCACCCTTCCTCCCTCATGTAACCTTGATAATTCATAATTTATTGTTATTATTTCATGTCTTAACACTGAATGATGTCTTCCTTCACCCACTTTTCTGTTGTTTGGTCCCCTGGGAAGGGGTTATATGTAGATCATTGTGATCTGTTCCCACTATTTCCCCCCACCTTCCCCTTACTCTCATTATTGGTCCTGAGGAATTCTCTGTTTATCTCTCCTGGTTTCCTGTGTTTCCAGCTCTTATCTGTACCCATGTACTTGCTCTGGTCTAGCCAGATTTGTAAGGTAGAATTGGGGTTATGATAGTAGGAGGTGGAAGCATTAAAAAACTAGAGGGAAATTTTATGTTTCATCGGTGCTATCCTGCACCAACTGGCTCGTCTCTTCCTTGTGACCCTTCTGTAAAGGGATGTCCAATTGTCTACAGATGGGCTTTGGGTCACCACTCCATGCCACCCCTCATTCACATTGATAGAAGTTATTGTTCTGGGACTTTGACACCTGCTGCCTGATCCTATTTATTAAGTCTCGTGAGACGGACAATATAAACACACAGACACATCATCCAGAAAAATTTGGAACTCAGGGACCAGGCCTCGCCCACAGAGAAAGGCAATGATTTAAGAGCAGTTTCAGCTCAGCCACTCTTTCCTAGCTGCCTGCAGGGCTGTGTGGGACTGATCACTAATCATCGCTGGCTGTGGTGAAAAAGGAATCTCATCCACGCTGGAGGCAGCAGGGGACAGACTGTCAGGCATTCCTTTGGGAATGTTGTCAATCATTGAAGCTGGAAAGGAAAACACAGAAACATGTTGAGGAATGGTTCCCGGGAGCCTCGTTCAAGGCAGCCATTGTGTGGATGTCGATGTTTCAAGGGACCTCCATGGATAGACACTCACTCCTTGAGTAACAGGCTATGAAGATCAGCGAGAACTTCGAATGCACTGGTGTCAGTGTGGATGACCTGGGATTACCTGTGTAGATGGAAATGTGGCATTTGATTCAGACGTCAAAGGTAAGGCTTCGACTTCTACAGAGTGAACAAGCATCTTGTCTTTACTGGAAATGATGAAGATAGAATTCGGAAAACGAATGAATAACGTGCAGGGCCGCAAGAGAAAAACGATGAAAGCAAGGGTAACGTGTCGTGGGACAACACTAGGGTAAAGATCAGGTGATGGAAAATATTCACCGAAGACCAAAAAGTGAAGGTTTAGAAACCAGTTGGAAGCAGGGTGGAAAAAAATCTGGAAGCAGAGGCAGACGGTGGCCCTTAGGGAAAGCTGAATATTCTTGTGATGTGTTTGTTCACGGTTTTATTATGAAGTTGAAATACTGAGAGATTAGGAATCCTAGGTGACTGAAACAGGAAGCAAAACAATGACAACATCGGTTAGGATGTGCCAGGCTCTGAGAACCGAGTGAGGAGAAAGATGAGGGAAGGAGAGAAATGTTCACCCTAAAATGAACAGGGGTCAGTCACACACGTATTAAGATGAAATTAAAGGTTAATTACAGACTCATAGAAGCTTTCACCTTCCTGTAAGGAGAAATGAAGACTCAGTGTGCACTGTGGAATCTGGACCCGATTGTCTCTCTGTACACATGCTCCCAGGTTGTAGCCCAGAACCTGAAACTAAAAACATAACACTCCCCGATCTCTCAGCACTGGCTGCTTTCCTCTGACTCTCCCTAAAGGTCCCAAGTGTGTGCAGGGACCATCTTGTACATCAGTACGTCCCAGGAAGGATTTCCACATCCTTGACATGTGCAGGGATACAGTTCATCCGCCTTGAAAGTTCCTCTCTACTGCCGGTCCTCCTAAGTAGCTCCTTGGGCTGAGAGAGAGAGCACATTGTCCTAGACACCCAGAATGACCAACAAGAAAATGGTGATTTCGACAGCCCACAGGGCTGTTCTTACCGTGAGTCGGAGGCCCTGAACTTTGCAGGAACGGCTGTGTGCTATGGGCAAGTGGTGCCTCGATGAGAGAGAAATGCAAAGAGTGAGTCAACAGGCTGAACCCTCAGAGGAATTGCCCGTCCTTTACTATCTTTGGATCCCTGGTTTTATAGTGGTTACTGTTAGATCTCTCTCTCTCTCTCTCTCTCGGGAGTTATTCCTCAGACCTTGACTTCGTGTGTGAAAGCATTCACTCCGAAGCCTGGATTGTGATCCAAGTGCGTTTTTTGAAAGATAGAAGATGTTTCAGGTTTACCCAGACACCCTCAGGGCCTTCCCCACCCCCACTCCCAGCCCATGCAGCCTGCAGAGACGCAGCTCCAGAGATGAAAAAGTCATGGGTGGGCTCCAGATGCTGCCTTTTCAGGTCCTCCACTTGGAGGCGTGGTTGATGATACTGGACGACCCCCTTGGCTGAATTTAATTCAGATGGGCCAATCCAGGTGTAACACCCACCTAGGTGTGCCACCCCTTCCTGGCAGGGAGCTTGAACCTTTGAGCATGAGCAACGGAAAGCTTTCCTTCGCTCTTCACACCTTTCATATAAAATAACTCACAGTGTGGGAAAACCTTTACAAATTCCTCCAACCTGCGGGTGAATACAAGGATCCACACTGGAGAAAAGCCTTATGGATGTAAATAGCGTGGGAAAGCTCTCAGTCAAGCCGGTAACTTGGCCACACATAAGAGATGTCACGCTGCGGAGGGACCACGAGTGAAGCATTGTGGGAAAGTTTTTAGCCATTCTGCATATCCCTCTTGAATCATTTGAACTCAGGCAGTATGGTTAGAAGTAGGACTTTTCTTCCTTTACTGCTCTTTCAAAAAATTGAATGTAAAGGACACCTTTTTTCACTGTGAAATTAGAATTGTGATATGAACAAGGGATCATTAGAGGTACTTGAGTGTCTGGGAAAAATTACTTTTTTGTATTTACTTCAGTGCTGTCTTTATTGACATTTGATTTTGGTTTTCATCCTAAAACACATTTTACCTTCATTGCAGTCTCTAGCAGGTACAAGGGAAACTTCATATAATTGCCCTTAGCAAATGCCATGGTATGTTTTTAAATGTATTCCTTGGCATTTTTCATTCCATTAAATTTCATATTTGTTATTTTCCATCATATTTAAGGAATTTTCGTATCTTTCCTTTTGCAAAGGGAATTGTTCCACTGTTTCAACAAAATTCTCATAGCATCCTACTTTGACATTGTGCAAATCTACGCTCCACCCGCCTTAGGCTTATTTACCTGCAGATCTGTTAGTAAGGATGACATGTTATTAGTACTGTGATTCTTGCCCCACAAAATAGCAGCCACTTGTAAGTATTACACGAGCAGGATTCTATCAATAACTGTGTCCAAATGTTCAATATCTTTTAGTTCAATTTTTTTCATAAACTTTTTGAACCACTCCTGCATCCCTCAACATTTTAAGGTAATGGATTTTATGTGAGTTGCTTTTGAACTGTGGGTGGTATGAAAGTCCAACCTTTATGACCTTGGGACCACTTATAAAACTGATTTTATTGATAAATGTGTTGAATATTTCTGGAAATGGTAGTGTACAATGTAGAGCAATATATACATGACACAGAACACAGAGTGGCACACACTTTTTAAATATTTCTTTTTTAATTGTTTTATTAGGGACTCATACAACTCTACCCACAATCCATACATACATCAATTGTGTAAAGCACATTTGTATATTTGTTACCCTCATCATTCTCAAAACATTTGCTCTCCACCTAAGCCCCTGGCATCAGGTCCTCATTTTCCCCTCCCTCCCCACTCCCCCTCCCTCATGAGCCCTTGATAATTTATAAATTATTATTTTGTCATATCTTGCCCTGTCCAACGTCTCCCTTCAACCACTTTTCTGTTGTCCGTCCCCCAGGGAGGAGGTCACATGTAGATCCTTGTAATCGGTTCCCCCTTTCCACCCCACCCTCCCAGTATCGCCACTCACACTACTGGTCCTGAAGGAATCATCCTCCCTGGATTTCCTCTGGTCTAGCCAGATTTGTAAAGTAGAATTGGGATTATGATAGTGGGGGAGGGGAAGCATTTAGGAACTAGAGGAAAGTTGTATGTTTCATCATTGCTACATCACACCCTGACTGGCTCATCTCCTCCCTGAGACCCCTCTGCAAGGGGATGTCCAGTGGCCTATAAATGAGCTTTGGGTTTCCACGCCACACTCCCTCCCTCATTCACTATGATAAGATTTTTTTGTTCTGATGATGCCTGATAACCTGATCCCTTCGACACCTCGTGATTGCACAGGCTGGTGTGCTTCTTCCATGTGGGTTTTGTTGTTTCTGAGCTAGATGACCGCTTGTTTACCTTCATTTAAGACCCCAGACGCTATATGTTTTGGTAGCCTGGCACCATCAGCTTTTTTCACCAGGTTTGCTTGTTCACTCACTTTGTCTTCAGCGGTGGTGCCAGGAAGGTGAGCATCATAGAATGCCAATTTAATAGAAAAAAAGTATTCTTGCATTGAGGGAGTACTTGAGTGGAGGCCCAATGTCCTTCTGCTACCTTAATACTAAACCTATAGATATATGCACATAGATCTATTTCCACATCCTCATATAGAAATGTATTTGCATATGTACATGCCTTTATTTAGACCTCTATAAATGCCCGTTGCCTCCAAGCTCTTTCCTCTATTTCCTTTGACTTTCCTCCTGTCCCACTATCATGCTCAGTCCCCACCAGGGTTCAGTAATTCCTCTTAGTTACATTACCCTTGATCAAGCCCTACCAGGCCTCCCACACCCACCTCACCACCGATTTGGATCACTTGTTCCCTTGTCCGTGGGTTGGTTAAATCCACTACCTTTCCCCCCACCTTCCCCTCTCCATGTCCCCCTGGAACTGTTGGTCCCGTTGTTTTCTCCTCCAGATTGTTCATCCAACCTATCTTATTTAGACAGACCTGCAGAGATAATAACATGCACAAAAACAAGACAGAGCAAAACGAAGCAACAATATACAACAAAACAACAACAACAAAACAAAACACAACAAGAAAGAAAACCTTGTAGTTAGTTCAAGGATTGTTTATTGGCCTTTAGGAGTGTTTTCAAGTCCAGTCTGTTGGGACATCACACCCTGACCCCAAAGTCCACCTTCAGCATTCCCTGGGGACCTCCACACTCCATTCCCTTGCTGTTCTGTTGCATCCCTTAGTGTTTTGCCTTGGTGTGGTGGGATCAGATCGGGTGCAGTTCTCACACTGTGTCTCTGGTGCTATCCCCTGTAGGGCTATGGGTCAGCGAGGGACATCATGTCTCATAGTGGGGCCAGCCATGTGGTCTTTTCTGTGGACTGGCTGCTCTAATCTGGAACATCGTCCTCAAGGCCTGGTGGGCCAGGATGTGCTCCACTCTCTCCTCCTCCCCCTTCATCTCTTCCTGTATGCTGCGATCAGATAACACAGAATATTTTAAATGGCCAGGTTGCGTACTGTTTTGTGTCATAAAAACCGGATGACATTTTACTGCACTCTACTAAACCAGCAGGAAAAAGATAAATGAGGCATTTTCTACTCCCATGAAGTGTTACAGTCTCAGAGCTCCCCAGGGGCAGTTCTGCTCTGTCCTACTGGGTTGCTTTGAGACGGTTGATTTGGACAGAGTTTCTTTCATGTGGCTTGTGATCGACTGAACAAATGTATTGATTAAGCCATTAATTAGCATGTTATTTTAGTGTTACGTGCATTATATGATGGGTAGCATTTGTCTTTGCAATATACTGTATAGTTATAAAACTTATAAAAATTAAAGTTATTAAATTAGAAAACTTTATAATAAAATCTAAACTTATTAAATTGAATATTATGTGATGGGGCTTCACCGAGCATTAGCTTCTGTTTTAATTCTGTTTTTCTTAAAACAATGCTTCATGCTTCTAAATTTAAACTGTAATGAACATTAGTCCTCATTGCATATAGACAAGCCTGCCTCGGGGACATTGGGCAGTGTGGATATAATCAGGTTATCAGGGATATTCCACACTGCCACAATAAAGACAATGTTGCAATAATTGAGCCCATGGTTTGGTTTGGTTTTTTCCAACACCAAGAACGGACCCTGAAATTTTGGAATCTTATTACATGCGTTGTCATAATCATTTTATTTGGCAGTGAATGAAATCCTGGCAGCAGCTCCTGATTTGCCGTCAAAGTGAATCTGAGAGAGATGCTTGGTCTGTTGCCAATGAGCTGCTCCCACATGTGTCACGTGACTGTGTGCCACGGGGTTTGAACGTGACAGAAGCGCATCACCAGCCCTTTCTCTCAGGGACCTCTTGTGAGTGAACTTTCATCTCTCTGGTTCGTGGCCCTCCTGGTGTAAGAAGCTATGAGCAACTGAACAGATATTGAAAACTGATTGGTTAAGCCAAGTGGATCTTTCACAATCAGGGACCTTTGCCATGTGTCTTTCAGGGTCCTGCTGAGCTAACTTGACAATCAGCTTCTAGAGTAAAGATGGTGGTTTAAAGCCACCACCACCACCCCCTCACGGATGCTGTGTAAGAAAGTTGCCACTCTGCCCACCTGGAGGATCAAGTGCACCTTGAAAAACCTGAGGTACCCCAGTAAAACGATCATATAAATAAATAAACCTGAACAAAAAGACAACTAATGATAATAAGAGCAATAATAATCATAGCCCTTGTTAGGCTCTATGCATTATTTAACAAATGAAGAAGGACCCTGAGTTTGTAACATAATCCATATGTATATCATCTGTGTATATTCGTATATCTATATGCAAATATAAAGATGTAAACAAAAAATGACAAAGCAGAACCTGAGGTCACCATGGGTCAAACAACCTGCAGAGAAGTTTTCCTTTTCTACGTATGGAAGTGTTTGCTCCTGTCTCAGGATGAGGTGGGTCTTGAAAACAGGTGTCCTGCGAAGTTTGGGGGTTTTCCCCCTAAAGTGCTCTAGGTTCTTCTAGAGCCTGCTTGTGTTGAAGACACGGTCATGAGAACATAAATCCATCACTCGATGAATGAGTCGGGGTGCCACAGAGCAGGTGTAACTTCCCTTGGGGGCTTCCAAGGCTGCCACTCTTCGGGAATAGAAAGCCTCTTCTCTCCCAAGAAGCATCTGTTGGTGGTAGACTTTTGACCTTATGTTTGAAAGGGAAAAGTCCTGATTGGCTCCTGAATCTAGAGCAAACCAACTTGTCCCGCCACTGCATAAAACAGACAGGTTCACTCTTCACTGCAAAGAATATCCCAACAGAAGCAAAATAAAAGGTTTACGACATTCATTGGGAAAAACAAGGATCCCAGCATGGCGCCCAGCAGACCTCTTCAGATGAAGTCGTTGCCCACATAGCGCTGTGCCAAGTGGCGGTAGGCAGGTACTCCTGAGGCCAAAAAACAGGGCGTTGCTGGATCCATGTGTCATGAGGCTTGTGGTCTTCCAGCAGGTTTGAACTCTTTCCAATGGACTGAGAATTGCTTCTGTTGTTCCTGCCAGGGTGGCTGCCAGGCTGCGGGTGGCAAACTCGGGGGCGCTGACGTGCTTTGGAGAAGGCAGGGCAGCATCTCACACAGTCCAAACACAAGGACCAGGGTGCTCGAATTCTGCAGCAGCGGAGGGAGGATGCCACGGTCCAAGTTTCAGAATCCATCCATCCCTGAGCTGAAGAATCACATCTCGGCTTTTGATTCCATGCAGCCGCTGCCGGAAAAGGGCCTTCTGCATGGGAAACGTGAAGACGGTGTTGTTGAAGGCCGCGCAGGTCGTGCTGCACCTGGTCCACATTTGTGATGTGAGGGGCCAGGTCTTGTTTCGAAGATGTTAGATTGGGGGCCTCTTTTCATGAGCTTCTGAATCCATCATACTGGTTAAGGTCTTTCTTCATGAAGGCGTTTTCTGACCCTGAAGGTGGTCTCCGCTCATTAACATCCAGAAGGACCCAGGCCTGGGCTTCATAGCTCCCCTTGGAAACTCGAGACCAGCAGGTACCACTTGACCAGCATCACCGATGTCCAGGGACACAGGGATTTTATGAACATTGTGATCGCAGGAACATCTGCCATCCTCATTGGTGCTGCTGCTGGTGGTGTTGGATTTTTTAGATGGGCCCTACAAGAATGGGCAGACCCGTGTCTGGGGGGCGTGGCTGCGTGGATGCAGCCCATGATTCTTCCATTTGCAAAGCTGAATCTGCCCATCTTCTCCCCCGCCCTGCCAGATTCAGTGGTGCCCCGCCCATCAGATTTATCAGCAACAATCAGAAAGATGCACAGGAACCCTCCTAAGAGTTACAGACAAAATTTCTTTAAACGATAATTAAATGAAAAGATAAAAGAATTATAGACACCCCAAAGATTTATTTTTTGCATTTTAATTTTTTATAATTTCCCCCCAAAGATTTAAAAACTAGAATCCAGCCTTTGTTCTGTTGTCAATTTCAGATGTAGGAGCGAAGGGGTGGAGTGGAGTTTACTCAGCCAATCAGGTTGCAGCTTGATGACCTCATTTGGAGGCACTGAGGAGATAAATAGCTCCCTGCAGGCAGGACACATGCTCATCCCCTGCAAAACATTACGGATCATGACCCTGATGGAGCTACGCTGATGCAGTCAGAGCCCTGGAGCTGGAGGAGCCACGTGGAGACCACGCCAGCACTGAGAGGCTTCCACGGCCACTGGATCCACAAGACTCTGCACCCACCGGCCTGTGATCCTCCTGCATTCGGCGTCATTGCATGAGCTGCATGAGTCTGAAGAAGAATTTATAGACTAGTATCAGACATGTGGGCTAATATCAGACTCATGGATTTGATCTGGACTGGGCTGGGCTGTTTTCTCAATATTCATGTGCTCTTGTAGATAAAGCTCTTTCTTAGACACATATGAGTGTCTATGAATTTGTTTCTCTTGTCAACCCAGGCCAACACCCCTTGAAGTTCATTTTGGTCTCTGTGTGTGTGTAGTGGGTGTGTGTTGGGCTGCTCACAGCAAGGTCAGCATTCAAAATCACCAGCCACGCCTCGGGAGATAGACGAAGCTTTCTACTCCTGTAAAGAGGTACAGTCTGGGAAACCCACAGGGGCAGGTCTGCCTCTCACCCCTGCTTGCTTCCTGAAATGCCAGCTCTCCAGCCCATTGGGACCTTTCCTGCTGGTTCTGCAGCAGATGTTGTAGCTTGTTAGTGGGTCTGTATTAAAAATAAATTTCTCTTCCTTTTTTTGTAATAGCAGCTCTCTTGGTCTCTATAACTTTTACACTTGATCTTAGCCAAAAGGCCAAGGAGCAATGGTCTCTGTAACTTTTAAGCTAGTTAATTCTTTGGCTTTAGACAAAGGGCCAGCTCTAGCTTTTTGTATGAGTCTGGGTTGACTCGAGAAACAAATTCATAAACACACACAGGTGTACAAGAAAGACCTTTACATACAAGAGCAGTTGAATATTGAGAAAACATCCCAGCCCAGTCCAGATCAAGTCCATAAGTCTGATACCAATCTATAAAGTCCTCTTCAGACTCAGGCAACACATGCAAGCACGCCAAGTGCTGGGAGATCACAGGCCGGTGGGTGGGAAGTCTTGTGGATCCAGTGGGGTTGGAAGCACCTCAGTGCTGGCAGGGGTCTCCACGTGGCTTCTCCAGCTGCAGAGGTCTGGTTGCATCAAGGTAGGTCCATGTGGCTTCTCCTGCTCAGGGCACTAGGGTCGTTCCATGTGACTTGTCAGCTGCAATGTCTCTCAGGGAGTGGCAGAGAGGTGTCTCCTGCCTCCAAGGAGGAAATACTGGATTTGCCAGAATTCTCAGGAGAAGGCCATGCCCACACAGAGGCCTCATTGGCTATGACCTGATTGATAAGCTAGACTCCACCCCGACAGTCTTAATCCTCAAATGGACAAACGACTATCTATCTACCACGCCTTTCTCTGAGTATCATGATCCCCTTTTACCTAGTTTCCTTTGATTTCTTGTTCCCTACAAACCTCACCTCCCTCAATAAATCTATTAATTAAAGGTCTCCCTTTGTCTCTTGTAAAACCTAATCCCCTGAGCATGCCCTTCTGGCTCACACACTAGGTGTGAAACAACTAATTGTTGAGATGTTAAAACAAAGTGGATTTCACTGAACCACTGTAGTATTATATAATTGTTTATCAATGTGGGAGGATTAAGAGTGAAGGGGTGGAGTCTAGCCTGTCAATCAGGTCATAGCCAATGAGCCCTCTGTGTGGGCGGGGCCTTCTCCTGGGAATTCTGGGAACTCCTGTCTTTCTCTTTAGAGGCGGGAGACACACTCTCTGACTTCCTGGGAGACACTGCAACTGACAGGACACATGGAGCTACATTAGTGCCCTGAGCTGGAGAAGCCACGTGGAGACCCACACCAGCGCTGAGATGCTTCCACCGCCACTGGATCCACAACACTTCCCACCCACTGACTTGTGATCTTCCTGCATTCGGCGTCATTGCATATGTTCCGTGAATATAAAGAGGACTTTATAGACTAGAATCAGACATCCTGGCTAATATTGGACTTATGGACTTGATCTGGACTAAGATCTGGACTAGGACTGGGATGTTTTCTCAGTATTCAACTGCTCTTATGTACAAAACTGCGATAGTCTGGGTACTTTAGAGAAACAAATCCACAGAAACTCATATGTATAAGAGAGAGTTTTATATAAAGGTTAAGTGCACGTCAAGAAAACATCCCAACCCAGTGCTGCCCAAGCTCACAAGTCCAACATTAACCCATATGTCCAACACCAATCCACAAAGTCCTCCGCCATTTCACAAAACACACGCAGTGATGCCGACTGCAGAGGGAAAGCCGAGTCAGTGAATGTGTACGCATCTCAGCACTGGAAGGGGTCTCCACACGGCTGCTCCAGCACTCAGGGCTGCATCGAGGAAGGTCCATGTGGCTTCTCCTTGGGGATGTTTTGCAGGAAGTGAGCCTTGCCAGCTGAAGCAGGGAACTGGCTAAGGCAGCTGCACCCTGGTCCGACCATCACAAAGCAAGAGACAAGAGAACTAGACAGTCGAGACTCACTGAGCCGTTTATCTCTCGCCCTTCAATTAACCCTGCATGTGTTTATCGGCCAGGTTGGCACAATAAACCTTAACTCTCTCAAGCTCTTTCTTGTGCACATATGCCTATGAATTTGTATCTCTCGTCCACCCAGACACCCTACAGCCAGAAGAGAAGGGAGGACATCGTTCAGGAAGTCAGCACTTCCTTTAAGAAAAGGAGCTTCAACTCTAACACAGTCGTGTTTGTGCCAGTTTCTGGGTGGAAAGTGGCAACATCCTGGAGACAAGTGCTGATAAGCCTTGTTCCAAGGATGGTCAGGAAGATCGTGCCGAGGCACGGCACTGCTGGATCCTCTGGATTGCATCCTGCCACAAGCTCGACCACCTGACCAGCCCCTCCCTTTGCCTGCCTCCCCAGTATGGCTGTGAAAATGGTGGTGTCAACCCTGGCCCTGCGGGCAGGGTGGGAACCGGTGTTCTGAAAGCTGGCATGCCGGTCCCCTTTGTTCCAGACTTTATGACCCAAGTCGTAAAGTTTTTTGGCAAAGCACCATGAGTCTCTGAGTGAAGCTCTGGGCAAGGGACAAGGTAAACTTCGACATCAAGAGCATCTCTGCCAAAGATGTTCCCTGTGGCAATGTGGCTGGAGACAGCAAAAACAACCCACCCGTGGAAGCAGCCGGCTTCCCTGCTCAGGTGATCCTCCTGAAGCATTCAGGGGACATCAGGGCTGGATATGCACCCTCGCCGGATTGTCAACCTGCCCACATTGCTTCCAAGTTTGCTGAGCTCCAAGAGAAATGCATCGCCATTCTGAGAAGCAGCTGGAAGAGGGCCCAGCATTCTCGAAGTCTGGTGGTTTTTGACATGGTCCCTAGCAAGCCCGTGTCGTGGAAAGCTTCTCTTGAATGTCCTCCTGGGCCGTGTTGCTGTCTGCTACATGAGACAAGCAGGTGCCTGCCGTGGCTGTTACCGAGGCAGTGGACACACAGGCTGCTGGAGCCGGCAAGGTCACCACGTCTTCTAAGGGTCAGAAGGTGACGTCAACATCACCCCCCACACCTGCCACCCCGGTCTTAGTCGGTGGTGGAAGAGCTGTCTCAGAACACTTTGTCTCGATTGGCCTTTCAAATTTTTTAAATTTCGTGAAAACAAGCTATTCATTTGTAAAATCGATAATGCTCTGACCAAACGTGTTTCTGCATGGAAGCCCGAAACGGTGGCATCCACTTGCCTCGGAATTTTGGAACCCGTTAAAACAAAGTTTAGCGAGGAAAGAAAGGAAGTACAGAAAGAATTTCAGACTAGAACGAATTTAAAATGTGCCCAAAGGGAGATCAAATGGTACGGTGCCACGTTTTAGCATAACGGCATCTGCAGTGATCCGCTTTTGAAGGCATCCTGCAGGATAGCAAGGCTGCTCACATGCCTGGTCTGTGGCCAGAAGGGAGTCACTAGAGCGGTGGTTCTCAACCTGTGGGTCGCGACCCCGTTGGGGTTCAAACGACCCTTTCACAGGGGTCGCCCGATTCATCACAGTAGCTAAATGACAGTGGTGAAGTAGCAACAAAAATAACTTTATGGTTGGAGGGGGAGGAGGGTGTCACCCCAACACGAGGAGCTGTATTAAAGGGTCTCGGTGTTAGGAAGGTGGAGAACCACTGTGCTAGAGGCTGAATACATGTATGTTTCCCCTTCACCTTCTAAAAATTGGAAACAACTTTAAAATGGGTCAAAAGGAAGATCCAGTGGTAAGACCTTACATGTTAACCTGTCTCCAATCATTGATGTACGATGCACTGATTAAAAAAGTCTCTGATAACATTCTTCAACTATGATCAGAGGGGATTTACCTGAGGAGATCCAGGTATGGTAGGTATCTAATTTTATGTCAACTTGAAGACAGATCAAAGTGTGGGGATCCAACCTGTCAATCAGCTCACAGTCTGAAGGTGCCACCTTGTGGGCATGGCCTTCTCTTAAGGAAGGTGCTGGGAACCTCGCCCTCTCTCCTGCAGGCTGACCCTGGTTGCTGTCAGAGCCCTGGAGATGCTTCCACCACCACCTTTGGATCCACAAGACTTTGCAGCCGCCGGCCAGTGATCTTGCATTCTGCATCATTGCCTGTGGCTGCATGAGTCTGAAGAGGGATTTATGGATTCACCCTGGACTTGGGGACTTGAATTGGACTGGGCTGGGATGTTTTTGCCATGTCTCATTGTACTTCTTGATAGAAAGCTCTTTCTTACACAGAGATGTGCGTTTCTGGTCAACCTGGCCTGAGACACCACGTGTGGGCCCAGCAGATGGATTTTGGGCTTCGACTGTCATCCACAGGCTTCTGCAAGCTAGGTGTTCACAATTTAAGCGCTTAAACCATTCCCTTCTTGGAGCATGATTTTATTATTTACTATCCTTGGATCCCAGAGCCTGGTGTGCTTCTGTGTGGACAAGGTTGATGCCCCCACTTGGACCCAAACAAGCTTAAGACTCCAGACGCGATTCCTCCTGACGGCCGGGCACCCCCTAGTTTCTTTACCCTTCTTCGCTATAGCACCCATAGGGCAGCACAATATTCATGCAGAGCAAGGAAATGACTTACTTAAAGAACATGGCAAAAAAAAACATCAACTCACCCAAATTGGCAAATACCAATTTTCTGTGCTCCCCAATGATGATATCTTTAATTGCTGAAATATGAGTTTGAGTTAATAGTTGGGGAAAAAAACAACTGTTTTTTTCTCCATATTTAGAGGGGATATGGCCATCTGGGGCCACATCTGTACGGGGAGTAAGTGAACCCCACCATGAAGAGTGAGACCCCCCCCCAACCTGCTTGTTTCCGCACGGAAGCCCGCTACTGTGGCACCCACTGCCTAGAAATTGGAAGCGGAAGTGTGCGCGCCTGCCCCTCCCCGGTCTACATCCGGTCACAAGGACGTCGCCTTTCAGTTCCCCGCGCAGTAAAGGAAACTCAGACGCTTCTCTGTGTTGCGGCTCCACCTCAGCGCAAGCGGAACCACGGCGCCCCGCGGGCACCCGTTACAGCGGTCTGCGTTTCCCACCCGGACCCCTTTCCCGGGTTCACCCATTGGGTCAGAGACCGGAAACGGAGCGGTGCCTTCCGTTGGGCCGCCGAGACGGGCCGCTCCGGCTCCAGCGGACGTTTCCCGAGTCCGCGCGCGCCCGGGTGGTGGCTCCCGGGTCCCGGGTCCGAGGGCGCTGCCGCCCGCTCGGTCTCCGTCCTTCCGGGTCCGGCGGCAGCTGCGCGTCTCGGTGCGGCCGCAGTTAGCGGCGTCCGCGGGGCGGGGGGCCGGGGGTGAGGGCGGGGCCTGCGCCGCGTGCGTGCGTGCGCGTGCGTCTGCGTGCGTGTGTGCGTGCTCGTTCACGGAGCTGGGGCCTGCAGAAGCTGCATCACCTGTTCATTCATAGAAATGATTGCAGCAGAGAAAGTGCGTGCGTGTGCATTTGTGTGCGTGCGTGTGCATTTGTGTGCGTGCGTGTGCATTTGTGTGCGTGCGTGTGCATTTGTGTGCGTGCGTGTGCATTTGTGTGCGTGCGTGTGCATTTGTGTGCGTGCGTGTGCATTTGTGTGCGTGCGTGTGCATTTGTGTGCGTGCGTGTGCATTTGTGTGCGTGCGTGTGCATTTGTGTGCGTGCGTGTGCATTTGTGTGCGTGCGTGTGCATTTGTGTGCGTGCGCGCGCGTGGGGAGGGAAGGAGGTGGAGGGAGGGGGAAAAAGCTGGTCCCCAGCGCTCAAGTCGAAAGACAATGAGTTGAGAATGAGGAAGGCGACCGCTGCACGGATGCGCTCGACACGACGGGTGGGTGGATGGGATGAGCGTCGTCCGCGCCGCCAATACAATGATTTTTTAAAAATTACAGCACAGCCGAAGGGCCTTCACTGCGCGCGCGCGCACACACACACACACACAATTGCAAATTAGAGCTGAATGCATCAGGAGGCTCTCCCTGTGTCTGCCTGGGGGTCAAAGTTCCACAGGTGAATTCGGAAGTTTAACATTAACCCCCAGGGGGTTGCTTTCTGCAGGGAGCCAGGCTCCAACGCCCCATCCTGAGGCGGCCTTGGACGCGTAAATCCCCCCTCTGCCCCCGCCTGCATGCGCGCATTCCGGGGGGGCTTTGTCTCGGGCCTGGGGAGGAAGCCACGGGCATGCACGTCCTGCTTACTCACCCGTGTCCCTCTGTGCAGCTCTCCAGTGAGACCCAGTCCAGTCCGGGGACCCCGGGAGGACCGCCCGCCCGCCCTCGTGCACCCCGTAAGCCCCAAGCAAAGACTCCAACGTCCGAGGGCCCGTGATTCCGAGCATCCCTTACCTGCCCGGCCCCCTCCACCTGCCCGGCCCCCTCCACCTGCCCGGCCCCCTCCACCTGCCCTGCACCCTCCACCTGCCCACCTGTGGCTTGTTGAGGCTGGGTGCATGGGAGCGCCCTGCTGATTGGCCGGGAGCAGGCAAAAGGGACTCAGCCCCCCAGACGCCCCCGCAGCGGAGTGCTCATACAGCCCTGATCACAACATATCCATCCATCCCTCGGGTCAGTGTTTACATCTTTAAATATATATATTTTTAATATTTACATCCTAGAGGGCATTTTACACGGGAGGGGGCTGCAGTCTCTGCTCCATCGCTCATCCCTCCGTGTTTCCTCCTTTTTTCCCCCTTAAATACTTTTCCTGGGGGTCGGACAACTCAGGTCACCGTCCATACAGTGTGTCGTGCACATTTGCACACAGGCCTCCATCAGCATTTTCAAAGCATTCTCTTCCCAGTGGAGCCCCTGACATCCGCTCCCCATTGCTCCCCCCTCCCCCCAGGCCCTCCCTCCCTCCCTCAGGAACCCTCCATACGTTAGAGATGATTATTTTCGTACCTTGCATCGTCCTCGTCGCCCCTCACCCACTTTTCTGTTGTTCGACCCCCAGGGAGGGGGGTCATCAACGCTGACAGTTCTGAGAAGGTCCATCCGTGGACATCGGGGTTCGTTTACTCGGGAATAACCCGGCTCTGCACCCCTGGATTCGCACGTGTTTTGCACGGCACAGGCTGGCCTTCGAGACCGAGTTTAAACAAAAATACGTAGCAGTTTAAAGGACAACAAAACGGAGTCTGTCTCGCTCACGTCCCTCGAGTGATCGCCAGCCTGGGCCTGGGCCTGGGTGCTCTGAGCCGAGTGACCGTCTCCTGCCCAGAGCGTGAAGACGAGCCGGGGTCTCGTCCTGCTCACCGGTTCCTTGAACCCCTCATTTTATTGGGGGCTCGTACAGCTCTTATCAGAACCCATCGGTCCCTCCATCGTGCCAAGCCTAAGCCCTCGCTGTAGCTCCTGTGTCGGGCACCCCTGCTTACAGGTCATTTAGCCGAATCTCTAGTTTCCTGCTTCTCCCCGACTCTCGGATCGGCATCGACGGAGGAGCAACGGACATAATTGTATGGCTGGGGGGTCACCACCCCCGGGGGGTCGCGGCGGGAGGAAGGTTGAGAACCCCTGTTTTAAAGGCGTCTGTTGCATTCAGCCAGTCCTGCCGGAGCCCCTGCTGTTTGCAGGCTCACAACCACAGGCTCAGTGGTCACGCCCGGGGGACTAGTGTGGACACCTGCTTCTTCTTCTTCATAAGGTGGAGTTGGGATCAGGATAGTGGGGGGCAGAGGGAGCATTTAGGAACCAGAGGAAAGTTGTATGTTTCATCGTTGCTGCCCTGCACCCCGACTGGCTCGTCTCCTCCCTGTGACCCTTCTGTAAGGGGGTGTCCAGTTGCCCACAGATGGGCTTGGGGTCCCCACTCTGCACCCCCTCATTCACTATGATGTGATTTTTTTGTTCTTTGATGCCTGATACCTGATCCCTTTGGCACCTCGAGGTCACACAAGCTAGCGTGTTACTTCCGTGTGGGCTCTGTTGCTTCTGAGCTAAATGGCCGCTTGTTCACCTTCAAGCCTTTAAGACCCCAGAGGCTGTATGTTTCGATAGCCGGGCACCATCAGCTTCCTTCCCCACATTTCCTCGTGCACCTGTTTGCCCTCCGTGATCGTGTCGGGAAGGAGCGCGTCGCGGGATGCCAGGCTGTTAGAACAAAGAGCTCTTGACTTGAGGGGGGCTTGAGCGGAGGCCCAGTGTTATGTCCGCTTCCGACGCTTCCTGGGCCAGTTCAAGAGGAAAACCCTCCCAGCTCAGCTGCTCCGGGACTAAGCGTCTGTGGTTTAAATGACAGCATGTTCTGCGACAAGATGTTGTCCAGCGCAGCGCTGCGCACACGCGTGTCATGGTCACGTGTTCCCGTGCGGCTGGCACGAGGCAGGAAGGGCAGCTGTCTTCCCCTCAGTGGACACCAGGTGGTGCTGCTCTCCTTTCTGCAGATGCTGCCCCTCCTTGTCTGGGGTGACTGTGCGTGTGTGGGGGGGGTGAGTGTGGGGGGGTGTCAGTGTGGGGGTCTCAGTGTGCGGGGGGGGGTATGACTGGGGGGGTGCATGAGGTTACAGCTGTGTTTGTGTGTATGAGTGTGGGGGTCTTAGTGTGTGGGGCTGTGGATGTGTGATTGGGGTGCTTGGGGGTACGGCTGTTTGAGTGTGAGAGGTGTGTACGAGTGTGGGGTCTGAGCATGCTGGGGTGTGTGGCGGGGTGCATGTGGGGGTGTGAGTGTGGGGGTGCATGGGGTGTGTGTGAGTGTGGGGGTGCATGTGGGGGTGTGAGTGTGGGGGTGCATGTGGTGTGTGTGAGTGTGGGGGTGCATGGGGTGTGGGTGAGTGTGGGGGTACATGTGGGGTGTGGGTGAGTGTGGGGGTACATGTGGGGTGTGTGTGAGTGTGGGCGTGCATGGGGGGGGGTATGAGTGTGGGGGTATGAGTGTGGGGGCGTGGAGGAGAGTGTACTGGTAGACAGGTGCTCCATGTCCTGAAATACTGAGAGTTCTGGGAGGATGTTCGTGTCCGGCATCCTGCGGCTCTTTGGCTTTTCTGGCCTTTGTTTACCTTAGAAAGAGCCCGAGGCTGGCAAGAGGCGTGGCTTTGTCAGCGTTTGGTCGCTCCCCTGTGGAACGGAGCCCTTCCCGCACAATGGCTAAGCCCTGGGCTGCTAAGGAGCCTCCCCCAGGAGGATGGGCTTATCTATGGCCGTCAGGAGTTACTGTCTTAGGCTCTCGGCAGTTAGTCCTGCCTCGTCCTGCAGGGTCTCTGAGTCAGCATCTGCTTGCGGGCAGTGAGTGGTTTGGGGCACCATGAACATTCTTCATTCCCCTGAAGAAGATTCACCCCTCCCACCCCCAGCTGTTGTCCCTCTCACCGCCTCATCTTGCCTGTGGGTGAGTGTCACCCTCGGGTGCAAACAGGAAGCTTTCCGCCGCCTCCTGGGCTTGTCCTCCTGGGGATTGTCCTGGGGCTTGTCCTCCTGGGGATTGTCCTCCTGGGGCTTGTCCTCCTGGGACTTGCCCTCTTGGGGATTGTCCTCCTGGGCTTGTCCTCCTGGGCTGGTCCTCCTGGGGCTTGTCCTCCTGGGCTTGTCCTCCTGGGCTGGTCCTCCTGGGGATTGTCCTCCTGGGCTTTTCCTCCTGGGGATTGTCCTCCTGGGCTTGTCCTCCTGGGCTGGTCCTCCTGGGGATTGTCCTCCTGGGCTTGTCCTCCTGGGGATTGTCCTCCTGGGATTGTCCTTCTGGGCTTGTCCTCCTGGGGATTGTCCTCCTGGGCTGGTCCTCCTGGGCTGGTCCTCCTGGGGATTGTCCTCCTGGGCTTGTCCTCCTGGGGATTGTCCTCCTGGGATTGTCCTTCTGGGCTTGTCCTCCTGGGGATTGTCCTCCTGGGCTGGTCCTCCTGGGCTTGTCCTCCTGGGGATTGTCCTCCTGGGCTTGTCCTCCTGGGGCTTGTCCTCCTGGGGATTGTCCTCCTGGGATTGTCCTTCTGGGCTGGTCGTCCTGGCCTTGTCCTCCTGGGGCTTGTTTGGTGGGGTGTCCGGGTGGGTCTGTAGGAGGCTGTGGGTTCCACTGTCCGCTCACAGAAAAGATGGTCCAAAAGAGAGGACATGTCTGCTTCCGCCTGCTCTCTGACGTGCTCGTCACTGAGAGGGAAAGAGGCTGCCCCGGCTTGTGTCCTGCGGGTGGAGGAAACACCCCCGGGTGTTGGCAGCCCTGCAGAGAGCGTGCTCCGGGGGGACGTCGGTCTCGTTTGGTGACCGGCTGCTGCTGATGGCCACGCGGTCTAGCAGACGGCGCTGAGAGACAGAGCCGCACATGGGTCCCTGTGAATTCCCCGTGTCCCTGAGCACCGGCCGTACCCGGGCTCTTGAGCTCAGTAGCCTCCGTGTGGCCTTGATGCAGAGCGTGTGCGTGTTTGCAGGGCTCCGTGGCCGTGGTCTTCAGCCAGGAGGAGTGGGCTCTGCTGGACCTCGCTCAGAGGAGACTCTACAGGGACGTGATGGTGGAGACGCTGACCCACCTGGCCTCCGTCGGCGAGAATGCCTCTCTCCCTCGTTAAAACCCAGGATTCTCTGGAGCAGGTCTCCTCAAACTCCGGCCCGCTGAGGAAGTTCACCTGCCCGCTGGGTGTTTTTGCAGCCGCTGCCTGTCCTGCTTAGCAGCCAACTCATCCCGGGCCCATAGGAATTTGTTGTTTTTGTTCATAGTTTTTTATTTAAACTATAGTCCGGCTCTCAAACGCTCTGAAACTGGCCCCCCGTTTACAAAGTTTGAGGACCCTGCTCTGGAGCTTGTACTAATGAAACGGGAATGCCCCGTGAAAGGGCGGACCTTGGCCTTGGGAGCTCACGTCTCCATGAACGCAAAGTGTGTACGTATGAGAAGTGAGTCTTCGTGTCTGTCTTCCTGTTTTTATTTTTATTAGTCGTTTCACTGGGGGCTCCTCCGGCCCTCAGAACCACACGCGTGTCCCTGGCGTCACACGCCTGTGCACACAGGTTGCCATCGTCCTGGGAGAGCTTTTTCTTTCTACCTGAGCCTTGGTAGCAGCTCATTTCCCTCCCTGCCCTGCCTTCCCTCCTCCATGAACCCTTGATAATGAAGTCTTTATGATTTTCATGTCTCACCGTCTGCTGTCTCCTTCCACCCATGTCCACCCCCTGGGGCAGGGCTATGTGTCTGCACACCGAGCATTGAGATTGGTCCCCCCTCTGTCCCCACCTTCCCCCTCCCTCCCACTAATGTTCCCGAGCGGCTTGTCTGCCCGGGATTCCGTGGGTCGGGAGCTCTGATCTGTCGGGGCTGTGGAAGTCCCTCCTGGGGCGCACGGCTGTACAGGATGGTCCCTGCGCACCCCTGAGAGCTAGAGGAAAGCAGACGGTGCTGAGAGATCGGGGAGGGCGTGTTTTTCATTTCAGCTTCTGGGCCACAACCTGAGCTCATCTGTGCAGAGACAAGCAGGGTGCAGACTCCAGTGCACACTGCCGTCTTCAGTTCTCCTTGCACGAAGGTGAAGCCCTCCGACGACGCTGTAATAAACCTTCGCTCCATTTTAATACGTGTGCGACTGATTGTGTTCACTTTAGGGTGAATATTTGTCTGTCCCCCCCTTTCTCCTCACTGGCTCTCAGAGCCTGGCACATCCTAACCGATGTCGATGTTGTTTTCTGTTTGTCAGCTAGAACTCCTGAACGCTTAGCATTTAAACTTCATAATACAATTAACAAAAAATAAATACGATTCGCAAAAAACATATTTACTTTCCCTAAGGGCCACCTTCCGCCTGATTCTACGTTTCCCCACCCGTGCTCTACGTCACTGTTCGGGTTTGGGGGCTTGGGTGAATGTCTCCTTTACACGGTGTCCCAGGACACGCCGGCACATGGTCGCTGTTGTGTCCGCCGTTAGTCATTCAGTCCCGGGCTCTCGCTTTACGGTTTCCAGTGCAGACGGGCCTCGTTCACACTGCAGAACCTGAAGCCTTACCTCGGCCTCCCGAGTCAGTTCCCGGAGTTCAGTCCATGCAGGGCAATCCCGGGCGATGCAAGGACACGGAGGCACCAGCGGCTCTCAACCCCGGGAATGAGGTCGCCGTCGTGCAGGCCTTGGAACGGCCTCCTCCCAGCACAGCGTCCACGACACGACACGACACGACCGCCGACTTTCCTAAGGCTCCTGCCTTTCGCACCTGCCCTCCTGCCGCGCGGCCGCGGGCCGACAGGTGGGGATGGACCTTGGAGCGCTGGCCTTCCCCACGTGGCCCCGCCCTGACCACCCAGGGGCTGCACTGCAGCCAAGCCGCCCACCCGATAACAGGCTGCCCGGGCCCCGCCCACCCGATAACAGGCTGCCCAGGCCCCGCCCACCTGATAACAGGCTGCCCAGCCCCGCCCCGCGGGGACCAAGCAGAGGACAGGAGCAGGTGAAGGACCAGCTGCCTCCAGCCGGGAGTCCCGCCCCAAGCTGACCTCAGCCCCGCCCCCCAGAGCCCCGCCCCCGGCCCAGCACCAATCCCGCCCCAAGCTCAGACCCCGCCCCACCCCTGTAGCCCCGCCCATGACCCGGCACCAATCCCGCCCCTCCCCTGGAAAACCCCCCCCCCGGCCGACCACCAATCCCGCCCCGAGCTCAGACCCCGCCCCTGTAGCCCCGCCCATGGCCCGGCACCAATCCCGCCCCGGAACTCAGACCCCGCCCCTCCCTGGCAGCCTCGCCCCCGGCCCATCACCAATCCCCCCCCCAAGCTGACCAGCTCCGCCCCCAGAGCCCCGCCTCCGGCCCAGCACCAATCCCGCCCCGGAGCTCAGACCCCGCCCCCGGAGCCCCGGCCCAGCACCAAACCCGCCCCGACCCCATAGCCCCACCCAGGGCCCAGCACCAATCCCGCCCTGAGCTCAGACCCCGCCCCCGCACCAATCCCGCCCCGTCCCCATAGCCCCGCCCATGGCCCAGCACCAATCCCGCCCCAGAGATCAGACCCCGCCCCCTCCCCGAAGCCCCGCCCACGGCCAGGAGCAATTGCGCCCTAGAGCCCTGCCCCGAAGCCCCGCCCCTAGCCCCACCCCCGGAGCCGGGTCCGAGCCCCGCCCCAGAGCCATCACCAATCCCGTCTCGAAGCCCCGCCCCCGCCCCGCCCCCGGAGGCAGCTCCAGGACCATCAGCGCACACAGGAAGGGCGTCCGGACCAAGCCCCCGCCCCGGCGGCCCGAGAGCGTCCAGGGCCCCGCTCTGCGCGCGTCCCCACTCACCGGGACCGGGACCCCGTGGACTCGCCGCTCGGCGGCTCCTCGTCGCGGCGCTGTGCTCGGGGCCCCGGGGAGGCGGGGCGGATCCGGGGGGACGGGGCCGGAGCCCGCGGACGGCGGCGTGCGGGGCACACGGGTCCCTCCCGCGTGGTCTACGCGTAGATGCCGACAACAGGAAGGAAATCCCTGCTTCCGGTTTCTACACCGTGTGGTGCGTGCGGAGGTCTTCCGGGCGGAAACACAGGAGCCAGTTCCATGGTTCCGTCGTTCCCTCCTTCGTTTAGGCCAGCCCTTGGCCGTCTGTATTTTACCTGCATCTTGGAAAAGCTTAGTGGTGTTTGTGTGGTTCGTTTTTGTTTATTGCAACGCACGAGGGAACTCGAATGCAGATTTCCGAAACCAAAGACATCCTTGCGAGAGGGAAAACTTTTATTTGGCATCTGTTGACTGTCCCCTGGATAAAGGGCTTATAAATTGCTCATGAAGAAGACTCAGTTACCATCGTGCCCCAAAAGTTCTTGACAAGGAGTCTTGCCCTTTAAGGGAATGAACCCTGAGTTTGCTAAGAATTAATATTCTTGCTAAGGAAATGGACACCAGGCTTGCTAAGAATTAATGCTCTGTTTGTAAGGGAATGAGCCTTCTGGTACGAGCAGAATAAACATGGGCCTCGCGATCAGAAGCCCCGGTAAATGTCTCAGCTTGACGTCAGACCTGGGTGAGTGTCCACAGACAACTTTCCCAGATTGACAGTCTGAGATTACACTCGGGACACACTGGCACAGAATGGTAGCCTGAAAAAAATTAGAAATATGTCCGAGACCCAGCAATGAGCTTAGTGGCTCTGTTAGGTTTCTCTCTCCGGCCTAAATCTCAGCCTCGGTCCTTAGCTCCACGCGAGAAAGATTTCACGCCGAAGCCGGGCTCGTGATCCAAGTGAATTTAATGAAAGTTCAAAGAAGCATCAGGTTTTACGCGGCACCCATAGGATTCCTTTGGCCATGCGGCCTGGCAGAGACTGCTCCGGGACGCGCAAGGATCTCTCCCCTCCCACGAAGACGACCAGATCGCCCAAGCAAGGAGAGACCAAGAGCCCAAGAGAGCTCTCCTTTCCGGTCCCTGCCTTTTCAAGGGTTCCCGGGGGAGGCGTGGTGAACGGCCCCAGGTCAATTCCATTGGCTGAATTGCAATCACCCGACCCAGGTGGGCTGCTCCAGGTGTAACGCCCATCCAAGCCCACAGGCAGGAAAATCCAGCTTTTGTCTTTTGCTGGCTCTCCTGGGCATGCGTAAATGGACTTCCCAATTCCCTAGGCTAAGCTACCTAACAGCTCCTCCCCTCCCCTCGGAATGTGCCCTGTAAACACAGGGAAAGCTCCCCCAGACCAGGGTCTGTACACTGCAGCTGGAAAGGAGTATGTGGCTCTTTTAGTGTGAGCACGTTCTGAAGTAAAATTGAAAATGGAAGGGCAAAGAATGTACAGATGTGCTTTATACAATTGATGTAAGCATGGATTGTGATAAGAGTTGTATGAGCCCCCAATAAAATGATTGAAATATATATAGATAGAAAGCTAGATAGATAGATGTTTCTTGAATAATTTTTAAATTATTTTGAGGGACAGGTTCAGCTGTTTCCATTTCAGAATTTGGCCCACCCCTGCCTAGACCATGTCATCCTCCACACGATCTCATAGCAAGTGAACCTGAGCAATGGTTAAGGTGTCCCCTCTCACTTCCAGAGTGGGGTTGCTTGTCTCTTGGGAAGTTTCCAAGATTAAATAAAATGATGGCTTAACCCTTTGCTGCTACCTGTGTGCACTTGAGTGTGTGATTAAAAAAGATGACCAGTTCATTCACGGTACTTTGCAAGGAAAAGTAGAAGCAACTTAAGGCTAGCTAAGAGAGGAAAGATGTGATTCCTGGAGGGATCATAAGCCTCTGCGCGGTTACCTCAAGGCAAGACAGGCCCCAAGGTCATTCGGCCTGATTGGGAACACATATTTCCCCTCATTCTTTTCGTCAAAAATGTAGAGCAGCCTCTGAATGTAATTAGCAAGTCTGCGCATGCAATGGAGGTAGGCTCTTTCATGGAAGCAGCAAAGCTCAAAAGGGAACCATGGCTAACTTACTCCTCACCTTACAAATTCAGATAAGATCGCACCTCCACACAATCTTTATCAAACACACCCGGTGCACAGCAGGGCTCATTGGGGAAATGCAAATGCTGGAAGACTAAGAGGAAATTGTGTTCTCTTGCTTCTCCCAAAGCTGAACACCCCCGTCTGCATCACAGTGCAGCCAGCTGGAGGCACCGATATCACCTGACTTGTGCTCAAGCCAGACGCATTGCCCCAGAGTGCACGCATTACCAGCAAACCGCCCTTCAAGAGGGACCCCTTGGAGCAGACCAGCCAGATCATTCCAGTGCCCCCCGGCAGATGGAAGTCACGGACAGGCCCTCTTTTGGATGCCTAAGAGCTGTGTGCGTTACTACAGAGGCTTCCTCAGGATGCTATGGGTGTCAGGCAAGCCTGGCGAATCCACAGATGTCATTAGCCATCTGCTGCCCTGCTGCGCTGTGCCGTGGACCCCAGTACATTTGAAAATTGACTACAGCCTCAATTACACTTGCGATTTCCCAAATTTTGTGGAGGTTGAAATGTTCACCATACTACGGGCGTTGCTTATAGTCCTCAACGCCAAGCTCTCGTTGAGCGCGTGCTCACGATTCTAATGCCTCGATTATTGAAACAGAAGGGGAATCAGGAATGGCAGCTCTGTATCGGACAAACTTCATTTAGCCTTGCTTACTCTTCACTCTCTACCTAATGCAGTGGTTCTCAACCTTCCTAATGCCGCGGCCCTTTCATACAGCTCCCCATGGGGTGGTGACCCCCAAACATAACATTATTTTCACTGCTATTTCGTCGCTGTCATTTTGCTACTGTGATGAATCGTCATGTAACGATCTGATAGGCAGCATGTATTTACATTGTTACTAATTGAACACAATGAAAGCATAGTGATGGGTCACAAAGACAATGTGACTCTATGTTGTGAAATATGTATTTCTAATGACAAATAAACTGTTGTCTTGAAGCACGGTGTAGCATGGGTAACAGTTTTCACGCCGGGTACTCGTAGGTGGGCATCTGCATGTGGCTGCAGACAGATAGGTGAGTGGTGTCTCGGTTCCTAAGACCACGGGAAATATATTTTCCCATGGTCTTTGGAGGCCCCTGTGAAAGGGTCATTCGACCCTCAAATGGGCCCCAACCAGTGGAGACTCTTGTAACAGGAGCAGGTGACTCTAAAGCTAGGAAACAATGACCATACACACACCAGGTAACTTGATAAATAAGAGCAGGCGTGGAGGGTGGCCTGTCAACCTGGTCACAGCCGGATGCTGCCTCCTTGAGGACCTGCCCTGCTCGTGAGGATTCTGGGAGCCGCCGCCCTCTGCTTTGTCTTCCCATGGACAAGCCACCTGGAGCCATGCTTACACCTGTGAGAGCCCTGGAGATGCTTCTGCCACCACTGCATTTAGAGAGCAGACATGTCGTTTCTGTAGTCCACTTGAATTTACAACATAAAAGGGGAAATTCTGAGAAATGGATGACTTGGAAGGTGTTCTTGACATGTTGTCTGCAGTCCAGGTCACGGGGATTAGCCGACCAGTTCTAGTGGGGAGACATCCTCACAGCCTCAAGACCAGGGATAGTGCCCAAGTGTCATTTCTTCCTGGAAGAAAGTTCTGTCCATGAAAATGCTTACATACCAAGCTACTCCGGGCCTGGCTTCTCACGTACATAGGCAGTAAAAGCCTATTTCTTTAAGAGCAGTCAGCCTCCTTTGTTATTATTCCCCCCACTTATTCTTAAAGAGCCATTCCCATCTTTTCACTGGCGCCATTCAATCAATGGCAGTGAGATTTAAAAAAATAAGCTCAAGGTTCATGCGTGCCGAAATGGCATTTCTGAGAAGGTCATTTGTTTCTTTGACTGAATCAATACTCTGAATCAATGTATGTTATTGTCTTCTTCCATGCATGTGCTGATGGGTGTTTGCTTGCTTTCTATTTGCGGTCATTTTAAAAATCAAGACAGTCAACAATGTTATAATACACGTTTGTGAGGACCTGATACCAAGGGCTCAAGTAGAAAGCAAATGTTTTGAAAATGATGATGGCAACAAATGTACAAATCTGCTTGACACGATGGATGGATGGATGGGTTGTGATAAGAGTTGTCTGAGCTCCTACTAAAATGATTTATAAAAAAACACATTCGGTTCTCTGCCACGTCTATCCTGCTTCTCTTTCTGTAACAAGACGTCTATAATCGTGATAAGATTGAAGTTCTGGACATATGGACCTAATTATGCCCAAGTGTGCTTAAGTGTCCTGCACAGCATGTTGTGTCTTCCCCTGAGGAAATGGTGCCGCCTTTGCCTGACACTCGCCTCCAATGTCTCTCATGCTCTTCACGCCGATCTCCACCAACAAGCCCTTCAGAAACATCTGTGACCAAGGAGGACCAGCGGTCATTCTTCATGAACCGCAGCAGGATACGTTCACAGGGCAATGTTTCTTAGCCATCTGAATTTTGAGAGCGTGGCACGTTAATTCACGTTAATGTTCATAGGGACACAAAAGAATGTCTACAGGACACGGGCGGAAAATACTTCCCTCTGGACCCAGAATGAGGTTGACAGAAAACGGTCCTTAGGAGACATCAACCGACCCCATGGACTATTCAAAGAGCCAAAGGTATGACAGCACCATGACCAGAAGAGCTTGCTCAGGTGAGCGAGAACAGGTGTCCTCAAGGCAAAAGACACCTTTTCAAGTTGCTTTCTGTAAATGGAAGAAGCCCAAGTCTTCGAACCCCCACTGTTTTTACGTCTTTCCTCGCTTCTCCCAGACTGCAAACGGGCAGAGCTGACACGACACTCCCAGAGGAACCCATCGCATGAAGGGAGACATCACACAGCAGTGGACAGCTCTCTGATTCTCAGACAAGACCTTCAACTTCGGGACCTCTGATCATAAAGAAGTGTCACGCTGATGGCAGTAAAATGAGACCGTCAAACTTGCAGTCAGCACAGGAAAACGCTCTAGAGCAGTGGTTCTCAACCTGTGGGTCGAAAGACCCTTCCACAGGGGTCTCCCAATTCGTAACAGTAGCTAAATGACAGTGATGAAGTAGCAACGAAAATCATTTCATGGTTGGGAGGGGGCGTCACCACAGCATGAAGATCGATATTAGAGGGTCACGGCATGAGGAAGGTTGAGAACCACTGCTCGATGTAAACTCAAGTGCATTAGAGTTGATTAGAAATGAATAAAGAAATAAATCAACTTGACCAGTTAAAACTATGTCAGCAGATCTCCCTGATGATGCACGCTGGGTCTGATCCGGCTTCCAAAATGTGCTGTAAGTTTTGGTTTGTATTGTTTTGTTTGTCTGTCTGAAGGTGTATCTCACAGGTGTTGTGTCATTGGGAGGGAGTCACCCTCTGGAGTTGTGCTACAAGATTTTCCAAATGTCGGTATATGAAACCCAGGATCGATGAACCCATAGAGAAAGCAGGTAGAATAAGGGTTTTGGGGGAGAGGGAGGCACAGTGGTGGAGGTGGAGTGAAGGGGAGGCAGTGTTAGGGAAGGTTTGGAAACGGATTGTGGCAGCAGTTGTTCACTTCTGCTTGACAAGACTGAAATATGGAATGATATATTAAATCCCATTAAGGTTTTTTTCTGAAAAAAAGAAAAATATCATGGTACCATTGAAAGGGTATTATTCAGGAAATATAAGATATTGGTTGTCGGTAAAAATATCTCTATGTCTCAATAATTTTTAAATTGCTGTGAGGATTAGAATTGGCTCTTCCATCTCAAAAATTGGCCCAGCCTTGCCCTAGACAATGTCGTCTGACAAGTCCAGAAGGAGACCTGCTTCCCACTATCTCCAAGCAAGTGAAACTTACCTTTGCTTCAGGTGTCCTCTCACCTCCAAAGGGGACTTGCTACCTCTTTTGAAGTTTCGACCATTTAATAAAAAGGTGGCCTCACTCTTTGCTGCTGCATGTGAATTGTATGAACAAAGCATATCTTGGCTCCATACAAACCACACGGGTGGAACTTGCTAGTTCCATGTGGTTAAATTCATATTGTAGTGTGTGTGTGCAACTTTTGTCGTCGATCTGTGATAGATTTATTGTGCCTACCTGGCCAACAGGAACGTGTGAGATTAATAAGGCCGCAGTTTGATTGGAGGGCTCAGCGAGCCCCACCTCCTCTCGTTTTCTGGTCATCGGACCAGCATGCAGCTGCTATTTCTGTCTCAACTCATGAGCTACACTACGTGGCAACCTGTGGACCCTGCCACTAGAGGTGGAGGTTCCTTCAAGACCTGCTTTGCCACGTTGCTGATGTGTACATCGCTTAACCTTGGGACTGTTGGAAACCCGCCCTGCTGTTTGCTTCCTGTGGCCGGACTGCCTGCTTTACTCCACTGAAGACTCAGCTCCCTGCTTCCTTCACCTCGGACCCAGCAGCTCTCATGCGTCAAAGGACTTCCAGTATATTAACTGTTCCACGGAAGTGAGTTGAATTGGGTCCTCTGTACTGCTGTGTAGACTAATTAGCTGTTATATTCCTTCTTGCTGTATATATCTATCCATATATATATATATATACACACACACACATAGAGTAATAAGTGTCCTGGTTTTGTTTCTCTGGAGAACCCTGTCTAACCTAATCAGCCTTTACGTCTTCTGTCATTCAGTTCACCTTGCTGTGTCTTCTCCCATGAAACACAGAGCACTTCTTTCCCAGTGTTGGTGAGACTGTACACAATCTGTGTGCCACTTCATTAGCTCCTTCCCTTGTTTGGTTGTCATATGGTGATTCACCTGGTCTTGTGCTTACCTGCTCCAAGGCAAACCCTCTCTACAACCAGATCCCCTTAAGGTCGGTCAGACACCTGATCCTCGAGAGCTGAGTACCCATGGAACAAAAGCCAAACAACTTAGAGAATTCTAAACATTTTCTGTTAGGTGCAACTGAATCCTTTTCCTAGAAGACCAAGGGGAAAAGGTCAGATGGCTAAGTGGGAAATACCAATGTTCTCAGCTCTGAAGCCTGCCCGGTTGCGGAAATCCGAATTTCAGTTTATCCACGCATTAAGAAAACCTGTCCCTCCGTTACGGAGGAGGTATGGCTGGCAATCGCTATGCCCCATAGGGTCGCTCTGAGTGGGGAATCAACTGGATGGCAGGGTGTTTATGTATCATTGGAAATAACCTACACGCCAGGAGGAACCAGTAAGCATCGAGGGTTCCCCCTTTCGATTACACAATGAAGTCCTCCTCGTTTACGAAAGCCTTAGAAAATGGGAGCGGAAGTATTCCTCATTGCTTTGGGTATATATGACCCTGTGTCTGAATCGGGCCCCAGTCCCGGGTATGAGGGCCCTGACCTGCCCAACTGACTCGTTCATCTGGATGATGCCTCTTATGTCTTTAGATGGTCTCTGTCTTCTACAGCTTAATAACATTTTCCTTATATTTGAGATGGGATACCTTTTGTACCTTAAAACAGCCAGGATCGTGACCTTTAGTATGATTTTCTTTACTCAAGTACCTCAGATGTGCTTCTACCTGGATGTTGTGACCGGATGGTAAGACCTCCAGACCAAACAAGTTCCCAGTCCTGCCTCCCAGGGACTGTGTACGAGGGTTTCCCATGCCATCAATATTGTGGAAGCAGACCACCTTATTTTTCTCCCAACGAGCAGCTGGTGGTTTGAATGTCTGACCTTGCAGTTGCTGCCCAACACTTACCTGACAAGAACACCAGGTTACCTTGTAGTATAAAGTTAGCACCCAGAAATGCTCAGTCCTTTCTGTAACTCTATGTTCTGTAAAGGCTTAATTTAGTTACACATTCAGAACACGACCCTTGACACTTTAAATAATGCTATAACTTTATGTTGGTTGTATTTGACCAAAGAAACAGATCCAAGAATACTCATAGACGTGTAAGAGTACGCTTTATAACAAGAATTATATGTCAAGCAACCATCCGAGCATGGTCCAGATCAAGTCTGTAAGCCGGAACAGACTCTTTAAGTCCGGTAGTGGTTCACAAATCCCTCTTGAGAATCAATAATACAGATTGCAGGAAGATCGCAGGCTGGTATGTAGTCTTGTAGCTCCTCTGGAGGCAGACCCGTTTCCAGGGCTCTCCCTGTCCCCAGAACTCTCCTTGTGGGAAGGCCGCGAAAAGAGGTAACATCAGGCTAGACTCCAGCTGACAGGCTAGACTCCACCCCTTTATTATGTAAACACCCACCACAGACCAGCTCTTGTCAACTCGACACTTTTACACAACGTTTTAAGATAACTTATTAAGTACTTTTATTTGAGGCTCTTACATCTCTTATCACAATCCATCCAGTCATCCATGGTGTCAAGCACATTGGTACATAGGTTGCCATCACGAATTTCAAAACATTTTTTCTACTTGGCCCTTGGTATCGGCTCATTTCCCCCTTCCCGCCCCCCGCCCTACACAACTCGTTACCCATACAGAATTTTTAAAACCAAGGCAACAGTAAAATAATACTTGCGCATAACAGGATAAAACTAAAATGCACACAACTCAAAATGTGGAAACCTCCTTTAAACAGAACATTCTATAAGTGTACAAAAGTATTCCCCCAACAATTGCAGTTAAGTGAACACCTATCTCATAATCCTATAAACACATTCCCTGATTCATGAAAGCTTGTAAGCCAGCCACTTCAAGCCTTCATCCTCTCCGTGTTGAGTATCCAATTTCGACACTGCCCACCTACATCAACCCAATGATCTCAGGAGCCAAACTTTCTTTGATGTGAAGAATCTTCATTCCAGTTGGAACCTTGTGAAGTCTGCATCCATAAGCAGAGTCAAATCAGGGCAGGCCGCCCATAAAGTCAGCAGCACTACGCACCACGTCACCGGCTCAAAGATCTCATCTTCCTCTGGTTGGCTTCTGGTCAACTCAATGTGGGCTGCCTCACCAGGGTGCTCATTGGGTGCTGTGCCTTTGGACCATGGGCCTCATCACAAATTCTCAACACCCCTAGCCCTCTTGAGCTAGTCCATGACCTGCACAATTCTTTACGTTTCAGAGCAGCCATGTTCTAGTCTTCTTCTCTAGTATCTGCAAACAAGGTCCACAGGTGTCAGTGGCCAGAGTCAACCTCTTTATTGCTGAGTTTCTCCCACTTCCACTCAAGTGGATCCAGGTGGTCCCCTAGCAAGCATTTCCAGGTTCAGTCTTACAGAGGAGTTTCTTCATGGCTCCAATTTTTCCCAGCTTCAGGCACAAATCACTAATTCAAAATTCAAAATACCACAGCCCTCCAGGCAAACCTCTTTGAAAGCAAATGTCCCAAGAACTCAAAGCAGTGGGTGGGTCTTATCTTTTCAGAGCCGTTGCATGCCTGTCCTGTACACACTTAAAGCTCCAGTTTAATCGCTAGAAAATTTAAAACAGGAAGTTTTATTTTAAGTAACAATTTTTCATTAATAATCCACAGGTAGTAAAGACAGAATAGTTTTTATTTTTAGTTAGCTTGTTTCTTTGAACAGGGATGTTGGCCCCACATATTGGTTTGTCTTTAGTATTTGCTTCTGCCTCCCCCAGACCCCACCCCTTCTCTATCGGGCTGGGTTCACCCATGGCTTGAGATGGTGTGTGAATCAGTGTGGACAATGCCTCCTCTCCACAGAAGAGGAAACCTTCTCGCTTGTCTGCTACGTCAATCGTAATTGTGTGAGTGGAACTCACGTCGACTGTTTATTACTCTTTCACCTTCCAACATATCTGTCCCATGAGCCGCTGTAAACACCATAGCAACTGTTTCCTCCATAAAAAGCAGGCCCCTCGTGTAGCTGGAGCATTAAGGGAGTTATAGTGGCTCTCACATGAACCTCTGTAGGAAGCTCCACTGGGATGACGTGGTCACGACCAGGACGGTAGGAATCTCTACTGCCATCCCCTCTGGAGGGTCAGTCATCATGTGACTTGAGTAACCACAATCATGCTCTGCGTCTTCCCTTGTGTCCCGAGAACCGGTGTAACCTCTGCTTGAATAACTGTCTTCAGTAGACTCTCCATCATCTTTGGAATAAACATCCTTGCGGGAGGGCAGGGGCTCCCTCTGAGAGGGGTCTGCTTACCTGTAGCTTCCATGTGATGCAGGAACGCTTCCTGCATTTCCCTGCTGCTGTGCACTAGTCCTGGGAGTGTTCTGTAAGGAGGTACCCTGTACTTCCTGGTAGAAGGACTCTTCACTAGAAGTGGTTTCCTGGAAGCACTCGTAGTAACACTCACAAAATAGCCAGGGTCACCCACAGGACCCCCATGGGAAAAGGGTTCCCTGCTTCCTCCATAGACCCCGCTTCTACCTCTGCTTCAAGGACCTGGTGGTGGTCTACGTCTACTACGCTAAGTGTTGGTTCACTGGCTCGTTAGACTTTGAGGGTTTCTTCATCTGAGGACTTTCTATTAGTATCTCTGGCTGCATCTTTAGCATCCCATGGCCTCTTGAAGGTGACAAAAGACAGATCCTCTGGAATTGCTTGTTCCTCAGTCACTTGTCAGTACTTCTAATTTTCATCTGCATTTGCAAAATAATGCTGGGGTGGGAGGATTCTCTTTTGTTTCTGTACTGAGCACTCTGATGAAGAGTTGCCCACGCTGGAGACCTTTCACCATTTTCCTCCAATGATGAATTTTAGCGGATGGTGTCTGCTCTACAGCACTGTGACCCTGCACGAACGTTGGCGACCGGGTGAAGAGTGGAAGACGGATGCCTTCAGGATTACTGGGAAGTGAGCTGCTGACATTCTTAAGACCTCTACAGGCTGGCTCCTAGTTTTGTCAAGAGGTTTCCTGCTGGTTTAAGGGCTTTCCCACGGTCCTGAAATTCATAAGGCCTCCATGCAGTGAGTTTTCAGATGGGCTTTCAGCTGCGAGGACACCCGAAAGACTTTCCCACACTTCCGACAGTCGAAAGGCTTCTCCCCAGTGTGAATCGTTTTGTGGACTATCAGGTGGGACAAATCGCTAAAGGCTTTACCACACTGCTTACATTCATAAGGTTTTTCCCCACTGTGGGTCCTAATGTGCAAAAGAAGATGTGAAGATCGAGAGAAAGCTTTGCCGCACTCTTGACATTCGTAAGGCTTCAGCCCCGTGTGAGTTTTCACATGTTTCGTGAGGTAGGCGGGGGTCTTAAAGACTTTCCCACATTCCTTGCATTTGTATGGCATGTCTCCGCTGTGGGTCCGTACGTGTTGCCTGAGGACTGAGGAATACCCAAACGACTTCCCACACTGCTCACATTTGTAAGGTCTCTCTCCACCGTGGGTTCGCATATGCGTCGTCACCGCAGACAGAGAAGTAAAGGTCTTTCCACATTCCTTACAATCATAAGGCTTCTCGCCCGTGTGGATCCTTTTATGGACAGTGAGGGCTGGGGCCTGCTTGAAGCTCTTCCCACAGTGCTCACAGGCGTACGGGCTCTCTCCGCTGTGCGTTCTCACGTGCTTCGTGAGGTCCGAGGAGCAGTGAAAGGCTTTCTCACATTGCTTACATTCGTAAGGCCTCTGTCCTGTGTGAATCCGAACATGCTCAGACAAGCAATAGGGGTGACTGAAGGTTTTCCCGCATTCATTGCACGCATAAGGCCTCTCCCCACTGTGGGTTCTCAGGTGTGAAGTCAGATGGGAGGAACGCCCAAAGGCTTTCCCGCAGACCTCACATTTGTAAGGCCTCTCTCCGCGGTGTGTTCTGATGTGGTGATTAAGGTACGAGGAGTGGGTGAAGGCTTTGCCACACTCTTTACATTCATACGGCCGCTCCTCGCTGTGAGTGGTCCTATGTTTACTGAGATGTGAGGAATTGCTAAAGGCTTTCCCACAATCTTTACATTCATAAGGCTTCTCGCCGCTGTGGGTTCGTCTGTGTATCGTCAGCGATGAGACCCGAGGAAAGGTCTTCCCACACTCCTTGCAAACGTAAGGTCTCATTCCACTGTGGATCCCTTTATGTTGCGTGAGGGAGGCAACCTGGCTGAAGGCCTTCCCACATTCCTGACATTCATAAGGCTTCAGCCCATTGTGCGTTTTCAGGTGTCGACTAAGATGGGAAGAGCACCGGAAAGCTTTGCCACATTCTTTACACTCATACGGCCTCTCCCCACTGTGAATCCTTTTATGGATAATGAGGTTGGAAGATTGAGTAAAGGTCTTCTCACACTCCTGGCATTTATAGCGCCTCTCTCCGGTATGAGTCCGAGCATGCTGAATGAGAGAGGAGGAAGAAGTAAGGATCTTCCCACATTCCTGACACTGGTAGGTCCTCTTTCCACTACGAACTTTATGCATGGCGAGCTTTGAAGACTGAGAAGAAACTTTCTCATCCTCCTGACATCCAGACGCCACGTGCTCCCTGTGAGTTTGCATGTGTTGCGTGAGCAACCAGGAAGATCTGAAGTCTCTCCCACACTGCGTACATAAGTGTTCCTTTCCGAAGTTTTGAAAGGTTCTATGTAAAACTTGCGATGTCGGAGGACTATCGGGCTTCCCGTGTTCTTTACCCTTACGACCTTTCAAATGCGTCCCAAGGGAGGAAAGACCATAGGAATTCTTCCTGCATCGATTACATTCACAGTGTTTCTCACCAAGGCATGTTGTTATAGGACTGGTGTCCGCCCCACACACCACCCTTTTAGTACAGGTACTCCTTCTTTTAAGAGTTCCCAGAGCAGACGTTGGGCTCCCGTGGCCAAGGCAGGCTTCTCCACATTTCTTACACGGAAAGGTGTTGCAGTCAGCATCAGATACAACATGAGACAGCGAGTGATCTGTGGCGGCCCCGCCACGCTGACTTGGTTGAGATGGATTTTCTCCAGTAGCAAGGCTTTGAGCTGCTGCAGTGCCATCTGGGATTTGGCTGAAGGTTGTGTCACACCTGCTGCCTTCATTATTTCCACAGAGACTCTCTTCTCTAAGGTCTCTGCAAAAATTAAAAGTCAGTTGAATATAACCTTGCCCCTTTTTCTGCTTCACACACATGTATGAAGATACTGTATTGTCAAAATTCTAGTTCAAAACTATGGGAAGTAAGTAGATGAATGGCTTCTGGGGAAGTTGGGCGGGGAAAGGGGGAGCTAATAAAGAGTACAGACTGAAGAAAATGTTCTGAAACTGATTGTGGAAATGACTAATCAAATCTTTTTGATGTCACTGATTATTGAATTCTAGGACATGTGAATGACATGCCAATAAAATGATTGAAAAATACAAAATCAAAAAGATCCTCGGAGCACATGATCTTAACGGTGGTTTTTCATGTCAACAAACAAGTAGGATCTCTGGGGGCACAAGGAGGTACACACCACACAGCACTCTACCAGGTCAGCAGTTTCAACACAACTACAGCTCAGCAGGATAAAAAACAAGTTTGCTGACTCCTGGAAAGCTCTAAGTCTGGGGACCCCAAGGGGAAATTCCACCTTGTCCTGTAAGGTCAGTGTAAGTTGGAACTGACCCAAGGTGAACTGTACATCTCTGTGGGTATCTGCACATGTGGACAGATTGATGGATGATGGGCACAGCTATGTGGGTCTATCTAAGCATGTTGTTTTCATACGTATCAGGGCTTGGAATCCATTCAGGAAGATCCAGCAATTTCCAATGAAACTGAGGGCAGTGTCTCTGGAGGCTGCTGGACATCCCATCAGAGGGGTCACAAGGAAGGGAACAGACAGGGTGCAGTACAACACTGACAACACACACAACTTTCCTCTAGTTCTTTACTGCTTCCACCCCACTCCACTATCATAACCCCAGTTCTACCTTACAAATCTGTCTAAACCAGAGCATGTACACAGGTACAGATAAGAGCTGGATTCACAGGGAATCTAAGGCAGATTAACCTCTCAGAACCAACAGTGAGAGTAGCCATTCTAGGAGAGGAAGGGAAGGGGGGAGGGAAAAGGGGGAACGGATAACAAAGATCTATATATAACCCCCTCCAAGGGGGACGGACAACAAACAAGTGGGTGAAGGGAGACATTGGTCGGTGTCAGACATGAAAAATATATAAAGTAATAAAGGTTCATGAGGGAGGGAAGGTGAGGGGGAAAATGGGAACTGATACCAAAGGCTCAAGTAGAAAGAAACTGCTTTGAATATGATGAAGGCAACAAATGTACTTGTGAAATGTAGGGATGCATTGTGATAAGAGCTGTATGAGTCCCCAATAAAATGATTTTATAAAATAAAATAAAAGACGGCCATTCTCTGCATAGGATTCCTCAAACTTTATGGATCTATTGAGGAACCGGATTACTGGATTCCCTTGTGGAGATGGACACATGTGAAAAAAAGTCCAGCCAACAGTCAAGTCTGAGTGGGGCTGATGTTTCTGTGGTCTCAGCGTCTGACGGCCAAAATATGAATGCAGCCTATTTAACACTCACAACACCTGTACAGCCGTAAGAAGATTCTGGGGTCTGGACTTATGTGCACAAAAACATTCAAGTGTGTTTTAATGTCATGACACCGTGGTGTTTTCTCCTAGGGAAACGGATTCCTTCTGGGCCTGACGCTCACCTTGCTAGTCTCCCTGGGTCTTTGTGCTGATCTTCGCCGACGCGCCATTCAGAGACGTCGGCCTGCAAGGAGGACCAGGCGTCGTTCTTCCTGAATAGCAGCATCACACGGTCACGGGCCAACTTTTCCTCATCGTTCTGGTTGGGAGAGGCTGGCACACCGAGTTGCGTTTTGCAAAATGAAACGAGAGAAAATAATTACTAAGGGAAGGCGGCTGATCTGGACAAAGAGGACATTGCCACGTTTCGCCGCGTGGGCACAACGGCAGTGAATGGAAAGTCGAGTTTGAGAAAACGCTTTCACCTGGATTAAGAGTGACGGCAAAAACATGTCTCCTTGGGAGGCATGAACCGAAAGGTAAGAGGCACAGCACACACATGACATCCAAAGAGCAAAGAGTGTTGGTGACCACATGTAGGAGAGCACACATGGGAGAGCACAGGTGGGAGAGCACAGGTCAGACGGTACAGGTGAGAGAACACAGGTGAAAGAATACAGGTGGGAGAGCACAGGTTGATTGTACATGTGGGAGGACACAGGTGGGAGAACACCGGTGGGAAAGAACAGGTAAGAGCATAGGTCAGAGGGCACAGGTGAGAACACAGGTGGGAGAGCATTGGTGAGAGGGTACATGTGGGAAGGCGCAGGTAGGAGAGCAAAGGTAAGAAAGCACAGGTGACAGAGCAGAGGTGAGAAAGCACAGGAGAGAGGGCACATGTAAGAGCACAGGAGACGACAGGTGAGAGAGCATAAGTGAGAGAACACAGTTTAGAGGGCACAGGTGAGAGAACACATTGGGAGGGCACAAGAGGGAGAGCACAGGTGAGAGGGCACAGGTGAGAGAACACAGATGGGAGAGCACAGGTGAGAGAACACAGGTGGGAGGGCACAAGTGAGAGAACACAGGTGAGAGGGCACAGGTGAGAGAACACAGGTGAGAGGGCACAGGTGAGAGAACACATTGGGAGGACACAAGAGGGAGAGCACAGGTGAGAGGGCACAGGTGAGAGAACACAGGTGGGAGGGCACAGGTGAGAACACATTGGGAGGGCACAAGAGGGAGAGCACAGGTGAGAGGGCACAGGTGAGAGAACACAGGTAAGAGGGCACAGGTGAGAACACATTGGGAGGGCACAAGAGGGAGAGCACAGGTGAGAGAACACAGGTGGGAGGGCACAGGTGAGAGAACACAGATGGGAGAGCACATGTGAGAGAACACAAGTGGGAGGGCACAGTTGAGAGAACACAGGTGAGAGGGCACAGGTGAGAGAACACATTGGGAGGGCACAAGAGGGAGAGCACAGGTGAGAGAGCACAGGTGGGAGGGCACAGCTGAAAACTCCGAGTCTCACCCTGTCTTTACCGTCCCCCGGCCCTGAACTTGACGCCATCACCTAAAACACTGTGAATGGAGCCTCTGAGTTTCTCACCACAAGAAAATGGAAGCTCACGGCGACACAGGTGGCCCCGTTTATTGCAAAAGGAGTGTATCTGAGGTCCACAGACCAGGGGACGGTGCCCGTGTGACCAATCCCTCTAGGTTGCCCTTCAGCACAAGACGTGGAAGCAAAGTCAATGAAGATACCAATGTCCAGTAACTGTATGTTAAAAGGTGGGGCAGCGGGGAATGAGCTGATACCCAGGGCTCAATTTGAAAGGAAATGCTTTGAAAACGATGATGGCAATGAACGTACACATGTGCTCGACACAATGCATGCTGGATGGATTGTAGTAAGAGCTGTATGAGCCCCCAATAAAATGATTTATTAAAAAAATGATGACGGCAACATAAGCACAGACGTGCTTGACAGGATGGATGGATGGATGTGTGGATTGTGATAAGAGTTGCAAGAGCCCCTGATAAAAATGATTAATAAAAACCCCAAAGAACAAACCAAGACAAGACCCATTCTTCCGACGTCATTCTCACCGACGGAGGCCAGGTGGGTCAGCGTCTCCATCATCACGTCCCTGTAGAGTCTCCTCTGAGCGAGGTCCAGCAGAGCCCACTCCTCCTGGCTGAAGACCACGGCCACATCCTCAGGGACCACGGAGCCCTGAAACAGCCCACACGCTCTGGGTCAGGAAGCTCCCACGTCGCCCCATGTGCCCAAGAGCTCAGTGTGCAGCAGACCCCACAGGCGTCTCTACCAAGGACCACCCTTAGGATATACCACCACCCTCCTCTGTTCGCCAACCGCAAAGACTTCCTCAAGGACAGCATGTGCTCCCAAAGCCTCACAGCACACGGAAGCCATGCCTCCACGGTGCACTGCCCGTCGGGGAAGTCTTTCCCCGTCTGTTACGGCCCAGGACAGGGAGAAATGCCACCTCATCACTTTCACAAGCACACACAGCCACACCTCCGCCCAAGAGCAATCTCCACAAAGCACAGGGGCAATCCCCTGGGACAGACAAGGTTGACTGAGCCAACCCGGCCAGCAAGAACGTGTGGGATTCCTCAGGGCGCAGTCTGATTGGACGGCAAAGAGATCAATGGCCTTGTATGGCCCAAACCCCCCTCTCTTCCTCTCTGGTGATCAGACCACCATGCTGCTGCTGTAGCTAGCTGTCGGCCTCCACTTATGAGCTGCTCCACCTCTGGGACAGCCAACCCGAGGATCCTGTGCTAGAGCTTGAGGTTCCTCAGAGACCGGCTTCTCCACAGCTGGTGCACATGCTTGAGCCGGAGACTGGTGGGTCCTGAAGTCCTGCATTGCTTGAGTTCCATATTCCATCCGGGCCTGCTTTTCTAAGCTCCTGAGCTGCTGTTGGTGACCCGCCCTGCTGTGTGCTGCCAGTGGGCAGACTCTGCCTGCCTTGTCCGATGGAGACCCAGCTGTCTGCTTCCTTGACCTTGGGCCAGGCAGCCCTCCAGAGTTGAAGGACTTCCAGTCTATTAACTTCTATGGAAGTGAGTTGAACTGAGCCCTCTGTCCTGCTGTGTGGACTGATTAGCTGTTATAGTCCTTTGTGCTGTATAAACCTACACACACACACACACACACACAAAACCCTAAGTGTCCTGGTTTTGTTTCTCTAGAGAACTCTGCCCAACACTTCAATCAACCCCTGCTGAGCCAAGAAAAAGAAGCAGGTGGACTCATCTTGAAGGATTAATTTCTCCATGATGTCCTTCCTCTCTACGGACATTGTCTAGTGGCTGCTCGGCCGGTTCCTGCTCAGTAAAGCCTTGGCTGACACAGAGCCTGGCTGAGCAGGAGGGAAAACCCTGCTTCCTCTGCCCAGACCTGTGCTCCCTGGACACACCTGTGGCTTAGAGACAATCCGCCCCTTCCACGCACGGCGACAGTGACGTCAGATGCACAGATACGGATTTGTCTGGAGTTGGGAGCACACAGTGGATACCTGCCAAGTCGTTAATGAAGGAAAGAGAAAAACAAGCTGCCAACAAGCACAGCATCTCACATGTTTGAGAGTGGAGGGCATATTTCAAAGAAACTGACAGAATTCTTACATCAGACTCTCAAGTCCCTTCCTTATAAAGCAGTGGTTCCCACCTTCCTCAGGCCGCAGCCCTTTCACACACGTCCTCGCGTGGGGGTGACCCCGGAGGTGGGGGCATCTGCATGTGGACGGACCCGCCTGGAGACGGACAAAGGAGCAGTGTCTCCGTTTGTTAGAAATATGGTCTTAGGCGACCCCTGTGAAAGGGTCGTCGGGTTCCCAAAGGGGCACTTTACACAGATGCGGCACACTGGGGGCTCAGCAGCGGGGATCGACGACGGCTACCTTCATTTAGCGCGCAGGCAAAGGGAGTAACGTCATCAACTGAGAAATCACCCACTGCGTAGACAGAGAGGCGCAGGCAAAGACGTGCCGCCTCAATTCTAGAAATCTGCAAGCAGACTGGGATGATCCTGCCCTCGCTCACATCTCACACGCGCACGACGTCAGAGGGCAAGCATTAACTGTGGGGAACATGCTCATGATGTCACTGGATAATCATTCGCTTTTGGGAACACGCCATGAGGTCGCAGGATCAGCATCAAGGTTGGGAAAGGTCACGTTCGTGAACAGCACTGCAGTTCTTCAGCCACGATGCACACGCTTGACTATGTGACACGGAACGTACACGCTCAGTCACCGTTCTCACAATCACGAAACCATTCATCTTTCAGACGGAGCTGCTCCGAACGCTGGGCTGAGATCCCGGGGTCAGCGGGTCGGAACACCAGCTGCTCGGGGAAAAGGCAGGGCTTTCTCCCCTGTGAAGATTTACAGCCTGGAAACGCAGAGGCCCTGCTGCCCGGTCCTGGAGGGGCAGCTAAGTCGGCATCCACTCGATGGCGGTGAGTTTGGGTCTTCGGTTTCATCCACTCGTACAAACCACAAAGGTGACTTTGAACTCTGCTGCTAAGCAAAGCCCTAAGGACATTGGGGTTTTAAAAGCTGCCCTTTATCTCAGCCGGAGAACACTGCAAACTAGAATTTTTAAACCGTAAGGGATTCTACCACGATCGATCAGCATCACAGGGATCTTTAAAGGACCATCGCAAGATTACTTCAGCTTGGGGCAGGTTTAAATCCCTTAAAACACAGGCACGCCTCTGCACTTGGGCATTTCCATCCCTTTCACTCAAATCCTGGGGGTAACAATGCTACGGGCTTGATGGAATTTTTTCTGAGGAAACGGAAAATTAAAGTATTTACACACACATACACACACACACACACACACACACACAGCTTATATTTAGTCTCTACCAAATGAGAAAGCACTATCAACAGTCACATAACACCTGGGATGTACATATATGTACGTGTATGTGTGCACCTACGTGTATACATGCACACGTATACACACAAGTGTGTATATATGTACGTGTGTGTATATACATATACATGATCTCAGCCTAGGTAGGAGGTCGAGGATCATTGTTGGAGACTCTGTGTCCACACACAGGGAAGCCTTCAAGGAAAGTATTCTTCGGCAAAAAAACATCACACTGGCCTGGAGTTGCAAACATAATCGCAGTTGGACAGACTGCCCCTAGTTCCTGCCTGGATGACACCAGGGGACACCCCTCCTAGACCCATCTTCAGCCAGGAGGCCCCCCGACGGCATCTTCCCGACTCTCTATCCCAGGACAGGAGGGACAGTTTTCCAATTTCATAGCAACTGTTCCGGCCCCTTGAGGCAAATGGGGGAAACCACAGAGACAGGACAGGGGGTCTCTGGAGGCCGTGTCTCACCAGAGAGCAGCAGCGGGCAGATCGCTGAGGCCCATGGGGCCAGACCAGCATAACCTGAGACAGGTGAACCCAGGCACCCAGACGATCTCAAGGTCCCTCCTGGGACTGGGCACCCTGCTCCCTGCTGGGCTCCCCCTTCACGGAACAACCAGGCGCCCGGCAGTTCCCACACAGAGCAGGTCCGTCTGACTCACATGCAGGTGCGCACAGCCCTGCTTGCTGCAAACTCACCATGTCCTCGCTGCAGATCCTGCGCGTCGGGGGCACGGTCGTCTCCCAGCCCGAGGGATGGGAGTGGACACAGGGCAGAGAACACTCAGAAGAAGATGAGGTCTGACTGGTCCACGCACCAGCTGGCCAGAGATGTGCACTTTCTCCCTGGGATGGTGTGGGTGAGCCAGACGGTTCACTGGCTGAGTCGGGCTGGGTGTCAGGATGCAAACGTAAGCACTGTGGAGAGGCGGACGACACAGAGGGTGAAGCAGCAAGAAGCAGTCGGTCTTAGGGCTCTGAGCCAGGATGGGCCGGACGTCCACAGCACCGAAGGTGGACCAGGCCTGGGCACGCAGGGTCTGCCCCACCACTTTCTCCTTCATTACAGGAAGTTTAAAACCCTGCTGGACCCACAGCCGTGGAAGCTCTAGGGCAGTGGTTCTCAACCTCCCTTTCACGCACCACCTCCTGCGGTGGTGACCCCCCACCATAAACTTAGTTTCGTTGCTACTTCATCACTGTCAGTTTGCTACTGTGATGAATCGTCATGGAAATGTCTGACAGGCAAGATGTGTCATCTCTTTCTTTTCTTTTTTTAAAATTGATTTATTTCAGCTTCCCCTGGAGTCAGCGTCTAGAACCATATCCATCTATTGCATTTCCCAAGGACGCAGGATGTATTTTTGTTGTTAGAAATTGAACAAAACTAAACATAGTTAAAGCATAACAAAGTAAATACAACAAAAAGCTCTTCTCTTGTGCCGTCAACACTAGCCATTCACTTCCTTTATTGCATTTTACTTAATGTTTCTTTTCTTTTCTCATCATTTTATTGGGGGCTCATGCAACTGTTACTACAACCCATAACCTTTCACAGCCTTCACACCGCTGCCCCACACACGTAGAAGGCTGTACTGATATGAGAGGCTTTCACGGCACCCATCCTAGGCCACCACTGTCTGTCAGTGTGTCTGTCCTGCTGGGGTGGCTGCGGCCATTCTGCAAGCTTCAGGCAGTGGTACCTCACGTGTCACCATGGTCACCCCGGGGAAGAAGTTTTCAGCAGCTCCGGACTGAGAGCCGACGACTGAGAAGGAATTGGCCGCCCGCTTTGAAGGAGGGAGATGCTGGAAACCTCCCACGAGCACGCAGCCTGGGACCTCGCTCAGATGCTGACGGCCTGACGGCTGAGAGCAGAAGGCTGTCACAGACAGTGCTGGAGGACAGGCCGCGGATCGGAAAGCACTGAAACTGTGACTGAGGAGGCGCTGCCAGCTCCAGGGGGTCCTAGGGAACCCGCGGGAGTCAGCAGGCCCTGAGGGTCTGCATTTGTTCGAGAGGGGCAGAGGTGAGCGTGCTACCATGCAATGTATCTGACTCCTTCATTCGACCCTCTCTCCTGTCTCCCAGCCTCCGTGACTTTACCATCATCTTTACACATCATCGACGTACATTTGCACCTTCCGGCCCTTCAGTTGTGGGAGGCTGTTTTCCCCTGACACTCAATAAGTCTTAAAACAGAAAGAACTCAGGAAACTTGAAGATTCCATGGGCAAAAAACGGACGCCCGGTGGCGTAGTGGTTATGCTTGGCCTGCGATCCGCATGGTCAGCAGTTCAAACCCACCAGCCTCTCCCAGGGAGAAGGCCTGGGCTTTCTACTCCCATAAGCAACGCCGGTCTCGAGAAGCCACCAGGCGTCGCTGAGCATCAGCATGAACTCAATGGCAGTGAGTGAACGAGTGATGGACAAAAATTGAACGATGCAGGAAGCAGACAAAGAATGTGGAACGAACGCAGATTTCTTGTACGATAAGGCAGCAGCCGACCCAAAGCCCATCTGTAGGCCACTGGACACCCCCTTACAGAAGGTCGCGGGGAGGAGACAAGCCAGTCAGGGTGCAGTGAAGTAACGATAAAACATAAAACTTTCCTCTAGATCCTAAATGCTTCCTTCCCCCCACTATCATGATGGCAATTCTACCTTAGAAATCCGGCTAGTCCAGAGGATGTACACTGGTACAGATAGCAACTGGAAACACAGGGAATCCAGGACAGATGATCCCTTCAGGACAAGTGGTAAGAGTGGCGATACCAGGAGGGTAGAAAGAAGGTGTGGTAGGAAGGGGTAACTGATTATAAGGGTCTGCATATAACCTCCTTCCTGGGGGAGGGACAACAGAAAAATGGGTGAAGGGTGAAGTAGGACAATGTAAGAAATGACAAAATAATAATTTATAAATTATCAAGAGTTCATGAGGGAGTGAGGAGCGGGGAGGGAGGGAGAAAAATGCAGAGCTGATGCCAAGGGCTTAAGTGCAGAGCAAATGTTTTGAGAATGATGAGGACAAAGAATGTACAAATGTGCTTTACACAATGGATGGATGGATGGCTATAGGAAGAACGCGGCATCAGGACTGGAGGGAGGCTTGTTAACAAGCGGCGGTAAACAGAGAGCGCAGGCTTGCTTGTGGAAAGCGGGATGTGCAGCGTCTACTGATGAAGTTGACCTGTATAGACTCGCACTCAGTGTAAAGACCCAAATCCCCACAGCTGGCCCGACAGGTGACATCACAATCAATGGGGAGGTTGAAGCTGTCAAAGATTTAGTCTCTGTTGGACCCACAGTCAATGCTCACAGAAGCCGCCGTCCAGAGATCCAAAGATGCTTTGCATGGAGGCAAATCTGCCGCCAAGACCTCTCTACAGAGCACGGAAAAGCAGAGAAGTTACTTTGAGGACTAAGGGGCACCAGACCCAAGCCATGGTATTTCCGATGGCCTCGCAGGCATGTGAGTGGGAGATTGAATGAGGAAGAACAAAGTACAATCAAGGGGCTGTGTCGCTGCTCCGGCAGAGAATACTGAAAATTCCATGCACAACCAAAGATACGAATAAATCAGTCTTGGAAGAAGTGCAGCCAGAGCGCTGCGTAGAGGCCGGGATGGGGAGAGTCTGTCTCAGGTAGTGTGGACGTGTCGCCAGGAGAGGCCAGTCCCTGGAGAAGGACGTCGTGTTTGCGCAGCAAGAAGGAGGAAGGCCGTCCAGGAGACGGCTGAGACAGTGCCTGCAGCCGTCAGACACGGGAGCAGTGGTCAGGATGGGACAAGACTGGGCAGTGCTTTCTCTGCTGTGCGCAGCCTGGCTGCGGGTGAGAACCCCCTGGATGCGCCCAACAACCACAGACACGTGATTAATCCTTGTTCATGTTGTGGTGCAGATTTTGGTTTTCCCGCTTCTATTCGCCCCCCTAATTTGTTCTGAAACGAATTGCTACGCCCTGTTTTCCAGTAGCCTGGGATTCCTTAACACTCTGTATTTCAACCTGGTCACAAATCCACCAACAAATAAGTCAGGAACTCGGTTGCCTTTCCCTAGAAGGACAACCGCACGCCTCTGTGCCCATTTCTCTCCACACGGCCCCCCAAACGAGCCGACCCCCGATCTTTCATTTCCAGATCTGGGTGGAAAATGTTCTATTTCTCACCCGGCTCTTTCCGATCACATCTCACCCTCCCTTTCAGCATTTTCACTATCAGCACCCCCTTATTCACTCACTTTCCCAGTTTCCCCTTTGTAATCTGCAGCAAAGGCTGCAGAATCTGAAATCAGATGCCCATTTCCGAGCACCCTGCGAAGGTACTCTGCACCAACGTTCACGTGCAGACCAGCTCCACAGGGAGGAAGACGGGACGAAGGGGCTGTCTGCACCCGGTACCTGTGCTGAGCAAAGATTACCTGCCAACACCGCAAGGGAGGCTCTGCAGCAAACCAGGCACACGTTAGACACCAGCAAACCAGGCACACGTTAGACACCTCTGGGCAAGGTCACCTGAGCACGTCGGCTAGAAACCATCAACGCTGCATCCTACAGCCAAGCACACCCCATACCCTCAGCCACACACACAGCCCTCCCTGCCGCCCCTGCAAGTGGGGTGAAACGGGCTTTAAAAAAAAGGATCTGAGCTCGGCGGTTCTCAACCTGCCCAAGGCCGCGACCCTTTCACACAGCTCCGCACGTGGTCGTGACCCCCGAACATCACACTATTCTTCATCGCTGCCACGCTGCCACTGTGCTGAATCGTCAGGTCACTGTCTGATCGGCAGGATGCAGCGTCAGTGTGAGAAATCGAACATCATTAGAGCACAGGGATTCCTCACAGAAGCGACACGTCATTCTGGACGATGAAGTGCTGACGTCGAACGATAAACGAGTGACGCTTCGTCGTGAAGCAGGATGGGCAGCAGGGAAACAGTCTTCAGGCCGGGTTCCCACAGGTGGGCGCCTCTGCACGTGGGCGACGCGCCCGGGGACAGAGGACGGAGGAGCGGGGTCTCGGTGCCCGAGACCATCGGAAACATGTGTTCTGCGATGGTCCTGACTTAGGGGACCCTGTGAAAGGGACGTTCCAGCCCCCAAAGGGGTCGCGACCCCCAGGCTGAGAACCACTGACAGCTCTGGCTCCTTCTCAGTTCCAGCTCCTCCTCTGGGTCCTCAGTCTCCCTTTGCGGCCACTTCCCCTCCGGGCTTGTCGTGCTCCCCGATGCTTCCACTTTCGGGTGCAAGGCGCCCACCCCGCCCCCCACGCTGCAGGGGCGGCCTCAGACGCCATCCATCGACCACCTGAGCCCCTAGTGCCCGGCGTCCTGAGAGACGCGGGGAATTGCTAACCTGCTGCCGCCGCGGGAATTCCTTCCGCCGAGAAGCAGCGGGAAAAGCCACCCAACAAGCGCTTTCACGGGTCCACGGCTCGCGTCCATCCTCCAGAACGACCGACAACTGCCGGACGTGCAGGCTCCACCCGCCTCGCTGACAGCCCGCCTTTCGGGGTTCGCCGCACCCTCTTCCTCGCCCACGAGCCGCCCCTCAAACCCAGCGCCTCCGTCACGAGCTCGCGCGGGCCTCCGGAGCCCGGGGCGGTCGGCGAAGCGCTCAACGCCCCCCCAAAGCGGGCACCCCGACCGTCCTCCAGGGAGGCGACCCTGCCCCCCGCGTCCCCCTCAGGGCCGGCGCGTGTTCGCCCCCGGCGCGGACACCTCAGGGGACGCCGCAGGGACCCGCCGCGGACCGTCCGTCCGTCTGTCCGTCCGCCCCGCCGCACAGGGGGCCGACCCGGAACGGGGACCGGAAACCGCCGGGGCCGCGTCCCCGCCGAGCCCGGTCCCCTCAGGCCTGAGGGCCGCAGCGCGGTCAGGGCCGCCGTCCCCTCCCCGCCCCGCCGCCCGCCTGCGCCCGCGGGCCGGCCCGGAGCCCCCTCCCCGCGCCCGAGACGCTCGGGGCCCCGACTCCGCACGCGCCCCGCCCCCCGGGCCCCGGCGGGGACGCGGCACCTGAGGCGGCACCGAGACGCGCAGCTGCGCCCGGCTTCTCGGCGTCCGCGCGGCGCGGCGGGTCGGGGGGCGGGAGGGGCGCGGGGGCGGCGCCCGCACCGGGGACGGGGCACCGGGCTCTGCGGACGCGGGAAACCGACACGCACCTTGCGAGCGCCGGTCCGCTGCGGGCTGCCGGGCGGGGAGGGCACCTCCGCTTCCGGTGTGAGGCCCGCGGGAGCAGCACTAGAGCGCGTCCGGGCGGAAACGCGAACCGCTCCGACTGCTGCGAGCAAGGTTCCGCGGCGCCCGCGTGCACGAGCGCACACGGGTGAGACTCGCGCGCGTCACGGACTGCAAGGTCACGCGCAGTCATGTCGGCATCGCAGGTTCGGAAGCGCCGCCGCCGTCGGAGCGCTCACCGGGCAGAGCTGCAGGGAGCACGTGGGCTCCTGGCGCTGGAGGGTCAGTGTTTCCACCCGGGCTTCTATTACAGGCACTTCCGCCGGGCCTCTGACGTCATCCTGCGAGGTGGGCGCGCCGGCGGCGTGAGGCGACGTCTCCTCGGGGTCCCGGCACCTTCGGGGGCGCTTCTTGAGGGCGATTCGGCGCGTTTTGCTGGGTTTCGCGATGTCGTTTTCCTCTGAGGGGAGCCGCGTGCCGCGCCGTCCCCGCCTCGCGAGGCAGCAGCTGCACGTCCTGCAAGTTGTTCTGCGTCGTTCTCCGCCGCGGGCGGGGCAGGGAGCTCGGAGCTGCCGGGGCCCGAACTGCTGACCCTGCGGTCGCACCTGACGCCCAGCCGGGCCTCCCCCGGGCGCTCCACCGAGAAGGGGCTCGCGTACCTGGTCCGGTCAGCCGGCCAGGAACTGCCCAGGAGGAGGCCTGGGAGGACGCTGCCGGGAGGGGCGGGCCGGCCCAACAGAGCGCGCCTCAGCACCGGGGAGACCCCAGACGGCGGACGCAATGCAAGGGCCCAGGGAGGAGGGACTGGACGTCCACACGGCCCCCACGGGGCACTGCCTGCACCCTGGGGCTTGCGACGGGAGCACAGCATGCAGTCTGGGGCGCCTGGGCGCTCAGGTGCGGGAAGACGGGTGCCTGAGGGAGGTCGGTCCCTGCAGACGACCAGCCAACAGCAGAAGCCTCGCCACGAACCCGGCCTTTTGCTGTGAAGTCCACCGTTAGCCAAATATCAACTCACTGCCATTGAGTCAATGCTGACGCCTAGCGACCCTCTGCGGGTGGAGGAGGGGAAGGAGAGAGGCCAGGAGGAGGGAGAGGGGGAACTGGGAGGAGGAGGAGGGAGGATGTGGGGTCCGGGTAGGAGCCCAGTCTTTCTCCAGAGGAGCTGCAGGTGGTTCCGAACTGCCTACCTTGCACATCTCAGCCCAACACATAACCGCGGGCCAAATAAAGTTGCTCCTTGTAGGAAACCTGACCTATAACACTGCCCTATTCATGGTGCTTGAGACTCGATCTCCACTTTTCGGTGTCTTCTATGCACCCCCCCCCCACCTGTTGGTCATGCTTTTAGGGTCCAGCTTCACGGCTGACCAGGTCTGTCAGTGGTTATGCGTTGGGCTGCGACCTGTAAGGTGCGCTCCAGACGCTCCTCAGGAGACAGGGCTTTCTAAAGAGGTTCAGGCTGTGGGGAAACAGGGCAGGTGCCCCATGGGGTTGCCCTGGGTCAGAATTGACTCCATGACAGTGAGGTTTTTCTCTTTAAGGGCCCTTTGGACGTCATTTCGAAAGTATCCCCTTCAATACTGACTCTTTCTGTTCAAAAGTTCTCTGACTCTGTGATAAGGATGTTTAAATTGAGTCCAGGACTGAGATAAGAATAGTAGACGACGGGGTGTTTGTCCAAGCATGTGCAAATGTCAGCCTAATTACAAAAATATTCCACCTTTGTACACTGTAGCTTTTAGAAAAACCACATACTGTTACAAGCAGCGTTTGGAGGAAAACTGCAAGCTAAAGATTATATATATAGATTATATTATATATTATTATATATTGATATATTATATTAATATATACAATATATTATATTATACATAATATATTATGTTATACATATATATAGACACCTGGGCATGTTATGCCTATAAGCTTCTCTCAGGTCGAAGCTTGGGATCCACACTCTGTACTTCACAGTCTGGTGTGGTCGCTCAGCGCTGAGTCCCGGATTAAACGCAATAAACCTTGAACTGCCCCCGGTCTCTGCTCATTCTGCTTATTCAACAACCTGCTTACAACAACTCTTGTCTGAATTTCACCCCTCACCTGATATGTTTCTCATGAGCTGGACAAGAATGGAAGAGTGGAGACGCTTGTAACTCTGAGCCTCATCCCGGTTACAGTCCTCTTGTTCAAGGCAGTTTCCGAGCCGGTCAGAGCCACACGGAATCAACCAAATGAGAAGCTTTGATTGAATGCCGGCGACTGGGAATCAGCTGTCGCTCCATCCTCTCCATCTGTGCGCAGCATGACACGTGGGTTATAAAGCATGAAACACAACTGGGGGTGCGGGCTCCAGGTGGGAAGGTTCTGGGTGAACTTCCGACGTGTTCAGTCCTGGGGTGAGGGGTTCCTAGCCACAATTTCAAAACTGTTCGCTGCGACCTGGCAGGTCTGACTTCGTCAAGCATCAGCGAAAATGACAGAAGCCAAATCCAGCCAGTTCGTTATGAACGGCCAGTGTTCCACGATGAAGAATTACACCTAATTTTCTTGTGATGAAGGGCATAATTTGCCCAAGAGGAGGGCTCAGAGACCATGGAAACCCAGGACGGTGAGGGACGAAGGGGGCCACCCCATGCCCACAGCAAACAGAAATGGGCTGTCCAGGCCCCAGTAAAGGCGTTGAGAAGAAGTTAGCATGCATTAGACTCCTACGGGGACCATCCAATGCTGAGCACGCACACACCCAGATCACCTGGACACAGGTGAACGTAGTCTAGGCACACACGAGGCACCAGCGATCTAATGTCATAATGGCACCTCTGAATTCAGCCACTGAGAATGGCCCAAACCTCAACCATGCCCCCTCAAGTTTGGAAAGATGAATACAAGACACTGACCTCAGGCCCCTCTCTTGGAGATTGGGGGTGAGTCGGGCCTCTCCCCAAGCTCAGTGCTCACGTGCACGACCTCTTAGGGCCACCTTGCCCTGCCAAGCCCCCGCCACTTGCTTCTGGGACTCCTTTTACAGCCAGTTCCCACGCGAGAACTATTCCATAGCCCCCCACCATCCGGCCTTGCATGCTGAGACGACTCCCTGAATCTTCCCTTTCCTCCACAGAAGTTACCTGGATTTACCACGGTGCTTCTGCCTCGTGAATCCTTTCAGCGCTGAGAAGCTAGCTCCTGAGAAAAACCATCCCAGAAAGCTACCGCCAAGATGCACCAGGACCCACCTTCACGAGCGTCCAGAAGGCGGACAGCCCCATGCCCGCAGGTCCAAATCGCACTGCCTGCCATTTCTCTCACGTTCCCACAGACAGGTTTTAGTGCGACTTCTCCCCCTCAGCTTCCTGGTGGATGAAACCTGCCAGACTTACCTTCTTCAGAGTGCTTAGCGATTAGCTACACATTTGGTGTCTTCACTTGCTTCCCGTCCTGTTAGTCATGATTTTGTAATTTCCCTGGTCTTGTGCTCAGCTAAGAAAGGGGGTTAATTCCCAGAACTACCAAGTGATCGTTCCTAAGGACCTGGGATGCAGGAGCTCACAAGCCGGAGGACGGAAGACAAACTAGAGATGTAATTCTAGAGGTGAGGCGGTATCTGAGGGGAGAGGCGCTGAGTCAGCACTAAGATAAACAGCTCACTGGAGGCCAGATACACACTTGGTGCTGCACATGGCTGCTGACAAGCCACGTGGAGCTGGAGGAGCCACGTGGAGATCCACGCCAGCGCTGAGATGCTTCCACCGCCACTGGATCCACAGACTTCCCACCCAGTGACCCGTGATCTTCCTGCATTCAGCGTCATTGCATGTGCTGCGTGAGTTTGAAGGAATTTATAGGTTGGTACTGAACATATGAGATAATATCAGACTTATGGACTTGATCTGGGCTGGGCTGTTTTCTCAACATACAATTGCTCTTGTCTAGAAAGCTCTTTATTAGACACAGATGGACAACCTGCTGTAAGACGGCCGTCTTTCTCATATCTTTTTAACTGCTGACCGGAGGGGCTCATTTTCCATCACTGTCTGTGACACGACTTCCTTTACTCGTGAGGTTCTGTCGTTGACTGTGTTCTGGAAAGATGAAGGTTTTCAACGCCCAGTTGCTCGCAAGAGAACTGTCCCTTTCTGATCCGGCTCTTCCGGTCTGGATGCTCTGCTGGGAGCTGCTGGCCTTGGGCAACCCCGCAGGTATCCACAGCTTCTAGCAACACAGCAAGAGAGGCCACCACAGACAGACAGGTGGCGGAAATGTCGACCACAGCTCCTGAGCACAGGAACCTGCCATCTGCATTCAGCTGGAGGTGCAAACGATAAAACCTGAAATGGGCAGCAATCAAATGGTCTAAAAGGTCAAGGCCACACAGAGGTGGTGTGGAAGTTAAGGCCTGGTGATGCGCCTCCGAAAACAGCCATGGAAGACCCTGTGGGAGTCGTTAGAGAAAGGGCTCCAGGGAGACGCTCACGTGTACGAAGGAGCTTTGTAAACAAGAGCAATTGAATCTTGAGAGCACAGCCCAGTCCAGATCAAGCCCATAATTCCGATATTAACCCATCTGTCTGATACTATTCTATAAATTCCTCTTCAGACTCATGCAGCTCATGCAATGATGCCGGATGCAGGAGGATCACAGGCCGGTGGGTGTAGAGTCTTGTGGATCCAGTGGCCATGGAAGCAGCTCAGCGCCGGCGTGGCCTCCACGTGGCTCCTCCAGCTCCAGGGCTCTAGCGTGGCTCCATGTGTCTCATCAACAGGAATGTGTTGCGGGGAGTGAGTGTGTCCCGCCTCCAGTGAGCTATTTATAAACTTGGTGCCTCCCAATGAGGCCATCAAGCTGTGACCTGATGGACGGGCTGAATTCCACCCTTCACTCAAGTCTACAGTTAACGAATGATGTAAGGACCACAGACCGAGGGGATACTCTGAAATATAGGAAGCAGGCTGTGCCCCAATGGGCCGAGGCAATAAGGGAAAGAAAAATCTCCCAGGACATTTCTGGAATCTCATTTATTGTTGCAGAAAATGTACTCCCGAAGATAAACTCTGCGGTAAGTTTAACCGAGGATCCGACAGGAATGTGTAAAGCAGCCGTTCTCAACCTGGGGGTGGCGGCCCCTTGGGGGGGTTGTGGGGGTCGAATGCCCCTTTCACAGGGATTGACCGATTCATAACAGTAGCGCAATGACAGGAAGCGACAAGGAAATAACTTTATGGTTGGGGGGTCACCCGCACAGGAGGAACGGTATGAAAGGGTCGCAGGGTCAGGAAGGTTGAGAACCTCTGTTCCAGGGGAGGAAAATGAGGTTATCTACTCCCCAGTCTCAGAAACCAGCAGGTCTACTGTCCAGTGGGGTTTCTGAGTCCAGATCCATTTAATGACAGTGAGACTGGCTTGGTTTCACGAGGCAAGCGGGGTGGAGGGGAGGGACGGGGGACCGAGGCCCTGGAAGAAGTGATCTGGTAGGTGCACGAAATAAGTGCAGGGTCGCTGTAATCGGCCTCCACTTGGCAGTGGTCAGTTATTTGGGGGGACATGGTGGAAAGGGTCACGGCTGCGAGGTGAGATCCCTGTTTCCGACATCGGCTTTACGGTGACAGTTTTCATCGATCCCCGATCCCCTATCATCTCTGAAGACGTCCGTGTACAGAACAGGAAAATTCAGAGTAATTTAAATATGAAGCGGCACAGGGGTGGGGGGTGCATGATCAATAAGCAGCAACATGAAAAATTTTAGTAGACGAAATTGAGCATGTTGAGCGTTTTATCTTAAAAAGCCCCCCCCCCCACCGTAATAGTTTATGCCTCAATTAAATTCATTACTTAGGCCAGAAGCTCCATCACACGGTATTAAACATTCCAAGTAGCAGCTATAAGATGACCCAGTCGTGTGAATTATGACGAATTCAGCACCTTTGTGTAGCAGTGCTTTAAACTGCCATGCGGTGTCTAAGGTTGTTCAAATAGTACACAGCATCATGTTCTAAGTTCAGCAAGACCTGTTAAATATTCTCTGTATCATTATAGTGTAGAAGCTCACTCAGTACATCTGTTCAAAAGGAATATATACCGTATACACACTCGAATATAAGCCAACCCTCAGCGGAGGCACCAAATTTTACCACACAAAAAACGGCATAAAGCGTGCTGGAAAATTCTGCTTATAGCTCAAAAGCAGCACCTGTGTTGCAAACGTTGGACCTGCGTACAGTCCAGCATTTTAAACCCACCCATGTAAAGCCTCCTAAATGAAAAATGTTGGGGGAGGGGGGCAAACATGGGCCTCTGGAGTCCACAATCAAGTGAAATAAAACATGAGGATGTTCCCCAAAGAGCTCAGGAAGACGCCGGTGCAATCGGTCGCTGTTCTGTAAAGGAAGACCTTGCAGTAACAGTATTGACAGGTATTATGTATTGATCGAGACATAAGCAGGGCAAAGAAAGATGATAAACAGATCAATCATAAAGCTTAAATAATAAAAATAAACATATGGTATCAACAACCCATACCCAGAACAATCATACCCATGTGAATGACAGGGCATGCGGAGTGGAGACCCAAAGCCCATCCTCTGGTTAATGCCCCCCCCCCTCCACCGCGCACTATCATGACCCCAATTCTACCTTACAAATCCAGCTAGACCAGAGCATGTGACTGGGTACAGGGAAGAGCAGGAAACGGGGGGAGAGTGAAAATACCAGGAAGGGCAGCGGGAACCGATCACAATGATCTGCATAACACCCCCTCCCTGGGGGACAAACCAAAGTGGGTGAAGGGAGACACTGGGTCAGTGTAAGACATGAAAAAATACCAACAATTTATAGATTATCAAGGGCTCGTGAGAGGGTCGAAAATGAGGAGCTGATACCCAGGGCTCAAGGAGAAAGAAAATGTTTTGAGAATGACGGCAACCGATGTACAAATGTGCTCGACTTGATGGATGGATGGATGATGGATGGATGATGGATGGATGATGGATGGATGATGGATGGATGGGTGGATGATGGATGGATGGGTGGATGGATGGACAGATGAGTGGATGGATGGATGGGTTAATGGATGGATAGGTGGTGATAAGAGATGGATGAGTCCCCAATACCTTTTTTTAAAAAGGCACTGCCCTGAGGAATTACTAAGAATGCAAGAAAGGATGGGGGGAAATGCATGTGAAAATAAACAAGGAAAGCTCAGTGTTTCATGGGGCAAAACCATCAACCTGTTCCTCACAGTTGCTGTGACTTGTCTCTGCTTCCACATCGGGGTTACCATTTACCACCTCTGTGGTGCTTGCTCACCGCTGGTCTTTTCAACCGTTTCGCATTTTTCTGTGTCTCGGTGTGTGAAGTCCGGCGTGGAGGAGTCTGGCGACAGCAAACGGAGCAAGGGTTCCGGGTGGGGGAGCCGCAGCGGGTCAGGAGCTTCCAAGAGGAAGAACATGTTTTGAATCTGGTTGTGGGAGTGGCTGTGTAGCGCTGTTGGATACGAGTGAACCGTGGAACTGTGTGGGGTACGAGGTCTGCATTGGGTCCTGATAAAACGGCTCCAAAGAACAAAACCCTTGCACTGAAAGGAAGCCCTCAAGGCACTGTATTGCTAAGTAGCAAACTGCTCACCGAGTAACGAATTGACTCACGGTTCTCACTGTTTGTTTTTTTCCTATGAAATCAACGGGTGATCCATTCGCTGAAAACAAAGAGAAGGTAAGGGGGCAGGGAAACTAGATGCATGAAAAGGAAGGAGACAGAATGGAAATAGGGACAGACACGTGCTGGGAAGACTCATCACAGCCACTGCGAGACTGCACAGGATGGCCCACTGGGAACCTACCTGAACCTTCCCGGAGCGATTAACAAGGCCCGAGTTTAAAAAACTCGTTAATTTGTTTCAATAAACATTAAATTCCTCTTTTAAGTCATTAAATATTTTAATTAAGAACCCCAAAATGGAATCAATATAATTTCTAAAAAGTACCATCACTGGAGACATTTAAGAAACGTGGGTATTTGGGAGTCTACGTTGTGCATCCGCGTCTAGAATTGCCACAGATTCAGAGGAAGGTGAGATCCGTCTCGGAACGAGAAAGCAGCAAACACTGAGCAACACAGCACCTTCCTGAGAGTAAGTGGTTCTCCCCAAAGACCCAAAGCAGCTGTAGCCGCTCCTGTGAACAAGCGGTCCTTCCTACGCTTCGAATCTTCTTTATTTACACGGATGGAGAAGCGAGGGCAGCGGCCTTGAACAAAACACACGCCACTCTCAGCCGACATGCCGTGAAACCAGACGTGTGGAATGGAACAACCGTGTGGGGCATTCCAGTCCTGGGGACATTCCGAGCCCTACACGCTGTGACTCCCAGGTGCTTCGTGACAGATTCCCAGCTGCCTAGAGGAGTCCCTGACTTGTTGGAATTCGCCAAGTCCTGTCCATCCCGATTCTCTCCCAGGCATGTCCAGCTGTATCGGACGGAGCCTTACCGGTTTCCCCCCAGCGTTTATGTTCATAAATCTCCCTTCCACGCTGAACCCTCATCCATGCAGTCAAGTAAGCGGAATCTTTGGAGTTTCCCCACATCACTCACTTCGTGGGGTTTACCTTCTGCTACAGATTAATGGGAAAGTGATAAACGAGGGAAGGACTTGCCACATTCGTTACATGACAGAGGGCCCGACTCTGAAGTGAGGCTCTGAGTAGGTAGCAAGGTTCTCTGGAGACTGAGACCGTCCCGTGTTTGTTCAGGTGGCTCATCCCCGCTGTGGCTGCGTCCATTGTCAGGAGGCCGAGGAATAAAACCAAAGGCGTTTCCACATTCTCCATCACACGGTATCAAACCCAGCCCTGCTCGGCGGGTTCCCCACCTGGCGCCGCGCAGAAAGGCTCTGTCCGAGGTCTCTGAATGTCCAGCGACGTCCGTCTCAGGACAACGAGCCTCCCACATCCCTTACATTCTTCAGACGCGCCCCTGTTCTCCGGTGTGGATTTCGATGCGCTCCGGCAGATGGTGGAAGTCTGCACACTTCCCGAAGGCTTTACGGGAGCTCAGCGTCCGCACAGGTGTAAGGAGCCGAGTAGGGACGGAGGTCTAAAGCCGCTCCCAGGCGGCGTGGTGCGTTTTGAAGTGTCTGCTGAGGTTGGCGGAGCGGCTGAAGGCTTTCCCACATTTCCGACACTCGTGAGGCCGGTCTCCGCTGTGCGTCGTGCTGTGTAAGCCGAGGGCCGTGGAGTCGTAAAAGGCCTTCCCGCACTCCGGACACGCGTAAGGCTTCTCTCCGGTGTGGATCTTCCTGTGCCTCCTGAGGGCCTGGCGCTGCCGGAAGGCTTTCCCACACTCCGTGCACACACAGGGCCTCAGCCCGCTGTGGATGCGGCGGTGCTCCTGCAGGGAGCCCACCTGGCCGAACGCCTTGCCGCACTCCTCGCAGCTGTACGGCTTCCGCCCACTGTGCACCTTGCGGTGCCGCGACAGGTAGGAGGAGCAGGGGAAGGCCCTGCCGCACTCCCTGCAGGTGTAGGGCCGCTCCCCGGTGTGCGTTCGCCGGTGCCTGTTCCTGGTGGAGGACTGCGCGAACGCCTTGCCGCAGTGCTCGCACGCGTAGCGCTTCTCCCCGGTGTGGATGCGCAGGTGCGTGGCGAGCGACGAGGAGTAGCCGAAGGTCTTCCCGCACTGCCCGCACTGGAACGGCCGGTCCTGGCGGTGCGTGTTGCTGTGGACGCTGAGCGCGGCCGCGCGGCTGAAGCTCTTGCCGCACTCCTGGCAGGCGTAGGGCTTCGCCGCGCTGTGCACGCTCCTGTGCAGCGCCAGGGACGACATGCGCGGGAAGGCCTTGCCGCACTCGAGGCAGGCGTAGGGCCGCACGCCGCTGTGCAGCCTCCCGTGCAGCGCCAGGTAGGCCTCCCGGCTGAAGGCTTTCCCACACTCCCCGCACGCGAAGGGCTTCTGCGCGCTGTGCGTCGGCGCGTGCGCGGCCAGGTGCGCGGAGCAGCGGAAGGACCGCGCGCACACGGCGCACGCGAAGGGCTTCTCCCCGGTGTGGATGCGCCGGTGGATGGCCAGGTTGGTGGCCTGCGTGAAGGCCTTCCCGCACGTCTCGCACGCGTAGGGCCGCTCGCCCGTGTGCGTGGCGCTGTGCAGCGCGAGGGAGGAGCGGGACACGAAGGCTTTGCCGCAAGCGGCGCACGCGTGCGGCCTGCCCGCCCGGTGACTCCGCAGGTGGGACGGGCACCGGAAGGCGCCCAGGCAGTCGGCACACTGGAAGGGCCTCTCCCCACGGTGGACTCTGCTGTGCGCGGCCAGGCTGGAGGGCCGCGTGAAGGCTCGGCCGCAGTCCGCACACTGGTGCGGCCTCTGCCTCGGGTGCGTCCGCCGGTGCCGCGCCAGCCGCGCGGGGGAAGGGGACGCCGCCCCGCACTTGGGACTCGCGTGCGCCTTCTCTGCGGGACGGGCGACGGCCGCCGGAGCAGAGGCTCCCGCGCCGGTCCTGGTGGGCAGAGCCCGGGCTGCGTCTGCACGAGCTCTCTTCCCGGTAAGACCCGCGCGAGGAGCGGCGTCTCCCCGCGTCTCCCCCTCGCTGGTGCTGTGTCCAGAGAGGGAGCCGTGATCCGCAGAGGCCTGTCCACGTTCGCAGCACTGCCAGGGAAGCTGTCCTTGCGGAGGCCGGCTCTGCGCCAGCGTCAGGCTGAAAACCTGGTTGAAGATTCCTGGACACGAACTGCCCCTGAGACGGGTTAGAAACAAACAACCGCCTGTCAGTTTGTCCCTACTTCGACTGCGCACGCGTTCCCCAGGTGCCGTCCTGCCCAGGTCCTGTGAGCACCGAGGAACACGCACGACCGAGGGGCGCCCCAAGCCCCGCTACGTGGACACCTGCCCCTCCCCCCAGAAGAATTCCCTTCAGAGACGGCACTGAGGCTGCAGCTCAGGGAGGGGACGCGTCTGATCAGAGCACACGGGAGCAGGTGAACGGGGAGGGAGAGAGAGTGGAGCACGTCCTGGCCCCACCAGGCCCTGAGGATGATGTTCCTGCTCAGAGCAGTCAATGCACAAACAGGACCACATGGCCGTCCCACTAAGAGACACAACGTCCCTCACTGACCCACAGCCCACAGGGGACAACACTGGACACACAGCGTGGGAATTGCGCCCCATCTGATCCCACCTCATGGAGGCAGAAACAGAACAGCAAGCGGCAAAAATGGGCTCTGGGGCCAGGGCGTGGCGCCCCGTCACACTCAACCGGAAAACACTCCTAAAGGCCAACAAACAGCCCTTGAACTAACTACAGGCTTTTCTCTCTTCTTGTGTTTTGTTTTTTTGTCATTGGTTTGTTGCTGTTGTTTTGTTTCCTTTTGTGGCTTGGTTTTGTTCTGTCTTGATTTTGTGCATGTTATTATCTCCGCAGCTCTGTCTAAATAAGACCGGCTGGATGAACCATCTGGAGGAGAAAACAGGACAGACAGTTCCAGGGGGACATGGAAGAGGGACAGTTAGGGGGAAAGGGAGTGGTGTTAACAAACCCAGGGACAAGGGAGCAACAGGTGATCCAAATCGTGAAGAGGGTGTGAGCCCTGGCAGGTTGTGATCAAGGGCAAGGTTAACAAGAGGAATTACTGAAACCCAAATGAAGGCTGAGCATGATCGTGGGACAGGAGGAAAGTCAAAGGAAATAGAGGAAAGAGCTGGGAGGCAAAGGGCATTTACAGAGGTCTAAATAAAGGCATGTGCATATGCAAATATATTTATATTTGAGGATGTGGAAATAGATCTATGTGCATTTATTTATAGGTTTAGTATGAAGGTAGCAGAAGGGCATTGGGTCTCTACTCAAGCACTCCCTCAAAGCAAGAATATTTTCTTCTATTAAACTGGCATTCCATGATGCTCACCTTCCCGACACCACTGCTGAGGACAAAGCAGGTGCATAAGCAAATGTGGTGAAGAAAGCTGATGATGCCCGGCTATCAAAAAGATGTCTCGTCTGGGGTCTTAAAGGCTTGAAGGTGAACAAGTGGCCATCTAGCTCAGAAGCAACAAAGCCCACATGGAAGAAGCACACCAGCCTGTGTGACCTCGAGGTGTCAAAGGGATCAGGCATCATCAGAACAAAAACTCACATTAGTGTGAATGAGGAGGGTGTGGAGTGGAGACCCAGAGGCCATCTGTAGGCAACTGGACATCCCCTTAACAGAAGGGTCACAGGGAGACGATCCAGTCAGGGTGCAGTGTAGCAATGAAAAAAACGTACAACTTTCCTCTAGTTCTTAAATGCTTCCTCCCCCACTATCATGATCCCAATTCTTCCTTATAAATCCGGTCAGACCAGAGGATGCGCACTGGTACAGACAGGAACTGGAAACACAGGGAAGCCAGGGTGGATGATCCCTCCAGGACCAGTGGTGAGAGTTGTGAGACTCGGAGGACATAGGGAGAGTGGGTAGAAAGGGGAACTGATTACAAGGATCTGCATGTGACCTCCTCCCTGGGGGACGGACAACAGAGAAGTGGGTGAAGGGAGACATCAGAACAAGATAGGACAAAATAATAATTTATAAATTATCAAGGGTTCACGAGGGAGGGGGGAACAGGGAGGGAGGGGGAAAATGAGGAGCTGATACCAGGGCCTTAGGTGGAGAGCAAATGTTTTGAGAATGATGAGGGCAATGAATGTACAGACGTGCTTTACCCAATTGATGTATGTATATGTATAGATTGTGGTAAGAGTTGCATTAGGCCCTAATAAAATGATTTAAAGAAAAAACAAACACACGCAGGATTCTGGTCGTGACCCAGCTCTCCACGAGAAGACAGTCTGCACCCATGGCAGCTCCGCGGGAGAACGATCCGCTTGCTTCCTCGCACCAAGATCCAAAGTCTGGGGAGCCCTGGGGGAAATTCGACCCGTCTTATCAGGTAGATGAGAACTAAAGACAGTTATGCACGCGTGTCGATGTTCTAGACACACACGCGTCTGTCTGTGTGCACACGGCGTCGTCTTTGTCTGTCTGGGGGCTTGGTGTTTAGGTCGCAACCACCAGTTACAAAAGCGGTCTGGGCATCGCACAATCTTGAGGAGGGGGCCGTGTGTGCTGGGCTCAGAATCTGGTGGTTAAAGACTCGGTTTGCCTGTCGTGTGAGGGCAGCCCTTCTTTCAGACCAAGAGCCCCCGTGCGGTTTCCAGGAGGCTCACAAAGGTCAGGGAACCCGTTCGTGGACCTGCCCGGTGTTCTGATGCCGTGAGGCGCCCGGGTGCCTCCCTCAAGAACACTCACCTGAGGAGCCTCTTCTGGCGCCAGTGCTGCTCCTCCCGGGCGCGCCACTCCGAGGCTTGTGCTGGCACGGGGGCGCGGGGGCCCTTCTTCGTGAGCAGCAGCCCTACCGGCTCGTCGCACGTCTCTTCTTCACGGTCCGAGTTTGGAGACAGGGACGCAAGTTGACGTCCGTTCATGATGGGAAGCAAAAGGCAAGAATGACATGAGGTGGGGGGGGGGAGCGGGGGGTACAGGCTGGAACAAAGAGACCTGGCCACACGTCCCTGCCCCAGGGTTTTAGCCACGGAGCCCCAGGAGAGGTCAAATCAGACCCCAGGACCAGAGACAGGTCTCTTTCGAGGAGGAAAAGGGACGTCACCCAGCACTCAGGTGTCTGAAGCTGTGCCCTCAGGCCAGTCACTTTCCAGCGGCCTGATTTAAATGCAATCCCGTCCATAGAAGGCACGTTTGTGACAAAATAATAATAGTTTATAAATTATCAAGGGCTCATGAGGGTGGAGGGAGCAGAGAGGGAGGGGAAATGAGGAGCTGATACCAAGGGCTCAAGTGGAGAGCAAATGTTTGAGAATGATGATGGCAACAAATGTGCAAATGTGCTTGACACAGTGGATGGATGGATGGTGATAAGAGTTGTATGAGCCCCCCAATAAAATGAATTTTAAAAAATAAGGCAAGTTTTGTTTTGTTTCTTAAAGAAGGTGTTTCCTTGCACCTGACCTGATCCCACCACACCAAGGCAATGCACTGGGGGAGTGCAGCGGAACAGCAAGGGAATGGAGTGGCAAGGTCCCCAGGGAATGCTGAAAGTGGACTTTGGGGCCAGGGCGTGGTGCCCCAACAGACTGGACTGGAAAACGCTCCTAAGGGCCAGCAAACGATCCCTGAACTAACTACAAGCTTTTCTCTTGTGAACTGTTTTGTTCTGTTCTTTGTCAGTGGTTTGTTTTTGTTGTTTTGTTGTCTGGTTGTATACTGTTGCTTTGTTTTCCTCTGTCTTGTTTTCGTGCATGTTAGTGACTCCACAGGTCTGTCTGAATAGGACAGGCTGGATGAACTATCTGGAGGAAAAACAACGGGACCGACAGTTCCGGGGGGACTTGGGGTGGGGGGGTAGGGGGGGTAAGGAAGTGGTGTTAACAAACCCAGGGACAAGGGAACAACATGGGACCCAAAATGGTAGAGAAGGGGGAGTGGCAGGCCTGGTGGGGAAGGATCAAGGGTAAGGTTGCTTAGAGAAGAGGTATACTCTAGCCCAGGTGGCGATGAAGCATGGTAGTAGGGCAGGAGGAAAGTCAAGGGAGATGGAGGAAAGAGCTAGGAGTCAAAGGGCATTCATGGAGGTCTAGACAAAGACATGTACATGCAAATATACATATGAGGATGGGGAAAAAGATCTATGTGTCTATATTTATAGGTCAAGTATTAAGGTGGCGGAAGGACCTTGGGCCTCTACTCAAACACTCCCTCAATGCATGAATACCTTCTTTTATTAAATTGGAACTCTATGATGCTCACTCTCCCGACACAACGGCTGGAGCCAAAGTGTGTGAACAAGTAAATGTGGTGAAGAAAGCTGATGGTGCCCGGCTATCAAAAGAGATAGTGACTGGGGTCTTAAAGGCTTGAAGATAAACAAGCGGCCATCTAGCTCAGAAGCAACAAAGTCCACATGGAAGAACACACCAGCCTGAGTGAGCGAGTGGTCCCAAAGGGACCAGGTATCAGGCATCAAGCAACAACAAAAACACAATAAAATAGATATATGTATATATGTGTGTGTGTATATGTATGTGTATATATATACCATATTAAATGAAGGGGGAAGTGCAGAGTGGAGACCCAAGGCCCAAGTGTCGGCCAATGGAGATCCCCTCATAGAGGGGCTTAGGAGAGGAGATGGGTTAATTAGGGTGTGAGGTAGTATCGATGAAGAACACAGCTTTCCCCCAGATCCTGGGTGCTTCCTCCCCCCAACTACCATGATCCGAATTCTACCTTGCAGGGCTGGATAGGGCAGAGGCTGTACACTGCTACATATGAGGGTTGGAGGCACAGGGAATCCAGGGTGGATAATACCTTCAGGACCAAGGGTGTGAGGGGCAATGCTGGGAGAGTGGAGGGTGAGTGGGTTGGAAAGGGGAACTGATTACAAGGATCCACATGTGACCTCTTCCCTGGGAGACGGACGGCAGAGAAGGGGGGAAGGGAGACTCCGGATAGGGCAAGATTTGACAAAATAACGATGTATAAATTACCAAGGGCACATGAGGGAGGGGGGAAGGGGGAGGGAGGAGGGGGAAAAAAAAGAGGACCTGATGCAAGGGGCTTAGGTGGAGAGCAAATGCCTTGAGAATGATTGGGGCAGGAAATGTGCGGATGTGCTTTATACAATTGATGTATGTATATGTATGGATTGTGGTAAGAGTTGTTTGAGTCCCTAATAAAATGTAAAAAGAAGGTGTTTCCCAGTACAGGGGCCAAGTGCATCCATGGTCACCCTCCAAAGGTCCCTGCTCGCTTGCTGGGGGCAGGAACACGCCGCACAGCGCATGCGCCTGAAGCGGAATTGACAAGTAGGAGCTGTGATTGTTTCTGTGCTGAGAGCCAGTGCCGTGTCCTGTTTAAACTCCGTGTTCCAAATGGAGGTCTTGGGACCACATGTTTTCATCAGGGGCTGTTTGTGCCCGGTCACAGTGTCTGCTCCAGACAAACAAACAAAACGATGTTGTCCCGGGAAGATAGTTGCTCCCGGTCCTTGAAAACATGAAATGTGATTGGGGGGAAAGGAAAAAGGGCAGGTGGGTGCTCATGGAGGGGGGACAGCGGGGAGGGAAGGATGGATGGCCTTCAGGGCCTCTGACCGTGCTGGGGGGTACACTTGCTTGCAGCACAATGAAACTGTCAGCAGCAACAACCTACACAGGTGCAGAAAGCACGGAGCCTCGGCACCCTGAGCCCTGCTTGCCCGTCAAGCAGCGACAGAGCCTCAGGTACACAGACAAGGCGTCGGAGAGCTCCCTGTCACTGACGGCTTTTACGTTTCTTGAGATGAACTGAAAACTGCAAGTCCATCTCACCTCCTCAGCTCTTTCTAAAAGCCAATCAAACCCTTTTTAGGTTTGAAGGAGGGAAAAAAAAAATCCTGAAGGGAAATTTTTCGGTGTGTGTTCGTTTGAAGAAACCTACTGTGTGTATTTAAACGGCCCATTTTGAGAAATGAGATCCACAACATCCTAGTCAGCCCTCCACACATGTCTGTCTGTCTGTTTCCTGCCACCTCTCCCTGCTCCCGTGACCCACAGTTCAGTTTCAGGCTCATGGGGACACCGGGGACTTTGGGGCGCCTCAAGCGGAGGGGCCAGGCCTGCTTTCCTACACAAGGCACAGCACACACCCACGAACAGGCGACAAAAATGCCTTTATTCAGCAAAGGAATCCAGCCGCGCGCCCACACAGATATGCATCAATGTCAACGCTGTTCGTACCTATTGAGACCAGGTTTTTCAGCGTCTCCATCATCACGTCCCTGTAGAGCCTCCTCTGAGCAACGTCCAGCAGAGCCCACTCCTCCTGGGTGAAGGTGATGGCCACGTCCTCAATGACCACGGAGCCCTGAAACAGCCCCACGTGCGGATTCAGGAAGGCCCCACGCACGTCCCCCGTGTGCCCAGGGCTGGGGGTGAAGCGGGCACCCACAGGACTGCGACGTGACAGGGACGTGACAGGGTTTCATGTTCTGCCCCAGGGAGTGACTCAGCCTCTTCGTCTTACAAAACAAGCCCCCGTTCTTAACAGACTCACAGACTGCAGTTCCCCGGAAGCCTTACACACACACTGGAATGAACACACACACACACACACACACACACACACAGAAATTAACTTAAAAAAAAGCAACATGGTGAAATGAGCCCTCAACCGTCCGAGGTCAAGTGATCACGCGATGGTGGCCTGGCCTCTCTCCCCGCATTCCCGTCTGAGAGAGGACGAGGGAAAGGCTCCCCGGGAGGAGCATCCCTTTCTGAGGAGCACATCAGTTCAACACCACGTTCTCGGAAACCAGGAGAAATCCCAGGCAGCTCCTCCGGTAAAGGAGGCGGCTTCATCAAGCAGATTTCTGTAAATAAACCAGCCAACTGCTCTTTGCTGCTGAGCCCGAGGCGGAAGGAGGGGCGACGGGATGGAAGCTCGACTTCCTTCCACCCTTTCTTTTCCTGGGCGCCCAGGTCTGTGTAATTCTCCGGTTACAGGGCCGGTCCTACAGCTCAGCTGGGAACTGGAGACGAAGCAAGGGCCCCAGGCAAGGAATCCGGAACAGAACCGCTTCTCCGCTTCGAAGACACAACCCCTCAGACTCCTAACTGCGGCGTCACAGGCTGAGTTGACGTGGTTCTGGGTCACGGACACACGAGAGGACACGTCTCGGGTCTGTGCAGATCCAGCGACGGGAAACAAGCATCTCCCGCCCAGGAACCCCACCGTGTTTTGAGCGAGGGCGGCAGTGAAAGGGGAATTCGCCCACGCGTGTTTTCTGATGACCCTTCATGGGGCCAAGGGCCCATTCGCTCCACGTGCGGAGGAAATAAGCAGCAGGGGACGCGGAGGACGGACGCTTCCCGAGCTCGCAGAGGAAGTAAAACAGTCGATTTGAGGATCATTACCCCGTGAGGTTTAGACGGCGCAGGAAAGCACGGAGCTCTCAGCTCCAGATCTGCAAGCGGACGGATGGTTTTACAAACACGCAGACATTGCGCATGTTCACAACTTCTTCAGCTGCGTGAGAATTGCAAGGGTGCGGGAGGGCGGGAAACGAGCTGACGCCAGGGGCTCAAGGAGAACGTGTTCTGAGAAGGATGACGGTGGACGGAGGGCTTGTGGTAAGAGCTGTGCGAGCCCCCGTGACATGTTCAGGAAAAGTGAAAACATGTCTTCCGAGAAAGCAGTTGTCGTAAAACCGCACTGTCATTCTATCGGGATGTAAACGTCTGATATTCAGGAGTAAATGTACCTGCTAAAACTCACTTTAACGATAAAACCATGAAGCACCGTCACCGACGACTGTTATTGAACAGTCCACTCGCACAAAGCGCAAAAGTACAGATTTTAACGACGTTTCTGAAGCCAAACACCGACGGACACTGGCTCCAGGACAGCCAGACAACATTTCAAAACCGCTGCGGAATCAGGCATAGGGGTCCTGCCGCGACGTGGGCAGAGTAACAGGAACCTTTAAGAATCTTCTCAAAACCCTGAGGGGTAAGAAACACAGGCACCCTCTGCGTTTGAGAAATGCATTTCCGTCACGTTAAAATCCTCGGGAGTAAACTTCTCAATGATTTACCAATTTTCTTCCCAAAGCAAGTGTAAACCCAAGAATTTAAACACGCACACACACCTCATATTGAACTTTTCTACCAAAAAGAGACATTCGGAAGTGTGCGTGAATTGTACAAGGGCGCATGGACACACAAGCCCGCGGCGTAAGTCGCAGGACAAGGGGCCTCCCTGAGATGCACGGTTTCCAAACGCCCGGAAGCCTTCAGGGAAAGCAGTCACAGCAGGAAAAATCACACTGGCCTGGAGTCTCACACACAATCCCAGCTGCACCGAGTGTCCCTAGTTCCTGCCCTTGCTGACACCAGGGGACACCCCTCCAAGGGCCATCATCGGCCAGGGGGACCCAGGATAGCAGGACAGCAGGAAGTGCAACTTTCCAATTTCACAGCAACTGTTCCGGTGCCTGGAGGCACACGGGAAACCGCGGAGACAGGACAGGGGGTCTCTGGAGGCTGTGTCTCACCAGAGAGCAGCAGCGGGCAGAGAACCGTGGCCCACGGGGCCAGGCTGGCCTCACCTAAGACAGGTGAACCCAGGCGCCCAGACCACGAAGCCTCATCTGTACACAGAGGGGTCAGTCCAGTGACACGGAGCTCAGGGCCCCTCCCGGGACTGGGCACCCTGCTGGGCTCCCCCTTCACGGAGCATCCAGGTGCCCGGCTGTTCCCACACAGAGCAGGTCCGTCTGACTCACATGCAGGTGCGCACAGCCCTGCTCGCTGCAAACTCACCATCTCCTCGCTGCAGATCCCGCGCGTCGGGGGCACGGTCGTCTCTCAGCCCGAGGGGTGGGAGTGGACACGGGGCACGGGAGCACGTTGCAGCAAGACCAGGTGTGCCAGGTTCACGCCCCGCTCAGAGCTGGGGGGCTCCTTCCTGCGGCAGCTGGTGGCCCTGGGTCTCCGGAGGAGAGAACCGGACCCGTCGTCCCTGCCCGGCACTTGGGGAGAGAAACTGAGGAGGGAGAACAAAGCCGTGTGAGAGGTTTCTGTCTCGGGCTCAGAGCTGCCACCCGAGGGTGTCCGTGTCCGTCGGGCAGAACACCGTCCCTTCACTCCGTGTCCCTGGAGGAGGAAACCTCTGCCTGGTGTCCTCAGGAGCCTTCCGGTCCCTTATCACCGTGATTGTCCCGGAAACGTCCCGGCCACCAGGCTTGTCCCAGGAGCTCCTCCCGCCGTGTGGAAAGCGGTTTAAGTTAACCTGGGTGGGAATCCCTAAGCAATCAGGATAAACACGTTCCACAAACCGGGAACCTTCTCTAAGTGCCCGTCCGTCTGCACATTCCCATTTCTTTCCATGCGGCCCACACCTGCCTTCCCCGCATGGTCTCAGAGTTCTCTATCTCTCTGTCTCTGTCTGTCTGTCTCTCTCTGCAGGTGCCACAGCCAATCAGAGGGAAGTGCGGGCTCCTTTCCGACAGGATCCTTTACTCGGTCCCCACCGTCCGTGAACATGAACACGGGGGCCTTGCTCCCTCTTTCTCCACCTTCTCCCGTGGACGCACGTCCGTCCCTCTGTCCCTCTCCCTTTGCCACCTTGGCCCTTTCTCTCCGCATCTGCCTTCCATCCTCCCCTCAGCGGTTCCTCACCTTCCAGCCCAGCCCCCCCCCCAGTTCACTCTCATAAAACCCGCCCACAAATGAAAAATATTAAATAATACACGACAAAAACAACGAAGCTGCTATTTAATCTATTTTTTAAACGTCCACTAAAGCCCACTCGCCAGGCCCGCTTTCCTGCTCTCCCCGTTCCCACACATTCCTTGGAGGACGAGTGTCTCCCCAATCCCAGCCCGATTCTTAAAGGACCCCCCCCCCAGGGGCTTGTTGACAGCGGGGCATCCGAAGCCTCCCTCTCGGCCTCCTGAATCTAAATCCACTTTTCGCAAGACGCCGGGTTCGTCCACACCCGTCCCCCGCCCGCTGCCTCGGGCTGCAGACTCGCCCCCCATCACCCCCAAATTGAAGCATCTTCTCCACCTGCGTCCACGCCACGTGACCGGGCCCATCGTCCAGCCAAGCAAGCTCTGAACATCGCGACCCCGATGTCCCCTCCAAGCTGTCTGTCTCCACCGACCCCGCGAGGCCCGGTCCCCCGGCAGCTCCCCGACCTTTGCAAAAGGCCTCGGAGGAAACCAACGCGCCCCGCCTGCCCCCCCCCAGCCCCGGAGCCCCGACTCTGCGCGTGCGGGCTGCCCACCCCCGGCTTCCCCGGCGAGGACGCTAACCGGGAGGCCGTCCCACGTTCCCCGCCCCCCGGCGAGGACGCTAACCGAGGGGCCGCCCCCAAGGCCCCTCCTGGCGAGGACGCTAACCAGGAGCCGTCCCCAGGGCACCCTCCCCAGGCGAGGACGCTAACCGGGAGGCCGTCCCCAGGGCACGCCTCCTCCCACCCCCCCCCCCGCGAGGACGCTAACCGAGGGGCCGCCCCTAAGGCCCCTCCTGGCGAGGACGCTAACCGGGAGCCGTCCCCAGGGCACCCTCCCCCGGCGAGGACGCTAAGCGGGAGGCCGTCCCACGTTCCCCGCCCCCCGGTGAGGACGCTGACTCGGAGCGGTCCCCAGGGTCCCCCTCCCCCCCCCGGCGAGGACGCTAAGCGGGAGGCCGCCCCCAGGACCCGTCTGGCGAGGACGCTAACCGGGAGCCGTCCCCAGGGCACGCCTCCCCCTCCCCCCACCCCCGGCGAGGACGCTAACCGAGGGGCCGCCCCCAGGGCACCCTCCCCCGGCGAGGACGCTGACCGGGAGGCCGCCCCCAGGACCCGTCTGACGAGGACGCTGACCGGGAGGCCGCCCCCAGGACACGCCTGGCGAGGACGCTAAACGGGAGGCCGCCCCCCGGCGAGGACGCTGACCGGAGACCGTCCGGGTCCTCGGCGTCCGGGCGGCGCGGCGGCCGTGAGGCCGGGACCGGGTCGCGGGGGGCCCGGGCGCGATGGCGCCACGAGCGCGCCGAGTCGGGGGGTCCCATCCCGGGACGGGGGCCCCCGGGCGCGGGACAGGCCACCCGGCCCACGGCGGACGCCCGGAAGCCGCACTCACCCGAGCGGGAGCCGGACACGCACGGCGGCGCGGCCGACGGCGGAAGACACATCCGCTTCCGGTTTCTGGGGCTTCGGGTGCGTCACGTTAACGCATCCGTCGGGAAAAGCCACATCCGCCTCCGGTTTCTGTGCCTTCGGGTGCCTCGCGTTATCGCGTCCGTCGGGAAACACCGGCGAGTGTAACTGAGGGCCGCGCGGCTCTTGGTTCCCCAGCTAATTTGGGTTTGGGGGAAGATAAGTCTAGGTTTTCCTTAAAGCGTTTTTGGACTGAAAGTGAGCTTTTTGAGAAAAAGAACTTGAGTTCGACAAGGGAGGCCGGGACTGGCTCTTTGGAAAGTTGGGGCCACACAAGCTAGCAAAAGAAACACCATTTTTGTCACCTGCTTTCCGCCCTCCCTTCTCGGAAAGTTGCCTGCTGGGCGACCTGCCCCTTCTCCCTCCCCTTTTGGGAAAGTCTCTGCTGGTGGTTAATTGCACATGGCACTCCCGCGCCCCCAGATTCAGGACGCAATTAGTTTGGACTATCCTTCAATGCTCAATCTTGTTCCCTTGGATGCTGTAAAAAGAATGGTGTCCTTAATCTTGTTAGAGCGACCAGGATGTGACCATCAGTTTGGGTGTTGTGTTTTTGTTGTTTTTTTGTATGGTTTTTGTTTGTGTTGTTGACTGGACATGTACCCTGTTTTCTAAAGAGCATAGACTACGTTTAATTCATCTTTGTCTGGTGCCCAACACAGCAGCTAACAAATCATGCAAATACATGTGTTGGCTAAATGAATGACTAAATGGACAAAACATTTGTAAAAATATATATACCAAGGGTTCGTGCGGGAGAGGAGAGGGAGGGGGGAATGAGGACCGGATGCCAAGGGCTTAGGTGGAGAGCAAACGTTTTGAGAATGATGAGGGGGAAAATGTACAGATGTGCTTTACACAATGGATGGATTGATAGACGGATGGATGGATGGTGGATGGATGATGGATGGATGGATGGATGGGTGGATGATGGATGATGGATGGATGATGGATGATGGATGATGGATGATGGTGGATGGATGATGGATGATGGATGGATGATGGATGGATGATGGATGGATGATGGATGGATGATGGATGATGGATGATGGATGGATGATGGATGATGGATGGATGATGGATGGATGATGGATGATGGATGGATGATGGATGGATGATGGATGATGGATGGATGGATGATGGATGGATGATGGATGGATGATGGATGATGGATGATGGATGATGGTGGATGGATGATGGATGATGGATGATGGATGGATGATGGATGGATGATGGATGATGGATGGATGATGGATGATGGATGGATAATGGATGAATGATGGATGATGGATGATGGATGATGGATGGATGATGGATGATGGATGATGGATGGATGATGGATGGATGGATGATGGATGGATGATGGATGATGGATGATGGATGATGGATGATGGATGGATGATGGATGGATGATGGATGATGGATGATGGATGATGAATGATGGATGGATGATGGATGATGGATGGATGATGGATGATGGATGAATGTATTGTGATAAGAGTTGTATGAGCCCCCAATAAACCACCTTTTTCCCCTCATTTTTTCCATAAATCATTTTATTAGGGGCTCATATAACTCTTATCACAATCCACACATCCATCCATCGTCAAGCACATTTGCATATGTCCTCATCCTGTTTCAAAACACTTGCTAGCTCCTTCAGCCCTTGCTATCAGCTCATTTCCCTCCTTCCCCGTGAACCCTTAGCAATTTATAAATTATTTTTCCATGACCCCTTTCTCCCTTCATACACATTTCTGTTGTCTGTCCCGCCTGGGAGGTGGATGTATGTAAATCATTGTGATCGGTTCCCCCACCTTCCCCTTCTGGCATCGCTACTCTCATGATTGGTCCTGGGGTGTCTATCTGTCCTGGACTCCCTGTTTCCAGTTCTATCTGCACCCGTGTCCATGCTCTGGTCCAGCCAGATTTGTAAGGTAGAATCAGGGTCATGATGGTGGAGGGGAGGAAGCATTAAAGAACCAGAGGAAAGGTGTGTGCTTCATCGTTGCTACGCTGCACCCTGCCTGGCTCGTCTCTTCCTCGTGACCCTTCTGTGAGGGGCTGTCCAGTGACTACAGATGGGCTTGGAGTGTCCACTCCGCCCTCCCCCTCATTCACATCGACATGATGTTTAGTTCTGGGTCTCTGATCCCTGGACGAGTCTTGCCCTCACCTTCCTAGACTTAGGACTGAGAGGCGTGGGGCTGAGCCTTTACGATGAATTCCTCCAATCCCGAGAGACACAGGAGAGCTCCCCGGGGAGCGCTGCCTTCGGGATGGGGGGGCTGCACGTGGAACCCCGACACCTGGAGGAGCAGCCGGAAGCGGCTGCCAGGAGCGTGGACAGGCCCGTCCTCATTCGTCCCATCTCATCCCACCTATTTGAACTCGCAACGGGGACACGGCTGTGCGTCCAGAATGGGTTTTATCCGCCCTCGTGGCTATGATTTTTTGAAATCACAAGACTGCACCTGACAGCGGGAGGGAGGGCTAGATTTTTCTCCCCTATATGGCAAAGAAGGAAACATTCTGCTTGCACTGAGAGATGAGGCTGCAGGAACCAGCCCCGGACAGACCTGGCTTTGCATCTCTCAATACCTGGGTGGCTCCCGCCAGGCACGGAGGTCACCCCACTTCCTTGCAACATAAACATGCTCTTTCTGTGGCGGATGAGCAATTTAGCAAAAGGTCTGATGTGTTTCCTCCCATGCTTTTCGGCGGCGAAGGCGATGCATGATTTGACCCTCGAGGCCAGCGTGTGGTGGCCCTTTCATACCGAGCCTCATGGGGTGCTGACCGGCCCCCCAAAGTCACACTATTCTCGTGGGCGCGATGCAGGGTCCTGGGAACGGCTGGTGGGCAGGATGGGGTTTCGTGTTTGCAGGTGGAGCATCGTGATTCATCACCGCAGCGCAGGCCGTGACAGATCACGGGGAAACGTGTGTTTCCCGTGACGGGTGTCTTGCAGCGTGGAGGAGCCTGGTCAGTGCTCACGCCAGGTTGGAGCCACGTCCATCTGCAGGTGGACGGACCCCCCTGGAGACAGAGGAGCGGGGTCTCGGCGCCTAAGACCATCGGGAAGATGTGTTTGCGATGCTCTGAGGTGACCCCTGTGAGAGGGTCCTTTGACGCCCCCGGGGGGGGTCGCGACCCCCAGGTTGAGAACCGCTACTCTGGCAGCGCGTGGGAATGGATCTCCCTTTGGCCGACTCCCTTCTGCACCCACGGATCCTGACTGCTGACGATCATTAGATCTTTATTGCTGGGGTGTTGGCGCCCCCAAAGAGCACCCCCTTTTTGTGATTCCGGATCCCGACCCTCCCGGGCTTGGAAAAACAGTGGAGCCATCCCGTGTTGGCTTCTTCTCCCAACTCCCCTTCCCACCCAGGCCTTGAAGCTGCCTCGTGGGTGCGCGCCTCCCCGTGAGGTCCCTTTGGGGGGGACGCAAACCCCTGACCTCTAGGCTGAAGTTGCAATAGGAATGGTTTGCATGAGACCCTCCAAGGCCAGCCCACTGACCCCGAGCCCCTGCAAACTCACGGTGACCCCGGGGCAGGATAGGGCGCCCCTGTGCATTTCAGAGACCTGGCCACTCTGACCCTCTGCAAGCGGGCAAGCAATACGGCCGGCCGCCCAAGGTAGCCCTGGCAGGGTCTGCAGCGCCCACGTTGTCTGGGTGACAAGGTGGAGGGAGACAGAGAGAGACAGAGAGAGAGAGACAGAGATGGCCTCTTAATCATCCCCATCCGGGGAGGGCCGGGGACGCAGGTCCAGTAGGAATTGTTGCAGGCACTGAGGTGGGGTGGTCAGCGATCGAGGCACGTGTTTGGACAGCGTCCAGCTTCAGAAGGACGAGAGGCCGGAGTTTCCTGACCGCCCGCAGCAGCACGGCCGGGGTCACTGCAGAAAGCGGTCCAGCTTCTCCTGGATCCGGGAGAAGGCATCCTTGCCCAGGTAGTCAATGCGACCGTCTTCCCACATGCGCCGCTCCTCCTCCGGACTCGGCTCCCGGACCTTCTCCTGGATGGAGGTCTCGGAGGCGGAAACCACCAGGTCCACCTGCTGAAGAGAAGCTCGCGGTGAGAGGGGGGCTGCTTCCCGAGTCCCACTGTGGTCCCGCCGAGGACCTGGGGACAGTCACGGTGGGCTTGGGACACCGTCCTGACCTGGGGAAACAGCTCCATCGCGCTGAGAGAGAGGTGTTTGCCGGATAATAATGTGCCCCCCACACACAGACACTTGCCCCCCAGGAAGGGGCAGCCGGAAAGGAGGAATCAGCTCAGCACCTGCCTAGTCACCCTGCCCGAAGGCCATCTGGACACCCCCACCGTGAAGGGCAGCAAGCCCTCTGTCCACCTGCAGAGGCCGGTGACAGACTGACCCCTGGGGAGCGCCCGCAGCCAGCGCTCCCCAATACAGCGTCCGATGAAAAAAAAGCCGGACCCACTGCGTCCAGCCGGTTCAGACGCAGTGGCACCAGCAGAACCCCCCAAAAGGGTCTGTGAGGCCCTGAGTCTCTAGGGGAGCAGACGCCCGCTCCGGTCCCCCCTGCAGTGGCTGGTGCATTCTACTGCCCGCAGGCTGTGGTCCGCGTGGACTACAGAAAACAAATTCAGAGACACGCCTGTGTGGCAACAGCAGCTGAACATGGAGAAAGCAGCCCCGCCCAGAGCAGGTCCATACGTCACATATGAGCCCACGTGTCCAGTACGGATCCATAAATCCCTCTCCAGACGCACGCAGTCATGCAATGACACGGATGCAGGAGGGTCACAGGCCAGCGGGTGCAGAGTCTTGTGGATCCAGTGGCCGTGGACGCAGCTCAGCGCCGGCGTGGCCTCCTCGTGGCTCCTCCTGCTCCAGGGCTCGGGCTGCATCAGCGTGTCTCCACGTGCCTTCTCCACAGAGACGTCTCCCCGGGTCTGAGTTTGTGCCCCGCCTCCCGAGAGGTATCTATCTCCTTAGCGCCTCTCCATGATGGATGATGGATGATGGATGATGGATGGATGATGGATGATGATGGATGATGGATGATGATGATGGATGATGGATGATGGATGATGGATGATGGATGATGGATGATGGATGATGTATGGATGATGATGGATGATGGATGGATGATGGATGGATGATGGATGGATGATGGATGGATGATGGATGATGGATGGATGGATGATGGATGATGGATGGATGGATGATGATGGATGATGGATGGATGATGGATGATGGATGATGGATGGATGATGGATGATGGATGATGGATGGATGATGGATGATGGATGATGGATGGATGGATGATGGATGGATGATGGATGGATGATGGATGGATGGATGGATGATGGATGATGGATGGATGATGGATGATGGATGATGGATGATGGATGATGGATGGATGATGGATGATGGATGATGGATGATGGATGATGATGGATGATGGATGATGATGGATGGATGGATGATGGATGATGGATGATGGATGGATGATGGATGATGGATGGATGATGGATGATGGATGATGGATGATGGATGATGGATGATGGATGATGGATGATGGATGATGGATGATGGATGATGGATGGATGATGGATGATGGATGGATGATGGATGATGGATGGATGATGGATGATGGATGATGGATGATGGATGATGGATGATGGATGGATGATGGATGATGGATGATGGATGATGGATGATGGATGGATGATGGATGATGGATGATGGATGGATGATGGATGATGGATGATGATGGATGATGGATGATGATGGATGGATGGATGATGGATGATGGATGATGGATGGATGATGGATGATGGATGATGGATGATGGATGGATGATGGATGATGGATGGATGATGGATGGATGATGGATGATGGATGATGGATGATGGATGATGGATGGATGATGGATGATGGATGATGATGGATGGATGATGGATGATGGATGATGGATGGATGATGGATGATGGATGATGGATGGATGATGGATGATGGATGATGGATGATGGATGGATGATGGATGATGGATGATGGATGGATGATGGATGATGGATGATGATGGATGATGGATGATGATGGATGGATGGATGATGGATGATGGATGATGGATGGATGATGGATGATGGATGATGATGGATGATGGATGATGATGGATGGATGGATGATGGATGATGGATGATGGATGGATGATGGATGATGGATGATGGATGATGGATGGATGATGGATGATGGATGATGGATGGATGATGGATGATGGATGATGATGGATGATGGATGATGGATGATGATGGATGGATGATGGATGATGGATGATGGATGGATGATGGATGATGGATGATGGATGGATGATGGATGATGGATGGATGATGGATGATGGATGATGGATGATGGATGATGGATGGATGATGGATGATGGATGATGGATGATGGATGATGGATGGATGATGGATGATGGATGGATGATGGATGATGGATGATGGATGGATGATGGATGATGGATGATGATGGATGGATGGATGATGGATGATGGATGATGGATGGATGATGGATGATGGATGATGGATGATGGATGGATGATGGATGATGGATGGATGATGGATGGATGATGGATGATGGATGATGGATGATGGATGGATGATGGATGATGGATGATGGATGGATGATGGATGATGGATGATGGATGGATGATGGATGGATGATGGATGATGGATGATGGATGGATGATGGATGATGGATGGATGGATGATGATGGATGGATGATGGATGATGGATGGATGGATGGATGGATGATGGATGATGGATGATGGATGATGGATGATGGATGATGGATGATGGATGATGGATGATGGATGATGATGGATGGATGATGGATGATGGATGATGGATGGATGATGGATGATGGATGGATGGATGATGGATGGATGGATGATGGATGATGGATGATGGATGATGGATGGATGATGGATGATGGATGATGGATGGATGATGGATGATGGATGATGGATGATGATGGATGGATGATGGATGATGGATGGATGATGGATGATGGATGATGGATGATGGATGGATGATGGATGATGATGGATGATGATGGATGATGGATGGATGATGGATGATGGATGGATGATGGATGATGGATGGATGATGGATGATGGATGATGATGGATGGATGATGGATGATGGATGATGGATGGATGATGGATGATGGATGGATGGATGATGGATGGATGGATGATGGATGATGGATGATGGATGATGGATGGATGATGGATGGATGATGGATGATGGATGGATGATGGATGATGGATGATGGATGATGGATGATGGATGGATGATGGATGGATGATGGATGATGGATGATGGATGATGGATGGATGATGGATGATGATGGATGATGATGGATGATGGATGGATGATGGATGATGGATGGATGATGGATGATGGATGGATGATGGATGATGGATGATGGATGATGATGGATGGATGATGGATGATGGATGGATGATGGATGATGGATGATGGATGATGGATGGATGATGGATGATGATGGATGATGATGGATGATGGATGGATGATGGATGATGGATGGATGATGGATGATGGATGGATGATGGATGATGGATGATGATGGATGGATGATGGATGATGGATGATGGATGGATGATGGATGATGGATGATGGATGGATGGATGATGGATGGATGGATGATGGATGATGGATGATGGATGATGGATGGATGATGGATGGATGATGGATGGATGATGGATGATGGATGATGGATGATGGATGGATGATGGATGGATGATGGATGATGGATGATGGATGATGGATGGACAGGCCAGACTCCGCCCCTGGACTCTTCAGTCTCAAGCTGACCATGTAGCTGCTGCACCCAGCACGGGACGAACGGCATCACGGGGCCGTGAAGAAACCCCGTGGAGCCCGCAGGGTGCAGAGTTCTAATAACCCCTGAGCCGGAACCAAAGACGGGGTGAGGTTCACAGGACACGGGGTTCGGGATGTCGGCTCGGGGTCAACCAGATGCCCAGGTAGAATGCCGTCCAGGGACCGTGGTCTTCAGCCTGCCTCGGTGACGAGCGACTGGGGCCTGAAAGCCGTGGGTGTGGCCACCAGAGAGGCCACTGGAGTGGCCATGGAGCAAGTGACCAGATGGTCACAGTGGTAAAGCGGGGCGCCATTGATAAAACGCGTGTCCTGGCGAAAGAGCCGCACGGCAGCCGACATCCGTGTGCCCCAGCCTGTCCTGCATTCTTTCTAAAAATCGGGACTTTTTAAAATGTCGTGGGACGCGGGGAAAATTGTTAAAAATCGGGACTGTCCCGCCCAAAGCAGGACGTCTGGTCACTTTGCTATCGAGGCCACTGGACACAAGACTCCTTTGCCACCAGTTAAAAGATAAATCACAGGCCTGTGGTCCTTGCGTTGTCTCGCGTCCACTCAGGGCTGGAAGGGTCAGGGGGTGGAGTCCAGCCTGTCAATCACGGCACAGCCTGAGGAGGCCTCCTTGTGGGCGTGGCCTTCCGGGGAGGATCCTGGGAACATCCTGTCTCCCCATACACACTCCTGAGCATGAGCCACGTGTGGACAGGCTGATGCAGCCCGAGCCCTGGAGCTGGAGGAGCCACGTGGAGGCCACGCCGGCGCTGAGCTGCGTCCACGGCCACTGGATCCACAAGACTCTGCGCCCGCCGGCCCGTGACCCTCCTGCATTCGGCCTCATTGCATGAAGTGCATGCGTCTGCAGAGGGATTTATAGATTGATATTGGGCATATGGGCTCATATCAGACTATGGACTGATCTGGGGTGTTTTCTCCGTCTGAAATCGCACGCTCTCTCAAACGTGCAGGAAGGGGTGTCTCTGGGTTGGCTGGTCGGGTCCACCCGGCCCAACACAAGGAGCACCGGGAAGAAGGGAATGCGGTGGAGCGGCCTGCGGTGGGAATTGTACTATATAACATATAGGATAATCGAATAATACTTGGACTGTGTATAATATCTAATAATCGAATAATGCTTGTACTGTGTATATCTAATAATCGAATAATACTTGTACTGTATATATCTAATAATGGAATAATAATTGTACTGTTTAATATATAATAATGGATTAATAATTGGACTATATACTACATGATAATTGAATAATAATTGGACCACATAACATATATTAATTGAATAATTGGACTGTATATAATATATAATAATCGAATAATTGGACTAAATAATATAATAATCGAATAATAATTGGACTATATAATATATATTAATTGAATAATTGGACTGTATATAATATATAATGATTGAATAATAATTGGACTAAATAATATATAATAATCGAATAATAATTGGACTATATAATATATAATAATCGAATAACAATTGGACTAAATAATATATGATAATCAAATAATAATTGGACTAAATAATATATAATAATCGAATAACAATTGGACTAAATAATATATAATAATCGAATAATAATTGGACTAAATAATATATAATAATTGAATAATAATTGGACTATATAATATAATATTGAATAATTGGACTATTTCATATATAATAATTGAACTGCGCAATTGCAGGACCTGTGGACAAAATGCGCATAAAACTGTTAAAAGTAACATAAAAGGGAAAACTTAAAAGGGGGGACAAAATATTAATAAAGGACTAAGAATCACGGTGACCCCACGCGCCGTGTGTGAAGGGCGGGGCGGGCGATGCAGGGGGACGAGCTGCTTTTTCCAAGGACTTTCAATCCCCGCGCCGAACCCCCAAATGATGTTTCCGGGGGGCTTCCCGCGCTCAGATTCCACGATCCCCGCCTTTCCTATCGGGGAGAGCAGCCCCCCCCAGCCCAGGAGGGGGTGCAACGCCTTAGAAAACTGCGAAAAGGACCGACAGGGTCTGCACGCAGGAGGCGCGCAGGAAAGGGACCAGGGGGGAATCCGAGGGATGAGATATTTGCATAAACACACCCCCAGCGATGCACGTAGGACGTGCAGCGTTATTTGCATAAACACACCCCCAGCGATGCACGTAGGACGTGCAGCGTTATTTGCATAAACACACCCCCAGCGATGCACGTCTAGATCACGCAGCCTTATTTGCATAAAGACTCATCTTTCCCCCCCAACTGTCCCCCCCAGGGTCAGGTTTCTCCCACAGAACAGGTCACGCACGGATCCAGCACCCACAGGGGCACCCACACTCAGGGCACCCCCTGAATTCTGACCAAACGGCTGGACGATGGGACACACTGACCAAAATGGGGGTGCGGGACGGTGGCAGGTAGCATGCCACCAACCAGGCAAGCGCCCATGGCTTCCGTTGGTGGCTTTTTCCATGGCTGCTTCATTCTATCTCCGGAAGTAGATTTTGGGGTCTTTTTTTCTGGGTGTTTCCAATAGGACCCAGAATTCCAAGCTCTCTATCATTCACAGTCTCCACCATCTTTCTCTTTCTGCACATCTCTCTGAGATCCATTAGTTCTTGGGGAGAAAGACTAGAAGGTGGATCCTGAACAATGAGGGGTTCGCATGTAGGGGGGACCCCTCTTCACAGAATTGTGGGGATCCCCTTGCTTGTAGGTAAGACCACCCTCAGTCCTGCAGCTGAGCCCCAGCTCCAGGAAGAAGACAGCAGTTTCGAGACACCCGCCCCCATGACAGACAGACAGACATTGATGACGTTAACACGGCACCCCAGGCACCCCAAAGGTAAGAGGGCCCCTAACTCCAGGTGGGGGGGGGTTACGTCACCTCCAGTGCACCCTGGGGTGCTGGGTCCTGGGCGCTCTCCACAGGGGGCTCCTGCCCGGGTCCCTGGCTGCCCCCAGGCTCTCCCGGGCCGCGCGTCTCCTCGGGGTGCAGCTCGGGGTGCAGCGGCTGCTGAAGACAGAACACAGGCCGTCGGGGTGCCAGCTGCAGGGTCGCCGGTTCGACACCAGCCTCCGGTCTGCATGGGGGACTCACGTCCTCACGGGGCTGCCCGTTGGGGCAGGGCAGGGGCTCGTCCAGCACCGGGGTCTCCTCTGGGGGCCCCCCCACAGGTGGCGGAGGCAGGTCGGCGGCACCCGTCGGGGACCGGCAGTCGGCACCCTGCTCCCCAACAACGCCGGCTGGATCCACCTGCAGGAGGAGCAGAGTCGCTAGACCCAGGTCCGTCCACTCCCCTTTGAAGGCCAGCGGAGAAAAGCCGCTGTCCACCCTAAGGTCCAGCCCTGTCCCCCACCTCCGGGTGCAGGGAAGGGTCTTGTGTGTCCTGCGTGGCTGGTCACCCCCACCCCTCCGAGGGGGGCCTGGCCTGACAAGAGCCCACTGCCACAGGGCCGTGGGCATCCGCCTCTCTGGAGGCCAGCAGTGCTGGGTCTCGGCCGGAGGGGCCCGGGGACTGCGAGGTGACCGTGGGCTAGGGGCTGGCCGCTCAGGGCAAGGTCCTCGGTCCGAGTCCACCAGCCGCTCCTCGGGGGAAAGCTCCGGGACAGAGTTACCGTCTCGTAATTTCCCGGTGTCGCCTCCACTCTGCCCACTCTGTGGGTGGACAGGCCTCCTAAGGAACCCGGGCCCGGGGGTGGGCTGGGGACCCGCTTTGCTCAGTAACCATCGCTGGAAGCCAAGGCCACTCTTCCTCGCCCTCCGTGGCAGGAAACTGAACACACGTGCAGCTGAAGCAACGGATGATCCTGCTCTGCTCCCTTCGGCCTCGGTGGCCCCGTGGGCAGAGGACCCCGGCCCGGAGCCCACGATCCACGTGCCCAGGCGGCGGGGTTAAATCTGGCTGTTGGGGAAGCTGGGACACTGGTTGCAGGGGAAGCCTGCCTCTCTCTGTCTCTCTGTGTCTCTCTGTCTCTCTCTGTGTCTCTCTCTGTCGAAGTTCCTGGTCTCGTCCACCTGCACGTGGCTTGAGTCTCCCCCGTTTGAGCTTCCACCTGCTCACCCTCCCTGCAGCGTGAGGTCACCGCGGGCGGCCGTGACCGGGAGCTGCTGGCGCAGAGGCACCAAAAGGGGGTGGCTTTGCTGAACAGAAGGGCGTTTTGCACAGTTCCGGAGCTGACAGATGGAGCCCGGGGCTCCGTGTCTCGGAGGAAGCCTGTCTCTCTTGGCTCCGGGTGAAGGTGCTGGGCACGTCTGGCTGCTGGTCTCTGCTGGGCCTCCCGGGCCCCCTGCCACCCCCGGGCCCCTCCTGCTGCTTCTCCTTGTGACTCATCGCCCCCCCTGCACCTCCTAGAAGCCAGGATATCTGGGATCCTGCCCGTTCCGGTGTGGCCCGATCTCCAGGACACAGGACACCCTGCGTCCAAATGCAGGAACCGACCAATGGGAAGCAATCGCTTTCCCCAAGGACCCCACGCTCCCCCCATGCCACGCGGCCGCGAGGCTCACCGGGGGGCCCGGAGGCTCTGGGGGGTCCAGGCTGAGGAGGCCCTGCAGCGCGGGCAGGACACTGCGCTGGTAGATGCTCCACCAGACGTTGAGGAAGGGCACCTGGGGCGGAGGGTCCCTGCCCGGGCCGGACTCGGCCACGGCGCCCGTGTGCCGTCGGAAGTCGAAGTGCCAGGGCTTCTGGGGTCCCAGGAAGTGCACCACCTTGGCGTGAGCGCCAAACCTGGGAAGGAAGCAGGGGCGGCCGGACTTCCAAAGGGGTCCCGGGGTCAGCCTCACAGACGCCAACCCGCTTACTGATCCTGTTACGCCCTTGCCACGGGGTCAGTGCGGCTCTCGGGGAGCCTGCAGGACAGGGCGGAGCTGCCCCTGGGGGTCTCCCAGGCGGTCAGTCTGCACGGGAGCAGACGGTCTGTTCTCTCTCCCCAGGAGCTAATGAATAGAGAGATATGTAGATAGATAGATAATAGATAGATATGTAGATAGATTGATAGATAGATACATAGATGATAGACGGATGGATGGATACATAGATAGATGATAGATAGATGATAGATGGATGGATGGATAATTAGATAGATAGATAGATATGTAGATAGATAGATAGATAGATATGTAGATAGATAGATGGATGGATGGATAGATAGATATGTAGATAGATAGGCAGATAGATACATAGATAGATAGATATAGATGATAGATAGATATACAGATAAATAGATACATAGATTGGTAGATAAATAGATTATAGATAGATGATTGAAAGATGATAGATAGATTGTAGATAGATGATTGAAAGATGACAGATGGATGGATGGATAGATTGATAGATAAATAGATATGTAGATAGATACATAGATTATAGATAGATGATTGATAGATGATAGATAGATAGACTGGATGATAGATAATATAGATATGTAGATAGATAGACAGATAGATGATAGATGGACAGACAGACGGATAGATACATAGATACAAAGATAAATGATTGATAGATAATAGACCGATGATAGATAGATATAGAGATATACATAGATGTGCAGATAGACAGATGATAGATGGACAGATGGATATGTAGATAGATAGACAGACAGACGGATGGATAGAACGTCTCATTGTCGCCCCCAGACCAGCTCGACCGATTCCATCCCCAAGCGAGGCCCCCGCCCCCACGGGAACCGTTTCTGCTCAGGACCGACGTCCACCGTCCTCGCTCAGACACGCGTCTCCGACTCCTGGCCGCGCAGCTGCCACCTTGAAATTCCTCCCTAACCTTTCCCCGCCGGACGGCCAGCAGGCGGGCGCGCAGTGAGGCCGCGAGGGCCGGCCCGTATGTTTCCCCGACCGTGTGTCCTGCAGACGCCGCCGGGGTTGCACGTCCGGCCCTGAGCCCACTGTGTGTGCAGAGCCCCGGTGCATGCTTGCCGGGTAACCCCGATGGTGCAAACTCTATTTGGCTCCTCACTGGGGGGTGGAGATTCCCCTGCACCCCGAGAGGTCTCAGAAGGAAAGTGGTCACCCCGGTCTTCACGTCCCCAACCCCTGGTCAGCCACGGCGCACGGCTCTGCCCGTGAGTGGGCATGAACCCCACGAGCCCCCGACGGGCTAGGCCTGGCTCAGCAGCAGCAGGACAGGAGGACCCGCTCGCCCTTGGTGTGACGGGCCGGGGCGTCTGCGGCTGGCATGGCGTCGGGTGGGGGGCACTCACTGCTTGAAGGCGGGGTGGTAGGTGTAGGCCGTGCTGCTGCTGAGGTTGTAGATGAACGGCAGGTGCTTCCGGATGTCAGCCGTGGGCCAGGTGCCGAAGAAACTGTTCAACACGCCTTGGTCTGCCCCTGCGTTGCCCACAGAAAACACGCGCCATGGGCATGGGCAGCTTGTCCCCGGGGGGGCCCCCAACAGCCCTCCCGCTGCCGGGCTGACCCCCACGGGGAGAACACCTGCCCCGGGGATGTCAGACACCAGCAGGGTCCCCCAGGGTGGACGGGTCTCAGCGGTGCTTCCAGAGAGAGACCAGGAGGAAAGGCCTGGAGATGCCCTCCTGCAGCCCAAGCCGTGCACAAAAGAACCCGGTCAGATCCCGAGCGGGGAGCTGAGCCTGCTCAGTTGAAAATCGAAATTCACGGCAGCCCCCGGCAGGGGCTGCACGGATCTGAGCCAAGTGGGCAGTGACACCCCTGAGCCGTCGGACGGGGTGTTGCTTCCCTGTGGCTCTGCTAGGTGCAAGGTCAGCCCCTGGGGAAACGGCGCTTTCTACCCGCCTCAAGTCGGACAGTCTTGGGAGCCCAGAGGCCGGTTCCACCCGGCGCTCTCTGGCCTTGTGGCTTCGACTATTCAGCTCCTGCAGGAAAACCGCCCCCGGGTCCCCGGGCCCCGTGTCCACATGCTCCTGTTTCCAAACGGGATCCAGGAAGTCTGCAGGGAAACGTGGAATGGACAGACCACGGACACTGCGCCCACACGTTCCACAGGCTCTGGTCCATGACCGTGCTGGCGCCACGCTGTCCCTGCAAAGGCCCAGGCACCGCGAGTGCCGCCGCTCCCCTGCCGTCCACGTGCTGCTCAGCGCCGGGCGGGCCGATGGAGGTGGCCTTCCCAGGGGCGTTTCACGGCTATAACTGTGCGTGCATGTGTGCGTGTTTATGTGCACATGTATGTGTGAGTGTGTTTATGTGCACGTGTGTGTCTGTGTGCACGTGCATGTTTGCGGGTGTGTGTGCATGCATGTGAATGTGTGTACATGTTTTGCATGTGTCTGTGTACATGTGTGTATGTTTATATGTGTACATGTTTCTGTGTGCACATGCAGGTACATGTTTAGGTGCACACACGTACATGTTTATATGTGTGCACACGCGTACATAATTGTGTGCACACGCGTGTACATTAATGTCTACGAGCGTGTGTACATTTATATGCACGCGTGTGTGTTTATGTGTGTACATGCATACGTTTATGTGTGTGCGTTTGTGTGCACATGTGTGTACATGTTTATGTGTGCCCACACGTGTGTGTTTGTTTGCATGAGTCTCTGTTTACAGGAATAATCACTGCCGAGTGGAACGACAGCGTACCAGAGACACAGAAGGAAGACACCGCACAGCAGACACACGGCTCATGCACGTGTGCAGAAAACCAGAAACTGCAAGGCCTGTGGCTGGATCTCGAAGCAACTATCAGACTCAGGTGTGGTGACCGGAGCCCGCGGTTTCAATCGCCTCGCGCTCACACGGAAGTGGACCAGGGAGAAACGACGAGCAGAGAAGCGTCAATGTCTCCGAATCACTGTGTTTGCAAGAAAACACCGAAGGAACCACAGACGGCACAGGACCAGCCAATCTGTCCTGAAAGAAGTCCTGTCAGAGCGCCCCCTAGAGGCGGGGGATGTTGTGTCAGAGCGCCCCCTAGAGGCGGGGACGGGGAGGTTCTGTGTCAGAGCGCCCCCTAGAGGCGGGGACGTGGATGTTCTGTGTCAGAGCGCCCCCTAGAGGCGGGGACGGGGAGGTTCTGTGTCAGAGCGCCCCCTAGAGGCGGGGACGTGGATGTTCTGTGTCAGAGCGCCCCCTAGAGGCAGGGAGGGGGAGGTTCTGTCCAAGAGCGCCCCCTAGAGGCTCAGAGCCCCTCTCGCGTTTAGGGGCAGCACCCGATGCACTTGGCCCGGGGTCCGTGGGGGCACAGATGGACGGACGGACAGGCCCGCTCACCATCGAAGCTGCCGTGCTGGGCGGCGTGCTGCAGGAGGCGGCCGTGCGTGTCCAGGGAAGGTCGGAAGACGAAGACGCCGCTGTTGAAGCAGTCGGGCCATCCGGGGTCCGGGGCGGCGGACAGCTCGCTGCGCTCGAACAGCTCGTCCACGTTGGACAGCACCTGGGGGGGCGCGGCCTGTGAGCGCGCCTGCACCTGCACCTGCCCACCTGGGCGCCCGTCACCTATCCCAGGAGCGGGGGTCGCCCCCAGACCGTGTCTCTTAGGCTTTCACCCCCACCCCGCCCGCCCGACACCCAGACTTGGGGGGATGCACAGCGGGACGACAGCTCGTCAGGGTCCACAGGGGAGCTCTGAGTGGGCCGCGGAGGCGCCTTTCTCCGTCTTCCCCTCCAATGGCTCCACCGTCACCCACAGCGACAGACAGAAACTAGGAGGAAGACTGCACCGAGCAGGGGCCTTGGAATGAGGCTGCGGGGGAAGGGCGAGGACAGCACCACAGGTGAGCGAACAGGAAGACAGATCCGCCCTGGAGGAAGCAGGGCCAGAGCGCCCCCTAGAGGCGGGGACGGGGAGGGTCTGTGTCAGAGCGCCCCCTAGAGGCGGGGACGGGGAGGGTCTGTGTCAGAGCGCCCCCTAGAGGCGGGGATGACGAGGTTGTGTCTCAGAGCAGCCAGGGGTCCCTGTGTTGGGAGCCTGCTAGACCCAGGCAGGAGAAGATGGCTGTCAGGATACAGGGAGATCGCCCAGGAATGTGGGGTTCAAAGACACTGAGAGGGGACCAGGACCTTCCCCCAGAGCCCAGAGAGAGAGACAGTGAGAGATAGACAGACACAGACAGAAATATATATATATATATATATATATATATACACATACACACACACAGATAATCAGAGAAACCTATATATATATATATAGAGAGAAAGACAGAGACCTATATACAGAGATACAGAGACCGCCAGATATACAAACTTGTATGTATAGACAGAGAGACCTATACAGAGACATCAATAGAGACAGAAAGCAAAAGAGAGGCAGAAAGAGACAGAGAGACAGACAAAGAAAGCGAGGGGACAGAGAAAGAGAAGAGAGGTAGAGAAAGAGATGTAGAGACATGGGCAAGGGCAGGGAGAGAGACAGGGGGAAAGAGAGGAGACAGGAAGAGACAGACGGGGAGGGGTAGGAAAGTCTGAGAGAGACAGAGACAGAGAGACAGGCAGACACACGTCCCGCAGAGCCGATGCCCGGGCTTCAGAGGTGTAGCCCCCACACTGTGTGGGCGCAGCTGTCTGTCTTTGAAGCCCCGCTGCCCCCCATCACCCCCTCGTCGTGTGCTGGCAGCGCTGAAAGGCGAGGGACCGGGGGCTCACCAGCGTGTCCGCGTCCAGGAAGACGCCCTTGCTGTACTGGGTGAGCGTCCAGCAGTGCAGCTTCGTGAGGGTGACGCTGAGCTCAGGCCGCCGCAGCAAGGCCAGGTGGCCGCTGTCCACGCTGTCCAGGAGGTTCACCTCCACGACCTCGTCGAACACCCTGGAGAGCACAGCCCTGCAGGGACACCCGCCGGCGTGAGGTGGACGAGGAGACACCACCTGCCCCTGCCTCTGCCGAGGCTCCCCGATGACAGACACACAGCAGGGATCTCACCCCACAGCCGTGACCCAGTGCACCAAGTCCCCCAAATAACTGACCACTGTCAAGTGGACACCATCGAGTCACGGGGACCCTGCAGGACAGGGCGGAGCTGCCCCTGGGGGTCTCCCAGGCGGTCAGTCTGCATGGGAGCAACATCCACTAAATGGCAGTGTGTCTGTCTGTCTATCCATCCATCTTATCTATCTATCTATCTATCATCTATCTATCTATCTATCTATCTATCATCTATCTATATATCTATCATCTATCTATCTGCATATCTCTCTATCCATTAGCTCCTGGGGAGAGAGACCAGACCGTCTGCTCCCGTGCAGACTGACCGCCTGGGAGACCCCCAGGGGCAGCTCCCCCCTGTCCTGCAGGGTCCCCGGGAGTCGGCGTCCACTCGAGGGCAGAGTTTATCTGTCCATCTATCTGCATGTACGGACATATCAGCAACATGATGGGGTGGGTGTAGTGTCAGTTTAAACGCCTCATCTCAGTGGGTGTTCGCTGTTGCCCAACAGACACAGAAGGGACGTATGTCATTCGCATAAAACACATCTCTCCCACATGTGTGCGCCATCAGGCATCACACGGGAGGCTGCAGGCTCATCGCCTACGGGGCAGCCTGGATAGAAAACACCCGTCACTCTCTCCATGGCTTCCAGAAGGATCCCGGATCCCACAGCCTTCAGGTCAGTCCTGACGAAAATCTACCCCGTAGACAGTTTTCCAGGCTGCCGATCGGGACGGGAGGCAGACGCCCCATCTTTCTCTCTTTGAGCGGCTGGTGGGTTTGCGGCACCGGCGTGGGGGTTAGCTGCCCGTGTTTACCCAACAGCTTTTTCAAAGGGGGTCAGTGCAGACATTCAGGCCATTCCTGGGGCTTCCCGGCAGGTGAGGTGCCTGTGTACCAGGAGAGGACCCAGGTGGGGACACCTGGTGTCTTACCTGAGCAGGTGGGACACTTGGCATCTTATGTGAGGAGGTGGGACACCTGGCATCTTACCTGGGCAGGTGGGACACCTGGCATCTTATGTGAGCAGGTGGGGCACCTGGCATCTTACCTGAACCTGGCATCTTACCTGAGCAGGTGGGACACCTGGCGTCTTACCTGGGCAGGTGGGACACCTGGCATCTTATGTGAGCAGGTGGGACACCTGGCATCTTATGTGAGCAGGTGGGGCACCTGGCATCTTACCTGGGCGGGTGGGGCACCTGGCATCTTACCTGGGCAGGTGGGACACCTGGCATCTTACCTGGGCGGGTGGGGCACCTGGCGTCTTATCTGGGCAGGTTGGGACATCTTGTGTCTTACCTGGGCAGGTTGGGACACCTGGCATCTTACCTGGGCAGGTTGGGACACCTGGCATCTTACCTGGGCAGGTTGGGACACCTGGCGTCTTACCTGGGCAGGTTGGGACACCTGGCATCTTACCTGGGCAGGTTGGGACATTGGCGTCTTACCTGGGCAGGTTGGGACACCTGGCATCTTACCTGGGCAGGTGGGACACCTGGCGTCTTATGTGAGCAGGTGGGACACCTGGCATCTTACCTGGGCAGGTGGGACACCTGGCATCTTACCTGGGCAGGTGGGACACCTGGCGTGTTACCTGAGCAGGTGGGGACCTGGCATCTTACCTGAGCAGGTGGGACACCTGGCATCTTACCTGGGCAGGTTGGGACACCTGGCGTCTTACCTGGGCAGGTTGGGACACCTGGCGTCTTACCTGGGCAGGTTGGGACACCTGGCATCTTACCTGAGCAGGTGGGACACCTGGCATCTTACCTGAGCAGGTGGGACACCTGGCATCTTACCTGAGCAGGTGGGGACCTGGCGTCTTATGTGAGCAGGTGGGCACCTGGCGTCTTACCTGAGCAGGTGGGACACCTGGCATCTTACCTGGGCAGGTGGGGCACCTGGCGTCTTACCTGAGCAGGTGGGACACCTGGCATCTTACCTGGGCAGGTGGGGCACCTGGCGTCTTACCTGAGCAGGTGGGGCACCTGGCGTCTTACCTGAGCAGGTGGGACACCTGTGGTGTAATGAGTACCACAAGCCTCCTGGTGGCCCCGTGGTTCCTCAGAGACTGTCCCAGGACGAGAGCCCCCTGGCAGTAGACGTCATTGGTGGCCAGGGTGACGTAGGCTTGGTCGGTCACTGCGGAGACAGCAGGAAGGTTGTGCTCCTGAGGGGGCCGGAGGGGGCGGACACCCCCCCTCAGTCCACCCTCCGCCTTCACGCGCACCCCACGGGGGAAGGGTCCCCTGACCTGAGAGGGGACATGGCTCTCCCACCCTCTGACACACACGTTGTTACAACGCAGGACGTGAGCTAGGAAAACTGCCAGGAAGACCCGAGTCAGCTGGAGTCAGTGACGTCAGTCTCCTCATGGAGAACTCGGAGAGAGCGTCCTCCTGGGACACAGCAGAGCTGCCCCTGCAGCTGCAGAGGCCCCGCTCCTCACGGGAGCCGACAGCCTCCTCTAACCCTGCACAGTGGCTGCGGGCTGGGAGATGCGGCTCAGTGCATCACCGGCTTCCCCGGGACGGGCGGTCCCTTGTACGGCAGCGTGACCCTGTCACACAGGACAGCGCGGTGCAAAATGAGACGCAGCACTGCACGCTGCTGCCCCGGAAACTAACGGATGCATTTCGCTCAGGGTCTTGCTGAGGGAGACGTAGAAAGTACCGTGCACGGTCAGAACAACCCATCTGTCTCGGAAGAAGTGCGGCCACAGCGCCCCCTAGAGGTGGGGACAGGGAGGTTCTGCGTCAGAGCGCCCCCTAGAGGCGGGGACGGGGAGGGTCTGTGTCAGAGCGCCCCCTAGAGGCGGGGGTGGTGAGACATGGACACAGGGACTGTGGACCTGTCCTCAGGAGAGACCAGTCCCTGGGGAAGGTCGTCGTGCTTGGGGAAGCAGAGGGGCAGCGACAGAGAGGACGGCCCTGGACGAGATGCACGGACACGGTGGTCGCCGTGGGCTCAGACATGGGGATGCTCAGGACGGTGCAGGACTGGGCAATGTCTCCTTCTGTTGTGCACGGGGTCGCCATCAGCCAGCATGACCTGAAAGCGCCTACTGCACCACGGCCGTGCTCTAATGCTGAAAGGCAATGCACACAGGCCATGCAACCGCACCAGACTCCCGTGCATGTGCAGCGCCCTGCAGCCCCACAGCGCCCCCTGTGGGTCTCCTCCCTCCATCAGTCAGTGCTGACTCACGGCGCCCCCTGTGGGTCTCCTCCCTCCATGGAGTCAGTGCTGACTCACGGCGCCCCCTGTGGGTCTCCTCCCTCCATCAGTCAGTGCTGACTCACGGCGCCCCCTGTGGGTCTCCTCCCTCCATCAGTCAGTGCTGACTCACGGCGCCCCCTGTGGGTCTCCTCCCTCCATCAGTCAGTGCTGACTCACGGCGCCCCCTGAGGGTCTCCTCCCTCCATGGAGTCAGTGCTGACTCACGGCGCCCCCTGTGGGTCTCCTCCCTCCATCAGTCAGTGCTGACTCACGGCGCCCCCTGAGGGTCTCCTCCCTCCATGGAGTCAGTGCTGACTCACGGCGCCCCCTGTGGGTCTCCTCCCTCCATCAGTCAGTGCTGACTCACGGCGCCCCCTGTGGGTCTCCTCCCTCCATCATTCAGTGCTGACTCACGGCACCCCCTGTGGGTCTCCTCCCTCCATCAGTCAGTGCTGACTCACGGCGCCCCCTGTGGGTCTCCTCCCTCCATCAGTCAGTGCTGACTCACGGCGCCCCCTGAGGGTCTCCTCCCTCCATGGAGTCAGTGCTGACTCACGGCGCCCCCTGTGGGTCTCCTCCCTCCATCAGTCAGTGCTGACTCACGGCGCCCCCTGAGGGTCTCCTCCCTCCATGGAGTCAGTGCTGACTCACGGCGCCCCCTGTGGGTCTCCTCCCTCCATCAGTCAGTGCTGACTCACGGCGCCCCCTGTGGGTCTCCTCCCTCCATGGAGTCAGTGCTGACTCACGGCGCCCCCTGTTGGTCTCCTCCCTCCATGGAGTCAGTGCTGACTCACGGTGCCCCCTGTGGGTCTCCTCCCTCCATGGAGTCAGTGCTGACTCACGGCGCCCCCTGTGGGTCTCCTCCCTCCATCAGTCAGTGCTGACTCACGGCGCCCCCTGTGGGTCACCTCCCTCCATCAGTCAGTGCTGACTCATGGCGCCCCCTGTGGGTCTCCTCCCTCCATCAGTCAGTGCTGACTCACGGCGCCCCCTGTGGGTCTCCTCCCTCCATGGAGTCAGTGCTGACTCACGGCGCCCCCTGTGGGTCTGCTCCCTCCATGGAGTCAGTGCTGACTCACGGCGCCCCCTGTGGGTCTCCTCCCTCCATGGAGTCAGTGCTGACTCACGGTGCCCCCTGTGGGTCTCCTCCCTCCATGGAGTCAGTGCTGACTCACGGCGCCCCCTGTGGGTCTCCTCCCTCCATCAGTCAGTGCTGACTCACGGCGCCCCCTGTGGGTCTCCTCCCTCCATCAGTCAGTGCTGACTCACGGCGCCCCCTGTGGGTCTGCTCCCTCCATGGAGTCAGTGCTGACTCACGGCGCCCCCTGTGGGTCTCCTCCCTCCATGGAGTCAGTGCTGACTCACGGCGCCCCCTGTGGGTCTCCTCCCTCCATCAGTCAGTGCTGACTCACGGCGCCCCCTGTGGGTCTCCTCCCTCCATGGAGTCAGTGCTGACTCACGGCGCCCCCTGTGGGTCTCCTCCCTCCATGGACTCAGTGCTGACTCACGGCGCCCCCTGTTGGTCTCCTCCCTCCATGGAGTCAGTGCTGACTCACGGCGCCCCCTGTGGGTCTGCTCCCTCCATGGAGTCAGTGCTGACTCACGGCGCCCCCTGTGGGTCTCCTCCCTCCATGGAGTCAGTGCTGACTCACGGCGCCCCCTGTGGGTCTCCTCCCTCCATGGAGTCAGTGCTGACTCACGGTGCCCCCTGTGGGTCTCCTCCCTCCATGGAGTCAGTGCTGACTCACGGCGCCCCCTGTGGGTCTCCTCCCTCCATCAGTCAGTGCTGACTCACGGCGCCCCCTGTGGGTCACCTCCCTCCATCAGTCAGTGCTGACTCATGGCGCCCCCTGTGGGTCTCCTCCCTCCATCAGTCAGTGCTGACTCACGGCGCCCTCTGTGGGTCTCCTCCCTCCATGGAGTCAGTGCTGACTCACGGCGCCCCTTGTGGGTCTCCTCCCTCCATGGAGTCAGTGCTGACTCACGGCGCCCCTTGTGGGTCTCCTCCCTCCATCAGTCAGTGCTGACTCACGGCGCCCCCTGTGGGTCTCCTCCCTCCATGGAGTCAGTGCTGACTCACGGCGCCCCCTGTGGGTCTCCTCCCTCCATGGAGTCAGTGCTGACTCACGGCGCCCCCTGTGGGTCTCCTCCCTCCATGGAGTCAGTGCTGACTCACGGCGCCCCCTGTGGGTCTCCTCCCTCCATCAGTCAGTGCTGACTCACGGCGCCCCCTGTGGGTCTCCTCCCTCCATGGACTCAGTGCTGACTCACGGCGCCCCCTGTGGGTCTCCTCCCTCCATGGAGTCAGTGCTGACTCACGGCGCCCCCTGTGGGTCTGCTCCCTCCATGGAGTCAGTGCTGACTCACGGCGCCCCCTGTGGGTCTCCTCCCTCCATGGAGTCAGTGCTGACTCACGGCGCCCCCTGTGGGTCTCCGAGGCTGTAACTCTTTGTGGGAGCAGAAAGCCCAGTATTTCCCTGCGGAGCTGCTGCTTGTTCTGAACTGATTCGAGTGTGGGTTAAAGCCCAACAGGGACTCCTACTAAGGAAGGTGAAATTCCAGCTGCAGGGCAGGCCGGGCCTGGAGAGATCAGCTGCTGAAAGTCCCGGGATGGAAACTCCTTGAACTTTCCTGCTAAATAGAACCCAGGCCCAGGCGGAAGCCCCAGCTCCACCTGCCCCGGCAGAGGCCCTGCCCTCCTTCCAAAGCAGCAGTGAGGGGGCAGGTCCAGGACCAGGAGGCTCCGCTCGGGGTGCCGGGGTCTCAGGGCGTTGGAGACGACTTCTCAACACCTGCCGCCAATCACAACATGTTGTGACGATTTAAGATTTAAATATGTGTTTATATAGCTGTGTGTAGGGAGAGAGAGACACACAGAGAGAGAGAGACACACAGAGAGAGAGACACACAGAGGGGGACAAGAGACAGATGGGGAGGGCCCAAAAGAGGCACAGAGAGACAGGGAGAGAGATGGAAAGACAGCGAGGCAGAGAGAGACAGACAGACAGAGACCAGGGCACATGTGAGCCAGAATCTGTTGAGGTTTGGGGTTTTCTGCAGGCTGGTTATGCAGCAGAGAAATGCAGGGAAATAAAATTCACGGGCTGGTGTTTGCAGAAAGCCTGGCAGTGTGAGCGCCCAAAGGCTTCCCGCCTGTGTTTCTGGTCCCGGGGAAAGGTGTTTACCCCTCGCCTTTAGCCTGCCTCCCAAAGTAGCACTGCGTCCAGCCCTGCCCCGCCCCCCCTCAAAGCAGGGTTTGTCTGTGCCTGGAGCTGATACCCACCCGGGGCCTCCTCTGGGCGCATTCCAGCCCTGCTGGGAATGTGCTGCCTGAGCCTGAGCTCAGAGACCCCAGGCCTCTCTGAGGGGCGCCCGTGTGAGCAAGCAGCTCGGGGGGGGGGGGGGGGGGGGGGGGCTGGGGCTTTCCCTGCAAAATGCTCCTTCCAGGCATCTTCTCTGCTGCCCCGGGGTGGAATCTTCCAGCACGTTCCTCCCTGGGCCTCCCTTCCAGCCCTGCTCCTTCTCGGTCGCTTCCCAGGCCCAGGAAAGTCCAGGAAAGCAGGGGCCTCTGCTGGCTGCAGCAGGTCTGGGATTGTGGAGGTAGATTCGGGTTGGGATAATCCCGGAATGCATGGCGGGAGTGAGGACACAACCCGAACCGCTGGCCCTCGGTCCATTCTGGCTTAGAGCAAGACCCTGCCGGACAGGGCGGAGCTGCCCCTGGGGGTCTCCCAGGCGGTCAGTCTGCACGGGAGCAGACGGTCTGCTCTGTCTCCCCAGGAGCTAATGGATAGAGAGATATGCTGATAGATTGATTGATAGATAGATAGATAGATAGATAGATAGATAGATAGATAGATAGATAGATAGATAGATAGATGCACTGCCCTCGAGTGGACTCCGACTCACAGCGACCCTGCAGGACAGGGCGAGCTGCCCCCGGGGGTCTCCCAGGCTGTGTCTTGGGGGGAGCAGCAGCACCCCTCCACCTTCAAGGTGTTCGTTTTCACTGACACACAGACTCAGACACACACCACCCCCTGCCCCCCGCACGCGGCAGCCCCGCCCCCAGTCCCTGCAGGCCAGTCGGGCCCGGAGCTGGGGTGGTGCCTGCAGGGACTCACCCGACATGGTCCGCACGGGGGTCCCCGGCGTGGGCGGGGGTCCTGCAGGAGCGGCGGGGGGCGGCGCCTCCGGACTCGGGGGTTGCAGGCCTGCAGGGCGACAGCATTGCGACCCCCGCGCTGCGACCCCTCCCACCGTGGGGCGTCCCCGAAGGCCCAACCCCAGCCCTGCGGGTGGGGCCCCAAACACTCCCCAACCCCATAGGGCCCGCGACCCCCAGAGCTCGTCGACCCCCGCCCCCGGAGACCCCCGAGTCCCCCCAAGCCCCGGGCGCCCCCGAACCTCCCCGCGGCGGCCCGCGGCCTGCAGAGACCCCGCGTCCCGCCGGCCCCGGGAGACCCGCCCCGCCCCGGCCCCGCCCCCTGGATCCGCAGCCCTGATTGGCCGCTGCCCGGAAGCGCGCCCCGCCCGGGGGCTGCGCGCTCCCCGGGACCCGCCCCCCAGGCCCCGCCCGCGGTGCGCAGTGCAGGGAGGGGGTGCGGAGAGCGGGTTAAGGGTCCCGGCCGTCTGGGGGGAGGGTGCGCCGCTGCCCCCCCACAAAGGCTCGGAGCCGGCGCCCCCACCCCGGGCCCCGCCCCGCCCCTCGCGCTTCCTCAGGGCAGTGGGGGCGGGGCGCACGGTGGGGGCTGAGCCCGTGGTGGGGGAGGGGCCGTGATGGGGGAGGGGCCCACGGTGGGGGAGGGGCCGTAAGGGCTGAGCCCTTGGTGGGGGAGGGGTCTGTGAGGGCTGAGCCTGTGATGGGGGAGGGGCCAATGGGGGGAGGGGCCGTGATGGGGGAGGGGCCCACGGTGGGGGAGGGGCTGTAAGGGCTGAGCCTATGGTGGGGGCGGGGCCCGTGGGGGAGGGGTCGGTGATGGGGGAGGGGCCGTGAGGGCTGAGCCCGTGGTGGGGGAGGGGCCCATGAATGGGGGAGGGGTCGTAAGGGCTAACCCCTTGGTGGGGGAGGGGGCCATGGTGGGGGAGGGGACCGTGGTGGGGGAGGGTCCGTGAGGGCTGAGCCTGTGGTGGGGGCGGGGCCCATGGGGGGAGGGGGTCGGCGATGGGGGAGGGGCCCGTAAGGGCTGAGCAGGTGATGGGGGAGGGATCCGAGGGGGTGGGGACTGTGGTGGGGGAGGGGGCCATCAGGGCTGAGCCCGTGGGGGGGAGGGGGTCCGTGGTGGGGAAGGGGCCCATGGATGGGGGAGGGGTCTGTGAGGGCTGACCCCTTGGTGGGGGAGGGGCCGTGGTGGGGGAGGGGCCGTGAGGCGGGGCGGGAGATGGATGAGGGTGAGCGATGAGGGAGTGAAGGTTTGCACAGGACTGATGAATGAATGAATGAATGAATGAATGAGGGCGTCACATGAATGAGTGAAGGGACGGACTTACAGGGGCCGAATGAATGCGTCCTGTGAGTGAGTGAGTGAGGCAGGGTTCACACGGGCTGGATGAAGGTGCGCCTGGAGGCGTGCACTCTGAATGAATGAATGAATGGGTGAATGAATGAATGAGTGAGTGAATGAATGGGTGAATGAATGAGTGCATGGCGGGGGAGCCGAGCGAGCGAGTGAACGGAGGACGCAGATCGTCATGAATGAATGATGGCCGCACCGCTGGAGCAGTGAATTCAGATGCCAGTGAACGCCTACGTGCTTGCGCCTGAACGTCAGTGCGTGCGTGCCCGCGTGCGTGCCCGCGTGCGATTGTGCGTGCCCAAGTGCGTGCGTGGAGCGTGTGTGCGTACGTGCCTCCGTGCGTAAGTGCCTGCGTGTGTACGTGCCTCCGTGTCCGCGTGCGTGCGTGTGTAAGTGCCCTCGTGCGAGCGTGCGTGCGTGCGTACGTGCCCGCGTGCGTGCGTGCGTGCGTGCGTGGGCGCGTGGCGAGGCTTCCGTGAAGCACGCACGCGTCAACGGGGGAGCGGGCGCGGAGAAAGCGGGCTCTCTGGGATCCAAGTGGCCCCGAGACGCGCATCGCCCCCCGGCCTCCCGTGCGGTGAAGACGGTGAGCCTCACCCGGGGTCCCTGACCTGGGAGCCTAGAGCAGCGGTTCTGGGGGGTCCTGTGCACTGTGGGGGGTGGGGCAGCGTCCCTGGTCCCCCCACTAGTCATTCTCTGTGCTGGGGGGTCCTGTGCACTGTTGGGTGTGGGGCAGTGTCCCTGGTCCCCCCACTAGTCATTCTCTGTGCTGGGGGGTCCTGTGCACTGTGGGGTGTGGGGCAGCGTCCCTGGTCCCCCCACTAGTCATTCTCTGTGCTGGGGGGTCCTGTGCACTGTGGGGGGTGGGGCAGCGTCCCTGGTCCCCCCACTAGTCATTCTCTGTGCTGGGAGGTCCTGTGCACTGTGGGGTGTGGGTGGCATCTCCTCCCCGCCCCCCTCCTTCCACCGCCAGCCCCATCCCTAGCTCACATGCGCGCGGTCTCCCTGGGGGACAGTCACTGCAGGCTGTTGGGAAATATCTGCAAGGAGAGAGCGTGTCCTGGGTAAAAGGCCACTCGGTGTGTCCGACAGAGCTGACACCCCCCAACCTTGCACCCCACCCCCCGTGTCCTGGAGCGTTGTGAATCTGCACAGCGGGGAGGAGGGGGGGCAGAGAGCCTCCTCTTGCCCCTGAGGAGCTGCTGAGCCCCGACTGGTGCTCGGCCTCTGTGGCCCCAGGATTCCTCTCCGCACCCCCAGACCTGTCAGTCTCTCTGTCCAGCCCGCGGTGCTGGCTGGCCAGCGGGGTCAAAGGGCAGGCCTGCTTTAACACAGTGGGCAGTCCCTGGCTGTGAGCGTGGCTGAGGCCTGCTCGCCCCGAGCCAGTGTCCAGGAGGCGAGCAGAGGTCAGCTCTGCTGGTCTGAGCGGCCAGTGTTGGACCTCGGCTGGACCTCTCCCCTTAGGGACCCGGGAAAGAGCTCGCCTGCCGGCTCAGGGGTGAGCAGATGCGCCCTGGAGCCTCCAGCCCACCCAGGTGCCCCCCCAAAAAACCAAAGCTCAGAAGGCCGGGTGGGGACACAGAGGACACTGGGAAGGGCACTTCGATGTCACGTGGAACAATGGCAGCCCAGGGCAGGGACCAAACTGCATCACTTCGGCTGAATGGGGAGCTAATCAGTTCGCCCTGGACACCAGGACCCGAAGCACCGTCACTGTGGGGGTACGAGGTCCCCCACAAGCAAACGGGGCCTCAGGAGCAACTTTGCAATAATGGAAAACATTAACGACAGACAGACGGACAGTGGGGCACAAGGGGACCTGGTCCCGTGTCAGGACTGAGAGCGAGAGAGTGTATTTTCCGTGGTGTCTCTCGCGGGGCTCACAGATCTTTCGTAAGGCGTGTGCGTGTCACAGCCAACATACGACACCGTCCACGGGCGGCGACGTCCCAGGAGCCCCACGAACCAGCAGGGAGGTGACTCCGCGTCGTGACCCAGTGCTGGCTGACCTGGGGCGCCCCGAGCCCCCCCGGGGGGCAGCCTGTGGCCAGCAGCAGCAGCAGACGGCATGCTAGGTTTTCGGGGGGTCCGTGGGTCACTGGGGCTGCAGGACCTGGAGGCTCTTCATCGACAGAGAACAGCCAGACGCAGGATGACTCGTGTTTTACGGGGTGAGGGGGGACCCTGTGCCGTCCTGAGAGCCTGGCTTCAGACTGAGTTACAGATCATCACCGAGCGGGTCTGTCCCACCGGGGCCGGCTTTCCAGACCCGGGACCACAAGCACGGACTTAGCTGGGGGACAGTCTCATCCGGCCCCTCAGTGGACGCAAACCCCACTGCCATGGAGGGGACGCCGACTCACGGGGACCCTACAGGACAGGGCGGAGCTGCCCCTGGGGGTCCCCCAGGCGGTCAGTCTGCACGGGGGCAGACGGGCTGGTCTCTCTCCCCAGGAGCTGCTGGTGGACTTGAACCCCCGACCTTGTCCTTAGCAGCTAAAGGTGTCGCCCCTGTCTCTTTCTCTCTCTCTCTGTCTGTCTGTCTGTCTCTCTCTCTCTTTAAAGTTTAACTATTTGTTTCGATTGTGAAGAAAACCTTCTGGTATGTTTTCTCCCATTCCTGGGCCTCAACAGAGTGGCCGCCTCAATGTCCATGCTCCTGTCCCTTCCAGAGTGGCCGCCTCAATGTCCATGCTCCTGTCCCTTCCAGAGTGGCCGCCTCAATGTCCATGCTCCTGTCCCTTCCAGAGTGACCGCCTCAATGTCCATGCTCCTGTCCCTTCCAGAGTGACCGCCTCAATGTCCATGCTCCTGTCCCTTCCAGAGTGGCCGCCTCAATGTCCATGCTCCTGTCCCTTCCAGAGTGGGGAGCGGCACTGGACGGGGGTGGGGGGGCCTCAAGGTGCTTTCCCGGGTTGACTCATCCCTTCCCGGCCACCCCTCGGTGGGGGATGCTCCACTGACCACGGATGGGCTCGGGGTGTCCACCTCGACCCCCCTCGTTCTCGCCAGCGGAGGGGGGTGTGGGGGGTTGTGCGCTGGTTTGTCTGCTCGGCAGAAAGTAAATGTCTATAAATGACCGGTGGGCAACGGACGTACAAGTACGTGGGTTGAAACACGAGTCGCCAGAGGCCCTGATCAAACGGTCTTTAAAAGAAATAAACGAAGAAGGAAGCCTTGTTTGGGGGCAGCAGCCGCCAGGCCCGACTCAGCAGATCAAATCTGTCCCGGGATTCCGTGAACCGCCCCTCCGGGTGGGTCTCTCCCCTCATCCCTCCCTCCACCAACTTCCTGCCTCGCCCCTCTCCCTGCCCCTGTTACCTCTTATCGTCCAGAAGAGAGACCCGGTGGAAGGGGCCTCACAGAGTGGACCCTGAGCCCCTGGGCTTTTAACGAACGGGGTTAATTGGAGCGAGCGGGCCGCTGTTCAGATGGAAGGAGAGTCAAGGGGGGCCTTGAAAGACAGCGTGCAGAGAGACCAGCTGAAGTCAGGAAGGGAGAGAGAGACAGAGAGAGAGACAGAGAGAGACAGGAGAAGGTGGGGAGAGGGGGGACTTTCCGGGAGAGGTCTTGGGAAGGTGAGGTGGGGCTGGAGCCGCAGGGTCTTTTAGGGACCAACTCGCTAAGCAGAATGTTCTCCAGTTTTGTCCATGTCTTGCAGCGTCCGTCTGCGAGAGCTGGTATTTGTCTTATGGGTGCATTTTAAAAGCTGAAAATCTTACGGGAGCAGACAGCCCAGCTCTGCCCGCCCCCCGGGAGTGAGTGGCTGGTGGGTTGGCATCACTGGCTGGGGGCACCAGGGTCGGTGGAAGGGGGCAAGAGGAAGCCACTGCTTGTAGGGAGCGTTGAGCTTCCGTTCAGGCTAATTGGGAGACATAGTAGCAACTGTGGAGGGTTGAACAATATGAACAAGGGCAAATGGAAACATAGTAGCCAGCAGGGACTAGTGGAAACATAGTAGCCAGCAGGGACTGGTGGAAACAGTAGTGAGCAGGGACTGGTGGAAACATAGTAGCCAGCAGGGACTAGTGGAAACATAGTAGCCAGCAGGGACTGGTGGAAACATAGTAGCCAGCAGGGACTGGTGGAAACATAGTAGCGAGCAGGGACTGGTGGAAACATAGTAGCGAGCAGGGACTGGTGGAAACATAGTAGCCAGCAGGGACTAATGGAAACATAGTAGCGAGCAGGGACTGGTGGAAACATAGTAGCGAGCAGGGACTGGTGGTAACATTTGGAAACAATAGTAGCGAGCCTGGAGAGTTGAAGACCTGCATAAACAAAGGTTAATAGAAACATCTGGAAACATAGTACAGTGTGTAAGCCCGGTGGACTAGAGAAACAGATTCATAGACACTCGTACTTGCATTGGAAAGAGCGTAACATAACGAGCAATTGTACGTTAAGAAAACATCCCCGTTCGTCCAATCAAGCCCGTCAGTTTGATATGAGCCCACAGGTCCAGTCTATAAATCCCTCTTCAGACGCATGCAGCTCATGCAATGACGCCGAATGCAGGAGGGTCACAGGCCGGCGGGTGCAGAGTCTG